>NC_092215.1:15318750-15361711 GCF_043381705.1 Parasteatoda tepidariorum | reverse complement strand
TATATATATATATATATATACATACATACAGTGATGACTCTATGTACTGTCAAAATACATATTTGCTGAATCCTTATAAAAAATGAAGGCAAAAAGCATGCACATTGGTGGCTCGCAAGCTAATAAAACCACTGTCGACGGCTGACATATCATAATGCAGGACGGTCACAGCACATCAAAATGTGGTTTGATTACAGGTTAAAACCTGAATATATTATAATAATCGTCTTTTAATTTTTCTTTCCCTTCTTGCAATCAAACAGGTTTTGGTATTTTCTACTCCTACCTTTCTGAACTGTCATTTGGTGGATTTCTATGCCTAGAAAGTGTTTAAATTTTATCGAACTATTTATCCATTAAAATAGTAATTAGAGCAAAAAATGTTAGCATTTCTGTTTTCAATTTAGGTAGGATTTAGCACATTAAAGTATGACTATAACGTTTTCTTATTTAAGTAATTTATTAAGTAATTTTATAAGTCGTATAGATCACAATCGGTTTAAATAATGATTACTTAATTGACAAAAGATGTTAAAGTATACATTTTGCTACCATTAATAAAATATTCCGGCAGAAACGGAAAGATCGTATTTTGTTTTTCCCAGCGTGAATTAATTTGCGAAATTATATTAAATTGTATACAAGACCTGCGTGATAATCATGCAAAATTAAATTAAATTCTATATAAGACCTGATAATTATGCGAAATTGAATTAAATCCTATATAAGACCTGATGTATATGTGACTGGCCTGACAGACCGGAGAATCATGCGATATTAAATTAAATCCTATATAATCCAGCTGCAAATAAACTACAGTTTTTCTACAGAATTAAAATGTTTTTGAAGTTAAATCTATAGTCAACTGAAAATTTCTTGTTGCGCAGTATTTTCTAGAAAAATACTTCAGTTATTTTACAGGTAATGTATAATTTCTCAGTAATTTATCGTAAAAAATTCTTAGCTTTTGTCAACAAAATTCTGTAATTTATGTGAAGAGACTTTAAAATCATAAATTAAAAAAAAAAAAAATGCAACTTAATGTCCGTGGTTATACTGCAGTAAATTTGAAATAATTATTTAGTCATTGATTCAGAGAAATTTTTTTTGATATATCTGGAGAAAAACTATATCTAATGTGTATTGCTGTAAAAATGAGAGCGAAAGAGTGTTATAGCAATCAAACAGATTTTGATATCTTCAAACTCGCTGTCCTTATCAATATGTCTTCAATTTTTCTTAACGTTTTGATTTTTTTCTTGATTATTTATTCATTTCTGATTATTAATGTCTTAGAGTTTGATAAGAATTCTAAACTTATGTATTAAGGACAGAAATAACGTAAACTATGAATGTTTATAAAAAAAAGGAAAAGAAAAGAAAAAAAAACATAAAATACATATATGAAATAAATGTAATATTTTTTTTATTTTGAAGCATGAAATGTTTTTAAATTAGATTTTTAAACAATTTAATCATTTTAAAATCGGCTTAAAGTTAGGTATTTAAATGCGTTTCTATTTTAGTAATTTCATAGCTAAATTTATTTTGATAAATTATTATTTATTTATTTATTTTTGGAATAAAAAAATTACTTTTATATAAAGATATCGTGAAAGAAATATCACAATAAAATGCAAATTGAAAAATTAATAAGGTTTTTTTTATTTCCTTTTTTTTAAAAATTCGAATTCATACTAAACTTGAACTATTTCAGAACGGAAATTAGACTTATCCATTTCGTCTAATCGAAATAAATTAAACTTATCTGTTTGGATTCAAAACAATTTCATATCAACAGAACTTACATAATTTAATTTAAAAATTAATATTTAATCCCAGATTTATTAGCTTCAATGATAAACCTCACCTTCATAAATTTATAAATTTCAGACTGTTTTTGAAATCTACCTTAAATAAATTTCGATAATTCAAAACTAAATATATTTTTTATTGCTTAAAAATAAAACCTTTTGAATTAAACAAATATATTTTTTAAAAGAAATATGGTTTACAGAATTTTCAAAATAATATGAATGAGCATAAAATTTAAAGAATTGCTTGTTTTGAAAATTCGTTCTGAGAATTTAGAAAAGAATCCAGATACAAAGGCGAACAACGCAAAAGAGGTGAATCGACTATTGTTTGTTAAATCTTCATTGTAAGAAGTTTCTCGGAAAAAGTGTTAAATAGCAATTAATTTAATTGTTATTGAAACTGTTAACTGACCGAATATTGAAACTGTTAACTGTGAGAAAAACCGTTATCGTCTGTGTTAATCTAATACAATTAAAAACCAGAATTTTACCACGCCAACTAGGCCCACCATATGATGGTACTTAGTTTCTTGCAGCTGGGTACATACCATAGCTGAGAGGCTAATCAGTATATAGATTTAAATTTCTTTTATTACTAAATTTCTAATTTTTCCCCGATAACTTTACGAAACATTTTAACTGAAAAAATTGTTTATATTAAAATGCATCTGTTTTATTACTACTTTTCTATTCACCATACTTTTGAAGCTTAGTTTCTGTTATTGTATATTTGAATTTTCATTATAATTTAAGATTTATATTTGTGTTTTATTTTTTAGGAAAGCAATGAAACTCAACAGATTATCTTATTTGGCAATCATATTTTATCAAATAATCATTGCTCGTACAGAAAAAGTAACAGCAAGATTAGAAACTAGTAAAATATTTTCACCAATAAAAGTGGAAAATGAGACTTTAAATAAAGTGCCATCTTATTTGTCAGAAAAAACTCTTAATGAATCCACGAGAAGAGAAAGTAATTTGGATTACGCAACTGTCAGCCGCAAATTCAACGATGTAAAATATTATGAAATTGCTCCAACGAAATATTCAAGTAAACTGGATAATCTGTGGTACACAAATCCAATGGAAAGCCTTGGAATACGCAATGAAAGCGTTCGAAAAAATGATTATTCATCATTATCTTGGCCTACCTGGTCTGCAAAGAAAGAGATATACAACAACCGAAATAAAAAGAATCGTAAATCAACTGATCCATTTGAAGATTATTTAGGATTAGATTCAAAACTATATGAAATGAGTGACAGAAAATATATTCATGAGCACGAAGGTATTTTTTTCCCGATCCATGTACCTTCGCATCATCATGAAAAAGAAGATCATTTAATACCTCTTCTATTGCTCCTTTTACTTCCTTTACTTTTATTTGCAATTATAATTCCACTCAATGCAAACTTGCTTTCGACTTTGTTTCTTATAATGCAAAATAATAATGGAGGAACGACAACAACAGCAGGACTAGCACCTGGTCGTAAGAAAAGATATCTTGATACATCTCATCCTGATATAGAAGAGAAAATTTTTGATGCCTTAAAAATTGTGGACAAAATTATTGATAAAGCAAGTTTATAGTTTAAAGAAAAAAATGCATTTGAGAATATTGTATAACTAATTTATCTAATTGTTCTATATAGGTCATCTTTATGCTCCAGGATAATCAAACTCGATTTTGTGTTGTTAGTATAATGTTTTATAAGAAATAAAAATGCATATCTTCGTAACAAATAATAAATAAATTCATTTAGGAAAACGATATTGTGTAGCTTTCTTTTTTTTCTTCCTTTTTTAAAAAAATCACTTGGCATACAATTTTGAGATGGTTTCATTGCGGTTATGCTTTCTAGGTAAGAGTAGCCGGCTACGAATGTAGTAGTCCTTGGTTCGATCCCTGATGGAGGCCAGCAACATCTCTTTCGTACTCCTACATTCTATTGAACTGAATAATGAATACTCAACTCTCTCACTCCT
Source organism: Parasteatoda tepidariorum (assembly GCF_043381705.1). Taxonomy (NCBI): domain Eukaryota; kingdom Metazoa; phylum Arthropoda; class Arachnida; order Araneae; family Theridiidae; genus Parasteatoda; species Parasteatoda tepidariorum. Next base: position 15,357,905 of record NC_092215.1, on the reverse strand, counting down.
CCATAGATGGCAGCATTAAGTTACTTCGCATCAACGGTCCACTCCATAGGGTACTACTACTGAGTTTCTGAGTCATAAAATTTTAAGAAGTCGCATATTTACGAATGTCATAACTCAGAAACTATTCTACCAACTATGCAAAAATTTTGAATTTTATCACTTAAAATTACAAATTTTAAAGTGATGTAAAAATTTGTATATCTTATAATTCAAAACCTTCTTGACTGCTGATAAATTACAAAAAAAAAAAAAAAAATAATAATAATAAATAAAATAAAATTTTAAAAAAAATTAAAAAATATAAAAAATAAATTTTTGCGTGGAATATTTTTTGGAAAAATGAAAGTTATAATTGTATTAAATTTTTTTCCGCTTCGTTTAAAAAGCTTTTGAGAAAAAGCGAAATATGATAAAAGTGAAACTAATCTCAAGAGGGCCAAACTTTAGATTACTTTCAAGCCTAAACTAATAGGGCCATGTTTTTTAGATTGTGGGTATCCCTCTCCCTTATTTTGAGTGTCAAAAATACAAATTGAACATAAAAAGGGTATATCTATTCGGAAAAAGATCGTTTTTGTGTCTGATTTCGTTAATTCCTTAAACCACATTAAGAATGAGTCCTGATATGTGAAAATCTGATCATTAGATCACATCAAGAGTGACTCAGGTTGTTCACTTTTTAATTTCGAACACTGTACATCAGGGGTGTCAAACTCAAAAGCTAACTTGGGCCAAATAAACAATGCTTAACTTTAGGTGGGCCGCAAAAAAAATCAATGTTAACAGAAACAAATATTTTTATTTTGAAAAGTACATTGTAATAAACATAAATAAAGTTAAATTATTCTTTACGTCCTGATACTTGACATTTCTTCTCTGCAACTATCTTTACTATTTTGGGGAGAAATTTTATTGGCCGAGACTACTTTCAAAATTGACCCAACGTGAGCGTTATTAATACGGTTTCGGACAGGAGATTTATTTCCATTCTTAACAGAAAATAATTGCTCTCACTGATAAGTACTTAATTAAAATAATTCTATAATACTAAATAATTTCATATGCGAATTTTCGAGTATTTTCAAACCTTGCGGTANTGTAAAATTCAGGCATAACCACTTCAATGAATTTTGCCTTCAAATTTGAGTCGCACTGAATCTCAATCACTTCCATTTGCATACTACTGGAGTCTATATTTATTGAGAAAATCGACGAAAACAAACAAAGTTTGTCTTCCAAAGAATTAAAATCTATAAACCTTGTTTCAAAATCTGTTCCAAGATTTTCTGCTTACTTTTGTTACAATGCAGAATCATCTAAACTAGATTTGTTCTTGTTGCATTTTGGGAAGTGCGTTATATCTTCATTTTTCAGTTGCCTTTCCCAAAGAAATAGTTTATATTGGAATACTTTAATTATGTCAAACATGTTTGTAATGATCTGATCCTTGCCTTGTAACAATAAATTTAAATCGGATAAGTGTTGGGTTATATCAACCATAAAAGATAAATCTTGCAACCATATTCAATCGGAGAACAAGCTCGTATCTTGATTTTTAGCATGTAAAAACTTACATATTTCTTCTTTCGAATCCCAGAATTGTTTGAGAATCTTAAGGCAAGATAACCAACTTACCTCGCTGTAGTAGGATGAACCTGAATATGCACTATCTAATTGATAGCTTAATGAGAAACGGTCTCCATTTCAGCCAATTAGAATTTTACATTTTCCCGCGTACAATTTAAAATAATCCGTATAGTTTATAAATAAAGTATATTAGAATTTTTTATGTTGGTTTCGTTTCTAATTCACATTTCCAAATTATTTGTACTTTGCTTTGGATATATTGACTGGGCCACAAAAATGTTCACCTCGGGACGCATGCGGCCCGCAGGCCGCGAGTTTGACACCCCTGCTGTACATCGAAGTCATTGGTCACGAAGACTTAATTTTAAAATATTTTTTTTTCTCTTTTTTTACCACGTTTTACTTAGCTCAGTCTCAAAAGTTAGCTCGTTTTAGCCTATTTGGGGCAACTTTCTAACTAGCTAGAATGCTCTACTGTAACTCTGAGAAGATAATAACACGAATTTTGTTCGTTTTCTAAACACTATAAACATAATTGGACAAGAAATTATTTATTTTAAAAGAAAAGAGATTTGTTAAAGTTTGATGAACACATGGAATTAATGACATTATAATTATCACGTAAAATCTGAATAAATGAATAAGAGAAAATGGAGATAAATGTGTTTCAAATTATTTCTAAGAACATTTCAATCAATTTTTAGAAATTGTTTGGTGGTGGTCTTGTACTCCTTAGATCCCCTCCCATTTATTTAAATCTGTAAACAAACTATTTAAATAGTGTCATTACTCACATATTTGACGATAATAATAATGGAAGTTATAACTTGGTTAAATTTACATTAATTTACTGAAATCAAATTATTTTATGTGTTGTAGTGGTAAGTTTTCCCATGTGGGAGAAACGCTAAAAATTCAAATATTTTTAGCTTTTCTCCCACAGTATGTAATTTTTTTTTGAAAATAATATATCGAAGTTTTATGGAATTTTATTCGTTTAAAACTATACTTCATTGAAAACTCTCTTAACTATAGTCAATTTAAAGTAAGATTTTCTCTATTTAATTTGATTCATAATTTAAAGGTACACAAATAAAAACATTTATTACAAAAAGAACAAACGCCTTATATACGTATTCATTTTTTTTTAAATATTAAGAAACTTTATAGTCAATAAAAAATTTGTAAAATTGACGAAAAATTAGGATTACATTAAAACGCTTTGGGTGCTATGCCGTTCTCCAGCTTACCCCCTCAACAAAACCCCTGATTTTCATACATGTATGATAACTAGGGGTTTAGTTAAGGGGAGGGGATAAAGATCTCATATTCAAACAGTTGAATATGAGATCTTTGTCTGGAGTTTCCTTGAACCATTCTCGGTAACTCATTCCTTGAACCATTATACCCACTTACATGATAGATCAAAAATTTTAAATTTTAGAACAAAATCAGCTAACTTTGAGGTTGAGTAGCATTTTTTTAAAAAAAATTTGTATTTATACTTTAAAGGATTTTCTTTACTTACTAAAAAATTTCCTTTAAATAATTTTTGAAATATTTATTTCTTTAAGCTAAAATAATACTTGATGAAATCTTAATACTTGATAAAATCTTATTACTTGAAAATGTTTTTAATTCATTAGTATGAATTAAATAAAGTCAGTTGAATAATAAACTTGTTCTTCAGTTTTTGAAAAACAGTTTTTGGAAGTTAGATGGATTAATAAAAAAAACTAAAATTAAAAATAATATATTAATAAAAAATAATAAAACTATTGAAATGAAAACGAAACTTAGAACTTGCGCTTTTCTAACTGCTTGTTTTTGTTAAGTTAAAGAGCTGAATAACTAACATTAGCCTCGGCTACGTCGTCTGCATTTATTTCTACAAAGATATATTAGCAAAAGCAGGCAAAAGTAGGTGTCCGGAAACTTTTTTAGTTTAATGTAATCATGTGTTGTTTCCGGTATGAATGAAAGATGCTCTTATATAAAAGTAGTATCAGTTTTGATTCGTAAAATGTGTATACGGTTTGATTCTCAAACTCATTAAGTTTAAAGTATTTGATGGTTAACAACTAACACCTTTGTACTAAATAAACTGAAGATCTTAGAAAACACTTCAAGAAGTACGATAACTGAGCAAGTGATGCAATGCTTCCCTCCTTTATTTAACCTTAATGGTAAAATCTGTTTGATTCTCCAGCATCTTTGGCCTAAATTAATAATTATTCATGAGGTACATGGTTTCGGAAAGTAAAACTCTGTCCCCGAGCAGTTTATTTGTTCATATTAAATTTGAACATCTAATTGCTGGAATCAGCGGCGGTGTTACTTCAACACTAGTTCTGCATCCTCTGGATTTGCTTAAAATTAGATTCGCAGGTTGGTAATTTTATTTTAAAATGCAATTTTTTTTCTTAAAGTTGTTTTTATAAACATTCATTTTATATACGATGTCGTGTATGTATATATATATATATANAATTTTTCTCTTAATTTGATAATGAAAGAAAATTACTTTTTGAAAGATGCACATAAAATAGTAAAAGAGAGTAATTTAAAAATTGTTGAGGACAAATTTCAGTTATTACATTACACATATTTTTATAAATTTTTACAGTATTAAACAAGTTCCCTTTCAAAACTCAAAGTGCCCTTTTCTGAGAGGAAGCACCCTGCCCTTTTTTATTCTCTCTCTCTGGGAAAACTCTGGAAATAAATACTCAGTTCTTAATGATGCTTACTTCTGCCAAAATTTTAACATGGAGTGAAATTTTCTCAACATTAAGTGTGGTTCATTCTAAGTTGTAAAATAAACTGAAAAAAGAAAAATGCCTTAAAAGTGGTACTTTCAAATGAAGCAATTAATTCAAAAGATATAATATATAAACTGACTTAACTTTTTTTTAAAACCCTTATTTTGAAAGAATTGTAAATTTTCAATTATAAGTTTAGTATGTAGAATTCAAGATTAAAGTGGTTTTGATTTTCAATGTGTTAAAATCACGTTTCGACTCTCGACATCATTTTTTTGGATAATTCAATGTGTTAAAATCACATCTCGATAATTACCTCAATTATCTTATTTTAGTTATGGTACCAATATTCTTAAACCAGGGATGGCAAGCTCTTTCAAATGGAAGAGCCTCTTTTTCAAATAGAAATATTAATTTTAAAATTTAAATTAGTTTATAATTCTAATCTAGTCTGAATAATGTTACAATTACTTATATTAAATTGCAAATATTAACTGTTTAAAGTTTTAAACCAAATTAAAATTTAACTTTGTGTAAAATTTTAAAGTCTATATATCATATAATTTAAAAGTCAGTTTGAGTATTCATACTTATAAGTGATTTTGTTTATGCTCTATTGCACACCAAATGGAACCAATATCAGACAAGATGCGGAAAATTTATGTTTCATCTCCAGGGACGCATATTTTTCCATCCAGTTTATAGTCCTTCATATCTCTATATTTTGTTTTAACTTTTTAAGCATAATTTGAAATGTGAGTTATTTTTATTTCTCGTAGAATTTCGTAGTTTTTGAAAATTTTATAGTATTATCTAGTATTTAGTTTACTATCAATTTTAATGTTCATTCATTTTAAAAATCTAAATAAAGTTAGATAATTTTTTAATGAATTGGTTTCATTCAATTTCCCATACAGTACTCGAGAAAAACAGTACTTGATGAAAGTTATTTTCTATTAAAATAACTAAAAAAATAATTTCACTTTGTATATGACAGATGAAGTAGCTTTTGTTGCCACAATCAAGATTTAAACTTTTATCACAAAATCTGTGGTAATTTACTTATATTTTTAATAAGGAATAAATTGTAGCTAAAACTTTTATTGTGTAAAAATTTTCATTTACTAGTGATTTGTGCTTGTAAGCAATTAAAACTTTAAAAGTTTTTTTATATTTTTTTATGTGAATATAGTTTTTTAATAGAATTTGTTGTAATTTGCTCATTTCTTAATTCTTTTGTGTTCAAGTATCATACCATTCAATTCTCATTGATTATGATTCTATTTTTCTTTTCCTTTTGGTTCTATGTTACCTTTATGCTCAAATTTCATACTATGTACAGGTACTTTTTAAGTATCATACTATTCAATTCTCCTTGATAATGGTTCTATTTCTTCCTTTAGTGAGGTGATATCTTAAAATATATGTGTACATTACCCCGATTACCAAAGATATAAAGGCATATATACATATACATTACTATGTGTACATGAAAAGAATCTATCTGTTATTAGCTTTCGGAAACATTGCCAAATTTGAATTTAATAAGGCAATGAAATCAAAAGTTCGATTTAAATTCTTTGCCAAATAATTGCTAAATCAATTGCTAATTGCATTTTTATTTTTTTCTAGTCATAAGATATTTATTTTTCATGGGAATCTTTTAAAAAAGAATTAATATTATAAATTAAGCACTGGCTTTAGGTAAAAAAGACCTAGAAATTTAGAAGTCCTGGGTCCAAATGTCTGTATTTTCCAAAGTCTAGTGGAATCACTGCTTAAAAGTATTATATTATAAAAGTTTGTAATTGTGAATTCAGCATGTGATTTGTTGAATTGCTTATGTTTAGCATGTGGTTTGTTTATATAATAGTATAAATAAAATTTAATTATGATATTTTAACAGTTCTTCCTATAATAATTTTTTTATTTTATTTCTAATGGCAAAATTAAAAGACAACTGCAATAATGAAAATAAAGAATAATATAGAGAACAAACATAGAGAGAAAGTAAAACATTAATCAACTTTATATGATAGAGCCTAAAGCTATTTTTTTTATTTTATTTTATAACCGTTGTTGAACAGCCGACCCAATTTCATAGGTTTACGACTACTTACGTTCAACTCCGTAGCCTTGTAATTTTGAACCAATCCAGAAGACCAGGACACTCCTAGATCAGTACCCCCAGAGGTATTGATTTGTTGTGGGAACATGGAGGACTTTGAGACTCGACAGATTTAACGTGCATCAGTCACCATTTACTACACGGGGAGTCTTCGGCAGGCGAGGATCGAACCCACGACCTCTTGGATATGGGCTCAAAGCCCTACCGACCAGGCTATCCCGGCCCCGCCTAAAGCTATTGACAACATGTCTGATTTTAACCTGTTTTGAACAATTTTTGCAAAGGTCAGGTAAAGACAATTCATAACTATAGAAATAACAGGGCGCCCCACCCTACTTGACCTTTGATCCCAATAACTGTGCTCTCTTTGCCCTTTATGCAAATATAATCTGCCATCCCTTAAAAACAATGCCTATTATTCATATTCCATTTTGAAAAAAATTAATTCACTGTTTAAGTAATAATTACACACTGGTAAAATCATCTGTATTTATAGGTTTAATTCTGATTACTATTACAAATATTTACTTTGTTAGGATTATCCTTAACTAGATTTTTTCATAAGTATTACTTATTTTTGGGTGGGGGAATATTATAAATTTTAAAATTGTTTTTTAAATAAAAATTAAAAAAAAAAATTAACTTTTAAATGCTTATTTTCTTATAATTTTCAGTTTAAATTATAGAAAAAAGCTTTCAGGTTGTTTATCAATTTATCATTCTTTTTTTTAGTTTCCTTTTTTTGAAAAAAATTTTTTTGCACTGTCATTGTCTTTTAGGATGTCTTTAATTATTTTTTGTAAACTATAAATTTTTCTCTTAATTTGATAATGAAAGAAAATTACTTTTTGAAAGATGCACATAAAATAGTAAAAGAGAGTAATTTAAAAATTGTTGAGGACAAATTTCAGTTATTACATTACACATATTTTTATAAATTTTTACAGTATTAAACAAGTTCCCTTTCAAAACTCAAAGTGCCCTTTTCTGAGAGGAAGCACCCTGCCCTTTTTTATTCTCTCTCTCTGGGAAAACTCTGGAAATAAATACTCAGTTCTTAATGATGCTTACTTCTGCCAAAATTTTAACATGGAGTGAAATTTTCTCAACATTAAGTGTGGTTCATTCTAAGTTGTAAAATAAACTGAAAAAAGAAAAATGCCTTAAAAGTGGTACTTTCAAATGAAGCAATTAATTCAAAAGATAAATGAATTATCCAAGAAATTTCTAATAATTCTAAGAAATTTTTAAATAATTATTCAAAAATGTTGGTTGTAACTTTCCTTTCTTTAAAGTAATTTTCTGTTACGTTTCACAGGTATAAGATCAATCCTATTTAATAAAAAAATAATATTAAAGAAGGAACAAAATTGAGTTGATTTTTTTAATGTAATTATTTATAATTTAAACAAAACATCTGATAGTGTTTCTTTGAAAAACTATTAATATTCTTATTTAATTTTTCTAAACAAAATTTTTTTTTCTTTAACTGTCTTATTTAACAACTTTTTAAGAATGTCCATTAACACAGTGTAAATTTTTAGCTATCCTAAATGTAGCAAGCAAGAGAACATATTTTTTTCTTGTACTTAAAATTATGTAATAGATCAGGAAGAATTAAAAAAATAGATTTTTCTTTTAAAAAGTAAAGAGATTTTTTTATTTTGACTGTTAAAAAGTGTCTGGAAAATAAAGATTTATAGAAAATGGATGTTTATATATGGGACTTTATACTGTATTTAAATAAGCATTTCCAGAATAAGATCAAAAATTCAGGATTTGATGTCATGATTTAAATGAAGTAAATCCTAATTAAATTAAAAAAATATCAAATTTAAATAATAAAGAATTAGTGAAATCAACAATCTTTTTTAGAATTCATAATAATAGAGTAATATTTTACTTTTCAGTTTTTTTGATTATAGATCTGATATTTCCTGTGCGAATTTCAATGTATTTATTTTGAATTTTGCAAGACAAGTAGTTTATTTTTTTATAGCTTTTTTAGTTTTTTTCAAATGCTATCTAAGAATTAAAAATGTTTCTTTTGTTTGGATGACATGGATGAGAACTGTCTATTTTAAGGCTACTTTTTAACAATAAAATAAAGCCTTTTTTGTCCCCAAAGCACATTGGTGATCTGTTTTAAAATCTTATGTATAAGAATTTTTTAAATTTATTTCCTCTTGCTGTGATTAGGATGGATAATTAAACATTTATGATGTTTTACACAATTTAAGAGTTTAAAAACAAGAAAAGACAAGAGCAATTTAAAAAAAAAAAATTGTTGTAAGAAATAAACTATGAATATGAAGTTGATTGTTATTAGGAATTGAAAGAAATACTTCAAATTGAAAATATTTTCCCTAAATATTCTCAATTTTGTTTTTCCTGCAGTATTTTTTGTATTTTTTATTTATTTATTATTTAAAATTGTTTTATTTATTTTATTTTAAATTAGTTTTTTAATTTTAGTTATATCTGAACTTTTGTGTGCATTGTATTCACGAAAAGAAAAGAGGCAATAAAATAGTATTTTCATAAAAGAAAAGTTTCTCTTAAAATCTGTTTGCATTTTATCAGTGATTTTTTCATTATATTAAACTTTTTTATTGAATAAATGTGATTTAATCAAGAAGAAGAGATGTGAATATTGTCTTTATTATTTAATTTTTGTTGAAAATGAATATTTTGATCTCTTTTTACCTTAAAAACCTTCTAGACATGCTGAAATCCAAATAATTCTTAATAAGGGACTTTCATCGGTATTTGAAGAAAAAAATGCATGAAAAGTTTTATTTATTTGTAACAATAGTTTCAAGTTACATAGTAATATTTAAAATTATGACTGTATAAGTGAGGTATAAACCTTGCTTTATTTTCATACTCTAGAGTAGGAGTGCACAACCTTTTTTGAGTGAAGGGTCAATTGCACAGCAGGTTAACTAATGAAGGGCTACACACATATTTAGTCATGTTGATGGCAAATATGATTATTTTTATATAAATATATTGTGGTTTAAACATTAATTTTTTTATCAAAAAAGTAGTAATATATTTGCAGAAACTCAAATATTTCCAATTATATGAATTCATTCAAAAATGGAAAAACTGATACTTTTTAAAAATTTCTTTTCCCTTTTTATCAATAATTAATTTATCAATCTATATATATGTAGCCATTTAAACTTTTGAATGACTGCAGTGTATGATCTAGGTATAGTATAGTGGTCATGCTTAAAACATCATCCCAATATTTATCTATATACAGATAAATAAATATTGGGTAAAAATATAAATTTTAGTAAAAATTTATTGTTTACAGAATGAAAGTGTGAAATAATACATACATATTTTAATTACAGGAAATTTTTAGGATTTAAACACAAACCAAAATTTAAAACAAAACCATTTTAGTACAAAACTTCAGGTATTTCTACTTGAATAAGAGGTTTTATAAATTTTAAATGGGGAATTATTTCTTTTTCGTTTTTTATAAAAAAGAATCCCCTAAAGTTAAAAAAAAAAAAAAAAAAAATATGAACAGTGAGCAGTTTAAAAATTCATGTTTTCCTTCAGTTTTCGAATTTTTCAGGTTGCCAAAACATTGTATTAAAATATCAGGATTCTAAATACCACAAACAAATGCATGGCGTTAAAAACAACAGAAAAATAACTTACATTTAAGATGAAATGTACACAAATAAATATTTTCAAAGATTGATTGTTTAAATAGACAAATAGAAAATGGCAATTATAGTTAAAAGTAATGAAATTGTAGGAAAGTTTCACAATAATTGAAAAAACAAATGCTTACATTTATGGTAAAAGCAGCACAAATAAAGCGTGTCAGTAAGTAATTATTTAAATGCATGATTAAAATTCATATATCATAATAAAAAATTAGAAATTTTCAAAACAAGAGGGACTGCATCATTAAAACTGCCAGAAAATGATTGAAAAGTAACCTGGATTTATGATTTAGTCAGCAAAAGGAAAGCATGTGAAAAATGTGATTAATTAAATGTGCAATTTGAAACTCGCACGTCATAAAAATATTGATAGTAGAAATATGAGAATTTCTCAATCACATGGAAAAGCGTAGCGATATTGCCTTTAAAAAAGGGGATAAAAGTCATTCAGATTTACAACGAATGCAGAGCCCCTCAAAAAATGATAAATTAAATGCGGTATTTATATCTCGAGAGTTGTAATATCATAATAAATGCATCAGGATTTTAAAAACCACTTAGAAATTAGTAGTTATAAATGAAAAAAAAAAAAAAACGATCGGAAGGTCTCTTAGATTTACAACAAAAACCGTAAAAATAAATTAAGTTGAAAAGTGATGACACAAAATAAAAATTTGCACAACATGATATCGTCTTAAAAATATTGGGTTTTATAAAACCATGCAGAAATTGGTGGCAATAACCGATGAAAAAGCGATCGAGAAACAACGTAGATTTAGAATAGAATTCGCTCAAGTAGAGTACATCAAAAGAGGAAGACTAAAATGTGCGATTCAAAATTTTTAAAGTTTCTTTTTATTTTAAAAAGAAAAAACAAAATCAAGTCCAGAAGCTCCTGCGGGCCACAGGTTGTGCACCCTACTCTAGAGAGTTACATGGTTTCTAATTATTAAAAAAATAATTTAGACAGTTTTGTAGTTTTAAAATGATAGCTATATGATATTGTATTTTTTGTTTCAGTTAACGATGGCCAATTGCTAACAAGACCTAACTACCAAGGCTTAGGAAATGCTGTTTCTACTATAATTAGAGAAGAAGGCATTCGGGGATTGTATAGAGGAGTAACACCTAATTGTTGGGGTGCTGGAGCATCATGGGGTTTTTATTTCCTTTTGTATGTTCTGGTTTAATATAAATAACAGACTTATGTTCAAATAATGTAAAAATATTTACTGTTTATTATATAAATTTTTTAGCAGCAATAATTTTTGTTACCTTTTTAATGATTTTTTCCATAAATATAAACATGCAATTGCATTGTATGCTTTGAAAACATTAGATATTCTCTCAAAAGTGTTTGCCTTTCTATATCTTACATTTCAACTGATTTGAAAAATTTACTTGTCAAGAACAATTTTTCTGTTAATTAAGATGTAAACTGGTTTTGTTTACAATACAGCAATTATTTTGCACCTGAAATTCAGTTCTGTTTCAACATTTATCTTCAGACAACTTAATATTCATCTACTAGACTACTGGCTATTGCCTGTTTTAGGAAGTTGAATTTTTGCCATTAGATTATAGCATTTTCAAAGATAAAAATATAAGATTATTTCCTTTAAGAAATTCTAATTTGTTTAACATAAAGTAATTATGTAAATAAACACATTTCTTAAATCAAAATCTATTAGATGAATAATTAGTTACTCTGATTTAAGTTCAGTTAGAGTTAACATTACACGAAGTTACACTGCTACTTTTTTAATGAATTTTTTATTCCCCAGTTAGGAAAAGACTTTTATCATTTTTTTAGTATTAAGAAACAGTTATATTATCTATTTTAACTGTAACAAAAATTGATATACCTTTCCTTATTTTTAATAATAAAATTTACTTTATACCAAATTGAGTATAGGTAATCTCTTAAGGCATTGATATTGAATTTGTATTGTTTAATATGTTAAGAGTTAATTACTTAAACCAGTAGTTCCTAGCTTGTTTTCATGAAAATACATCTTTCACACAGTCAGGAAAATTTCACTTGTGTTGAAATTCAGTTCTGAACAATTAATAAGGCATTCATTATTTTTTTTCACATAATAAAGGTCAGAGTGCATATAAATATAAACAAAATGTTTATCACTGGATAAATGAAATACTTATACTAATGATTAAAAGGTAAAAAGTCATCAAGAGTGAATTATAAAAAAGTCAAGAGCTAATTCTATTTTACTTCATTTGAAACTGTTTTTGCTTAGTTTAATGATACTGTCTGGGATTAAAATTAATGTTGGTACAGAATCACTAAAATCCAGCTTCTACTTCCACTATGGAATAATCAGTCATCTCTAAGATCAACAAGCAATTGCTACCAATCATATGTAAAGGGATGGTATACCGTTTGATTTGGTTTATTTATTTACTCTTTTGAAAAATGAAATATTCATCATAATTTTAAATCTTGCTAATTCTATCTAATTTTTCATTTAATTTCACTTGTGAAATATTTTTGTTTGCTTTTAAAACAGAGATTGAATGATGACCATAATGCAAAATTTTACGCGTGTAAGAAATGATAAAATCTTGATTTCTATAAAGCTTCATTTGCATGTTTTAGTTAGTTTCTAATGATTTAAATCTAGTATATATTAAACCTATTTTTATTTCATAAGTGTTTTGCCCTTTTAAAAATCTTACCAGAGGGATGTGTACAGACTTATGAACAATTTTAGTCATTTGTTCTTTGAACTAATGAATTTGTTCTTTGAACTGCACCAATTATTACTTCACTTTTTTATTAAATTTATAAATACGCTAAAATTCATTTAAAGAAGTTTTAAATATTTCTAAGGCCATTATTTTTCATTTTGGTCATTTTTGATGATTTTTTGAGGCCTTTGCATTTTTTTAACGAATTTTTATGTCATTTACTTCCTAGCCTAGGTAATATGGGCTGCCACTTCTACTACTGTGTACTTAATGTTTTTTCTTTTTTAGTTACAATGCAATCAAAGCTTACATGACAGACACGGATGACAAGTCAAAAATCACCTTGGGACCAGGTAGTCATATGCTTGCTGCTGCTGAAGCAGGTTAGATATAATTTTAATCACTATATTTTTTCTTTAGTTTCCACAAAATAGAGAAATCTTTAGTGCTTGGTGGTTATGCCTTATAAATTTATTATTTTTTACATCTTCATATAATGCACAGAAAAACTTCTACAGTTTGCTTTTGCTCTTTCAATTGTAAATCTATTAATTCGATTGCAAATCCTTTTGTGCACTGTCAAACATATTTGTTGATCTGAATGTATTTTTCTATTTTTTGAAATTCTATTTTATTGACTAAGTTCGACTTAGTGGAAAATATTTTTAGTGCTTAACTATTACATTACATTAACTATTACATTTTGAGTCAAAAACTTTTAATATAAATCAAGATTTCTATCCTTATGCTTATTTTCTAGAAAAATGAATCAGCAATCTATTTATGTGAGGAAATTTTTTATTTGTCTACTATTTTTGTGAATAATTTTAGTCTTTTCTATTTTTTTGTAGGAAATTTTAATTTCTCTTAAAACATATTTTGATGAAAAAAATTATGTTTTAAACTTTTTAACTATAATTTGTTTAATTTCTTGCACTCCCCTGAAATTTGGAAAATGCCGTGTCTAACTTATGCACCCGAATATTCTCAAAAAGAGCCTAGGATAAGAGAGACAGGCAGATGATAAGAGATTGGGAGACAAGATATAAAATATTTATTCATATAAAGAAGAGATAAGAGCCCATTTGGATGTTCTTGTTTAGCCCGGTATTAAAGGCCACCAGTACGGCTTGTAATATTCATGCTTGGCCCGAAATGTCGATTACGAGACTCGTGATATTCACGTTTGACATGATATTAAACAACGAGCCCGACTCGTGATATTTAAGTTTGGCCTAAAATTTTCATTGCATGTCAGACTCATGAAAATAGTGCAAGGGGTTAAAGAAATCAAAGTTTATTTTTAATTACAAAAATACAATACGGGGTGCATATTATTTTATATATTTTCTAAGCTGCGAAAATTTGGAAATAGATAATTTTTCTCATTGAAAATATAAAATAATTTAACTAATTAATTATTACTTAATTACATCTTGCCACTGCAGCCCATAAAAGATCTTGACCTCCCTTACAACTAGGAATAAGACGTGCAATAAATGTTATTTAATTTTATATCATCTGGTAGGTAACACGATAAAGCAGTCTACTGCCTTATGTTCAAATATTGTTTCTTTTGAATCAAAACTACACTTAATCAGAAATTTGAAATCAATTTTCACAAAATAAAATAAATTAATCTATAACAATGAAAAATGTTAATTATAAAAAATACTTTATAACATCAATAACATTGCTTAATTTTTTATATAAAATAATATAAATTTGACTTACCTAATTTTAAAAATAAAACCAAGTGTACTTTTTGTTTCAAATTTTTTTCAAAATTAGAAACAATTTAGAATTTAAACAAAATACATTTAAGTTAAGTATTAAGCAATTTTGAAAGAAAGTGGTTTTCTTTTAAAACAGAGACTGCAAAGTAACAAAAGTCTTTCTCAAAATAATCTACCAGAAACTTTGTTAAGTCTGGACAAAAGAAAAAAAGATGACAAAATATTAGTCAGCTATCGTAAAAAAAATGCCAGGCTAAAAATAATTTACAAGAAATGCTAAATTCTGGCAAAATAATGTACAGCAACCACAATAAATCAGAAGTCCCACTGAAAATAGTTATCAAGAAACATAAAATCCTGAGAAGAAAGAAAGTCCAAAGCTTTCTATGTTTTTAAGCTGACCCACTTATGAAACGTATAAACAGCAACTTCTGATTCAATTCTCTTCTTGCTATTCAATTTTCTTCTTGCTATTCAATATCACAAAAAGAACATCATGTTTCTTCTTCGTCATGTGCTGGCCTAGGCAAGGATCCTCAAATGTTAAATAATTATCTTGTTAAATCATGAACTTCTCATATTGGCTTCTTATATAGACAATATATGTTATATCAAGAAAATTTTGACCCCTGCAAAAGTTTTTAGAATATTAGTTCTTAAATGAATATTAGTTCTTAAAATACTGCAATGTTCAATACATGACGCTATGCTATGCTGTGCTGTGCTATGCTGTGCTGTGCTATGCTGTGCTGTGCTATGCTATGCTGTGCTGTGCTATGCTATGCATGATGCTATTTTAACAGTGTTCTGAATTCTTGTTTTAATACTTTTTTGATGTACGCTTTTAAGATATTCACAGAAATAGTAGAAACGCTAAGAAATTTTTCTGAGGATGGGAAAAATGTTACTTTCTACAAAAAAGGGGGAAAAAATGTTAGCTCTGTTGCAAACAGAGTATTTCTGGTCTCATCTAATACAAAATAAACTATGATAAGATTCTTTTTTACTGCCTGTAAAATTCGCCAAATACATCTTTGCTGTTTCTTTTATAATCATAAGAAAACAATGTTTCAACAAATATGCAATTTTATAACAATGGCATAGATGATGGGTTCAGAACTATTGTAGGAAAAACGACACCCTATATGTCTGAAATAAACTTTGTTTTAAGGATCAATCTCTTAAGGACTGTAGTAAGTGTGCCATATAATTTACATCCTGATTGCCCTTATTGTAAAAATAATGAGCTCTCTTTCTTCCTTCTGTTGTAAGAAATGTAAAATAAAACCATTTAATGTAGTAATGAAAAAAAATTGGAACTCGTGTTAGAATCAAAATAAAGGCTGCAATTTATCATTCTTTACTAGCATCTTCATTGACATGACAGCCACAATGTGTTCATTGAAAATATATTTACTTTTCAAAATCGCAGCTTTTAAAGATGTAATAGTATTTTAATTTTATGCAAAGTTATCAATCAATGTTTGTTTATTAATTTTCAAATGATTTAAGATTTTTTTTTTTTGATTTATAAATTCTGAATGTTTAATTTTATTATTAAAAACATACTAATTATTGATATTCATAATTAAATTTGAGTTTCTCAGAAACCTTTTATTTGTGTAATAATGCTAACCAAGTGTCCTGCAAAACTGAAGTTTCCTTTTTCTTGAGACAAGCACATTTTTCTTTTTTGTTTCTTGGAAGATTTCTACATGGGGAATATAAATGCCAGATCCAACCCACAACCCTTAGCTTTAAATCAGATGAGTGAGTGACATCTTTAAATAACTGAGGTATCATTATTGTAGATGATAAGTTAACTTGAAGGGGTTTAAAAATTGAATTTCAAAACAAATCTTATATTATTGCAAATTATAAATTTAGAAATAAGTGTTAAACATTTTCAAATGAAATATCTTATTAACTCTCGACCATCTTTCTTTCTCAAAATTTACCCTGAACTTCAAATGCCCTAACCTGCAAAAACTGGTTGTCAAGTTTGTAAATTAATGATTTTTATAGTGTTGTAACTATTAAAATTACAAATTTTAAGAAACATTCTCGAAGTAAAAATTTTTAAACAGCTTTTTCAAAGTAAATTAAAGTATAAAGTATGAGCAAATATTTCTTGTAACTGTTTGAAAGAGTTACAATTAGTTTTTTGAAAAATTTTTTTGGTCTCTTTTGAAAATTAAATAAGGAATTAAAATGGAATTTATGATTAAAATTGTGTGTATAATCGCAAAAAGTAGAAAAAAAAGTCTGAGTAACGGTAGACATTTTGTCCTTTCTTTAGCTTGCCCCTCACCCTAAAAAAAGATATCCCTGTTGCTTTGGTTAGGATTAGTAAGAGCTCTTAGTTTAGTACAATGAGATTCAAAAACCATAATTTATTTGAATTTTTTTAATTACCCTTTACAATCTATTATTTTATTGGTACAATTTTGTGATAGCATGAACATTAAGATAAACTTATTTTTAGGTGTTATCACCTTGTTTATCACAAATCCAATCTGGGTTGTAAAAACAAGAATGTGTTTGCAATATCAACCATGTTCTACTGCATCCAGCTTACCCCCATCAAAACATTATAATGGTATGTTGGATGCTCTATCTAAAGTTTATCGCCATGAAGGAATACCAGGAATGTATAAGGTATGATATTTATTTATGTGCTTTCATAATTTCAATTTTTTCATTTATAATTTTTTTGGGATATTCTCATTTTAATATTTTGCTGTTATCGAAAACATTGAAATTTTTTTATAACATTGGATGCTACTCTACCTTTTTTTTTTGATTTGATAAATTTGCTTTTTTTTCTTTTACATTTGAGGTTAGGAAAGAAAGGCTATGCTTCAAAATTCTGCAATGTTAATTTGCGTTAACATATTCAGCATGGTTATTGCGCCATTTTATAATGTATCTAATATAAATAGTTTTCACAGACAGTGAATTTTAAATGTGAGTGTGTTTAACATTATAGCATAGCATATGATAGAATCACTCCGTCTTATTGAATTTATGAGCTGAGACATTCATTGATGCCACACCGGCCAAAGTAGAGTACCCAGTGAAGCATTCATGGTGCCACACCATTTTTATCTTCAAGAAACAAGCATATGTTAAACCAAGTGTTCCAGTCAGAAATGATATTTGAGAGTAATACTTCGTTGAAATTACTACGCCAGACCAACAGTGGTCATTAAGAACTACAAATATTTATTGACCATCTAAACTATTGTTACGAGTTAATAAAAGTTAAATTGTTATGTATTTTGATTGGCATTTTAGAAAGTAATGTAGCTTGTTTCATAGTAGAGGCTTATAAAAGGACAATTCAAAAAAAAAAAATTCTTCTGAATACTATGTTTCAGGTTTGTAATGATCTTGTTTATCAAATGCTTTGTATAAACTGTATCATTCTTTTAACTTAAAATTCTGTATTCTTCAGCCATTTCTTTACTTATAAACATTATTTTAATATGTTTATCAAAAAATTTGCAAGTTATTTAGAAAAAGGCTGAGCATTAAGAATGACTTATTCTCCTTGCATTATCACTTTTAAAACTTCATTTTTAGCATGCTTTCAAAATCAACTTTTCAGGCCATCTATGCCTTCAAAATCAACTTTTTCATGTGAAACTTGCATCAAAATTTATTCATTATAATTTTTAATAGAGTCTGCTTTAAGGGAGAAGTTGTCAGATAATGCCATTTTGATTAATAATTTGAAAAATTATTTCATATTTGAAATGTACATTACAAGGAAATTTCTAATTCTCTGTGCGCATCTTTCATCTTCCCATCATGTTCGTGTTTTATAGTATAGTTCTCTGCAAAATTAATGCACATAATTTCTACATATGGAAGACTCTTTTTCAAATGACACCATTTTTTTTCAAAAAAATATTATAAATGTCTTGCAGGTAGTTGCTACTGAGCTGCAATTTCCTTTTAAGCACAACCCAAATCAGTAACTTTTTTGGTTGTTGACAGTGAACCCTTGTTCTTTTGGTTGTGATCGATGAGCTTTAACTGCTTTGTCTAAATTTTGCCTTCTATTTTAGTATCTAAATACTTTTCAAATCAACTCTCTTGACAGATTCTATCTGCACAGTTTATATGTTTTCCACCAAAACCAAGCCCTTTCTTTTGCGTTTATTTCTGGGCCTTTTGGAAGGTCAAGACAAAAGGTTACTATGCCTGAAAATATCAAATCTGTATTTTCATGGCATATGCATCTATGCACATCCTGTACTTTTTTTCAGATGAGAGAACATGATTTGTATGAAAATCATGAAACTTACTCAGAGACTAATATTTGAATCATGAAACCAATCTCAGGGGTCTGTTTAGAAGAAATTTGGGTCTGTTAACGGACCCTTCACAAAATATCTTTTTATAAAAACGAACCCTTAGCAAAGTATTTTAACTTAAAAATGGACCCTTTACAAAATGATTTTTCTTTTAATCGGACCCTTCACAAATTTGTTTATCTTCATTATTATTTTGTTAATCAAATAAACCCTTTCCAGGGCGGAAAACAAAAAAGATGGATATAAACGAATTAAGTTTTGTCTTCGGCAGACGATTCTTCCATTATTCGTCCGAAATTAATATTCTGCGTTCAGCAGTATAGGCTAAATACCAAATATTTGTATGTTGCTTCTCTAATTTAGAAGCAGAAATTGTTGTTTATTTTTTAAAATTTAATTTTTTTAATTATAATTTTACAGTGTTGAGCATAATCTTGTATGTCTTTACAATTTCAAAACTCCTTGAAAAATTTTTTTTTTGCAATAACGGACCCTATTTGCACTAATTCATAAAAGCGGACCCTGGTTGAAAGAATGTGAGTAATTTTTTCAAAATTTCACGGAAAACGGACCTTTTACAAAATGTCTGGACAGACCCCTGAATCTTAAAATCAGTATTTTCATTTAAAAAAACAGCTTCATATGCTGCTCCCAATGTTCATTACTATTTAAAATGTGCATTTTCTTTTCCCTGTAAATGTTTTAGGAGATATTTTTTCCAGAGCAAATTCAGCTAATTTGTCTCAGATGAGGAAAAAAAAAATGATATCTTTCATTTTTTTATGATATTTTATCATTTCTTATTGTTCATTAGTTTTGGAATCAACTTGTAAAACTTTTACTTTCTTTTTCACAGCATTTTCAATTACTTGTTTTATTTTCAAGGAAGGAAATTTTGATATTACATTTGATCTATTAAAAAAATAAGGCTTGAAATTTTTTAATTTTTTCTTTATAAAAATGTGACTTTGAATTTTTGGTCTTCTTACCATATGTTAGTAAATTAATAATTATTAGGCTCCCTTAAGCACTAATTTACTTTTATTGATGATTTTTGTCATACTCTGATAAAAGCTTTTCAAAATTCATTCTCACTGAAGGAAATAATGTATTTATATTTAGGGTCTTGTACCTGGCATGTTTGGGGTCTCACATGGTGCCCTGCAATTTATGGCTTATGAAGAATTGAAGAAAAAGTATATTAGCTATTATCATCTCCCACTTGATGATAAACTGGTAAAGACAAGTATATTTTTAATGTACTTTTTGGTGTAACTACATAATTTTTTTTGCATATATGTTAAAAGCTTAGTCCTTATCATATAGTTTTCGCAGTTTTTTGTGATTACAATTTACAGGAGTAATATTATATGCATTAAAATTAAAATACGAAGAAATACTTTGAATTCTGTACTGTAATAATAGATGTCTATCTTATTTTCAATAAATATACTGTTGAAACCTGATTATCCATAACCCTCAGGACCAGGATAGGTTTGGTCAGAAATTTAAAATTCGGAGATAGTGAGACCTTTACAAGTCAATTTTTTTCAAATTTATACAGTTTATACATTTATTATTACAATAAATTAAACAAAAAATTTTTCTAAACTTTTCAATCATAAATAACAATGCAAAAATAAAATTGAAATAAAAGTCTGGGATACATTTTTGCTTTCAGTATAATTGTCATTTTCTAGTAGATATTTTTGATTCTTTGTAATAATGTAATTGAATAACATTCATTTTTCATGATTTATAAAACCACTTACAGCATTAAGAGAGCTTAGTTGTATCGAATTACTAAGTTGCTATGTCTTTTGCAGCTGCATGAGGTATAGTACTACCATTATCATAATCTGCTTTATCACTATCAGAACTATCATATGAAGTTTTTTTTTTAAAAATATGTTTATGAACAATTTCAATATACCTAAATTGGGGTTGATTGGTTAAACCAGTCTGATTTAAAACAACCGTTTTTTTTTCTCTCCAGAAAACCAAGCTTGGTTAATGTTATATGTGATATGTAGTTTTTAAATGTTTGGCATATTATTGCTCTTTTGTTAAAATATATTAAATATATAGTAATTTAAAAAAAAATAAATTTTATTGCCAAATCTATGTTTTGATAGTTTTTAAAGTTATTTAAAAAAATCCCATTGCAGAACAAGTTTAGATAAAAATTTCTCTACTAAGCAATACATTATGGTTAATATAATAAAACCATAAATGGAAATGAGGTGTTTTTCTAAAAGTTATTTTTTTTCAGCTTATTTTTAGAAATATTTTCTAGTCATCTGTGTAAATAAATATTATCAGTGCAAATAAATTTTTATTCTATGTAATCTGCATATTTTTATTAATGATTCTAATATTTTTAAAATACAGTGCTCATATAAAAGAGTATAATACACGAATATAAAAAAAGATATCTTGAATATTTTCTTTTATAAGCATAACAGTGCTTATAAATAATGCAGTATGAAACAAAATAATATTCAGTGCACAAAAAAGGACCACTTGACATTACTTTTGATCTAATGATGGTATCTTCCCTTTCTAGGACTCAATTGTAATGGTTGGAAGGGCTGACCAGAAAAATGCTAATTAATTAGTGCACATGATAGTTTGAACTATGAAATCAGACACAAAACATACTTTCTTTGAGTAAACATAAATTTTTTTAAGGGATTCCGCTTTTTGACCTCAAAAAATTAGTGGGTAGCTTGAATCTCGGAAATATAAATTCAATAGTTCGGTCAGGGCAGCGGTCCAAAGTTCATATCCCTTAATGTTAATTTTACTTTTAGCATATATCGCCAAATCATGAGAACTTATAAAGCTGATTGAAAATATGCAAATGTATTGTTTTTTTTATTAAATTTACTAACAGTCGAAAAATTTTTGAAATCTTTGGTATACAATTTTTTAAATTTTAAAGAATGTAATTTTGCACAATAAAATACAAAATTTGAGAAAAATCAGTGGAATATAATTTTTAATATTTGATAAAATACAAATTTTAATCCAATCGAAATAGAGTTTTAAAAAATGACTTCTCATGAACTCGCATACCTTATATTTCAAAATTTTTGGACTATTACTAAATAAAATAATAAGTCTTCAGTAAAGTTATTTTTTTGCTTGAAATTATTTTTGTATTAACTAATTTTATTATTGTGTGCTAAAATTTTTCAAATTGCTTAGAAAATTCTTGAGATATAGCAAATTATGCAAAAAGTAAAACTAAGATTAAGGGGTCCGAACTTTGGATTGCTTTCCTGACCAAACTAATTTGACCATATTTTCCAAATTGTAGTCACTTCTTTCATTTTGGAGTATAGAATGTTTCTTCATTTTAAAAATATGTTTTTGTATGTGATTTCTTAACTTAAAATATCCTCTAAACTAATTAATTACCATAATAGAGATCAGCCCTTCGAATAATTAAGATTGTGTCCTAGAATGTTAAGATCCGTTCATTAGATTAAAATTCATCAGGATAGTCTATTTTTTTAGCACACTGTACATTTTTTATTTATTACATTATTTATATATTGAATATTGTTAAACGTAAAGCTTCATTGTAGTAAAATAATTCTTAATGCAATTTCTTCCTTATATATTTGATATATATAAGGTACCTGATTATATACCTGATTAATGACATTAAATAATTCTAAAATTTGACATTTTCATTTATATTGGCAAACAAAGGGAAACTCATTATTTTACATACATTACTATTATGTAACATTTTGATATTGCATTTTTATTTACATGTTAATTTGAAATGTGAAGTAGTATATAAGATTTTTCAAAATCTTCAGATATTCTTTTTTTATTTTGTTTCCATGTTTATGGAAGGAAAGAGGTTTTAATTGTTTATTTTTTATATTTACTAATAGTTGAAAAAGTTTTCATGATTATGCTTAATACTTGTTTAATTAGTTTTAATTTAGAATGTAAAGTATTATTTAACCTATTGTTTAATAAAAACCGAATAAAACCCTGTTTAAACCAAAACCTGATTTAAACCAAGTAACCCTGGTTTTTCCTCACAACTCTGTTGTAAATTTTTTGCACCTAGCATGCTTATTATTATTTACTAATCTAGAAATTTATTAGAAGTTTTTCTTAGGCACAAGACTTCCATTGCCAATATAAAACCTAACTCATCATTATTAGTTCCTTTATCTGCCTTTTTTATAGTATTATTACAGTATGTGTAGTAATCAAGGTTCTACTTCAATGAAATTATTCAGTAACATAATTTATGTTAGGTTACTTGAGGTTTAATTATATTTTCTTTTTATAGGGTACAGCTCAATACTTGTCATTTGCTGCCTTGTCTAAACTTTTTGCTGCCAGTGTAACTTATCCATACCAGGTTATTAGAGCAAGGCTTCAAGATCAGTATAAAGAATACTCTGGTGTCTTGGAAGTAATTAAAAGGACATGGAGGTAATCTAATATTCTTATATGTTTTATATAACTACATTTGATGTTCTTAATATTCTCTGTGGGCCAAAATAAAACTAACATAATGTGAAATTACAGCATTATAAATTTACAAAAAAGTTTTACATATTAATTTATTTCTGAAAACTGTATGTTAATTTTCACGAAATCATGTTTTAAAATAATTTTTTAAAATATCAACTAACAGAATATTGAAAAATAAAGCATAATTTGTTTTAATATGCACAAACATTTTTATTAAAGGTATTTAAAGAATAAATGCAGTATCTGAAATAAAACAATCATTGATATGGTAGTTAAAATAAATATTGCAAGTTGTAGTTCAACATAAAGACATTTACGTGTGTGTTTAATATTAAATAAAAAGAAAATTAATTTTGCTTCTTCAAATTGTGAAACACAACTGGACTGTAGAAAGAAAAAATAATATAATTAATTCCTTCCCAAAATTCTGACTGCTTAAAGGAGACCCTTCACAAAACTATTAACATCTTTAAAGAGACTTTTAGCAAAATTCCAACTAAAACTGCTTAATTTTTTTCTCTAAATGTGGCTTTTATTCTATTTTGTATTTTACTAGGTAAATTTTATACTTATGTAAGGCATGTGTTTAATATCAAAAACTCATTTTTATATTTAAAAGTTCACATATTTTTACACTAACATATTTTTTGTATACTTTTATATTTCATAGAAAAAGACATTTGTTCATGATAAAATTAATTTTTGTGAAATTTCATATTGTTTTTCATAAAATTTAAAAAGCAGAATCCCTGACAGAAATCTTGAATTGGTAAACACTAATAAAATTTTGGCATCTATTTCTGAAGTGATTTCTTACTCTATGATACCTCTCAAGCAATTTTTCTTAATCAAATAAATATAGGTTTTGTAACCCTAAAGGTATCCTAGTCGCTGTTTTTGTTTTCTGACCTTAGCCATATTTGTTTTCTGATTCTTACTTAGCTTTGTTTTAGCATCAGACGTAGAGTGGTGAGTTTACAATATGAACTAAAATCCGTCTGAACAAAAGATTTGTGCATGGTTTTCAGTTTTAGTGTGTGTGTGTGTTTGGCAAAAGGAAAAAAAGGCCGACCCAAAATGTGGCGACCGGAAGTATTATTATTTTTTCTTCTTTTCAAAATAGCTGCCAATAAATTTTAAATTGGAAAAAAATCCAGTGACTAGTAAATTTTTACTTAGGAGTTAGCCTCGTGGCAGAATCGCGGCAACATGGTAACATTGTTGCGGAATATTACAGAGTTCTTGCAGAAAGAATTTTCTCTTAGGAAGTAAAAAATTTGGCTTTTCAGAAGTAGTAAAAATTTTTGGTTTTCAACAGAAATTTTGTGTCTCTAAAATTATAATTAAAAGATGCCTTTTTTCGCACATCGGAGAGAAAGAAATGTTCATGATTTTTCTATTCTTATTTGTAAAGAATGAAAAATATAGAATAATGAAGTAAAAAATTTCTTTCCTGCAGAAATGTTGGAAGATTTTTATTCCTCCAGAAAATTTTTTTTGATGCCCTTATTTTAGGCCGATATTCTCCTTAATCTATGAGGTATTTCAATCGTTCTTTAAGACAGTTATTGCTACGCATTTTTGCTTTGTTTTTTTTAAAATCTCGATGTCTTTCATTGCTCAGTTATTATTTATGTTCTCGTGAATTTTTGAAATATACCGATATTACAGCTTGAATTGCGGATTCATAAAATCATTATTTGACACGGTCATTTTGCCTGGATATTCCCGTTAATCCACGTGGTATATTTAATTTGCTGAATTTCGATGTCGATCTTTATATCGGTAGTCACTACTACGAATTGCACTATTATTTTTTTTATTTTTATGATGTTATGATTTACGAAATTCGAAAAAGGGAACAATTAGTGTGTTTTCTTCTTTAGCCATTTTTGTACGTGTGTGAGAATCTTTCTTTTTTTTCACACATGTGAGAATCTCACCCATGATATTAAAATAAACGAAAATATTGCATATTAATTTAAAAGTTAAATACAATTTTATTTTATTCAAATAAGTTTTTTTTATGAACACAATGTTTTTGTTACTTAAAATTTAGTTAGTAACATCTATATTTGTTAATATTAAAAGCATCTTGCAGAAAGATATTAGTGCTAGAGAGGTTTGTTGCAGAAAGCTCAAAAAAATTCTGCCACAGGGGGGGGGGCATTTTAGATCTAACTTAGGGTTTTATGTACAAGGAATTCATTTCAACACCACCAAAATCTAACCATCTGTTGAATATTATGAACAATTAATTTGTTTTCCATGATTTGTTAAGAAAGAGAGCAAGAGAGCTTCTAATTTATTTTGAGAGCACCTGTATTAAACAAAATTTGTTTGAGCTGAAAGATTCTGTGAATATAGGAATCAGCTTTGAAATGACAAAAATATTTTCTAAGAATTAAAATTGCCATAGAATTAGAAAATTTCCATTGCATCTTATTTGACAGTTCATTTGCTGTCGCACATTAAAACAACAAACAATTTAGCCAATATTAAACAATGCCTTTCCTTTTCCATAAGCAAAAACATCATATAAATCAGGTCATTTTGATATTTCAAATAGCATTATCTGTTTTCAAAAATATAGACCTGCTGAATTATGTGCGTAGCTCAATTTCAATTTTACCGTTTTATTAGCTCATAGTAAAACTTACAAGTAAATAATTATAACCTTCAACTTATAAGTAAGAGAAATAAATGTATAAAATTAGATAGTTTTAATTTAAAACTAGCATAATTAGTTATTTGTTTTATTTTTATTTCCATTTGTTTATTTCCTAATTTTTATGCATAAAGATTTTTTTTTTTTAAAAGATTCATTTCAGTGGGGATGTTTTTTCCAGGGGAACATTATTTTTTTATTCTTTATTCTTCCCAGTGTTCTATGATTCTGAAACACTGCATAACTTCTTTTATTTTTATAATGAACATATATCATATATAAGTGTTTTATTTAATCTGATCATGAGGCAGGTGCTATGTCTTTATCCTTAGGTATGAAGGTGTGCGTGGGTTTTACAAGGGTTTGCCAGCATACTTCCTCCATGTAACACCAAACATATGTATCGTCTTCCTCATTTATGAGAAACTGACCAATACATCTGAACCCGAAACTCTGTTACCTGATGAAGATGTTCTATGACCAAATTATGCTCATAGAACTTTGTAAAATTGTTGGTGTATATATCATTATTTCTTCAAATAAGAATAAATGCTCTCTTACCTTCTTTAAAGAAAAGTTGGTGATAGGAGAAAGCTTTTAGTTATTTTATCCTTTCATACAAATCAATTTGTCTGTGATAAAGGTTATTTATTATATTAAACTTTTTTTAGATGTTAGGAACATAAAATATTAAACTATACTTTCCCTTTAGACAAGCTATTGAGGAGTCTGTTGTTTATTCTATTAAAGTAATATAAACTTAATTGTAAAAATAGTGTTCAAAGATATGAAAATTTCATAGAAATTATTTTCTATATTTAGCTTCCTATAGTAATAATATTTATTATTACCATAATTATCCTATAGTAATAATTATTTTCTATAGTAATAATATAAAAATATTCTTAGTCTATAATGATACATTGCTAATTTATTCTCTTTGTTGCCTTGTTTGTAGTAGGCATTATTTTTCCTTTAACAATACTCAATATTATTGATTAGTTTATAGTCAGACAATATACTCAAATGAACTGTATCTATTATGTAAAATACAATTAAATCTGTTTATATATGTTTTATACTCATATTGAAAAGGACTGGAAATATTTTCTTTCCTTTAACTTTTTTTAATTTTATTATATTAATTTTTTACTCTATGTTTAGAATTGTTTAATTATCATTAATTTTGATATTGTGTAAATATATATTTATATATATATATATATATAATTTCTAATCTTTATATAATTGTAAAATAATCATAATTTACTAAAAGAATTTTATACATCAGATTGTATCATTGAAAGCTACTGTGTATCCGGCATAATAAAATATGCCTGTGTTCTTAAATTAATTTATTTCATTAGTGATTATTACTTAATAATAATATTTACATTATTTTATTATTGAAAAATTCTTCAATGTTCTAGATAACATTAAAGCAACTATTCGCAAGTAAAATTTAAGAGGTTATTTTCATAAACTTCTTATGCATCAGTTAAGCCATTTAATAAATTTTAAGTTATTATAATGATAGAAAATAGATTTTACCTATACAAATTCTATCTTATATATTTCTGTGATCCAATAATGTAACAAAATAAGTCGTACTCTATAATAATTGTGTTAATAAAAGAATTTACTGATACAAAACTTATTATAATATATTATTTAAGCTACATACTAAAAGAATTTTTAATGCTTTTTTTTATTAATTATTTATATATAATATTTTGTAAGTTCTTGTTCATAAATCAGTTATACAGGCTAAAGAGAGTACATCTTCATACCTACCTATTCCTCACAATTTGTAAAAGGACTTCCTAATTTTCAATTTTATTATAAATAAAATATTCTCTCCTTCAATAAAATTTCCAATTTATTATTTAGTTCATTTTTTCAGAATAATTAAAAATATAAATATACAATTTACATTTAATCTTATTATTTTATACTTTTAATTAAAGAATAAGAATTGAATTAAATTTTTTGTTGTTGCTTGTTTTTTATACAAAATGTTACTTTTTTCTTTAAGCATGTTTTGTTTCTAAACAAATATGTATAGTTTTTTTACTGCTATACAGTATATATTATAATTTGTCTATCATTGCAATCCTATTGTTATAAGCAATTTTAAGTAACCAATGAATATTATTTGCTTTATTTTCTCTAAAGTGAAAATATAATTTTTTTAGCTTGATATGAAGCTTTATTTGTAAATCTTAGACACAGTGAAAATAATTTTGTCTATCTGTTTTAAACCTTAAAGTGCAAGAGAGAGGGAGGGAGAAAGAGAAATTATAGCTTATTCTCAGAAATTTATTTGATAATCAAAAAGTGTGATATTTTGAGAAAGTTTTGGCTACATTCTTAGTTATTCCAATTCAAAATATTTTATGTTTACTCAAAATTTAATCATTGTGCTTTTCAAATAGTTAGTGTGTTATGCATTTATTGTATTTAAGGTATTTTCTTTTTCTGTTTTTTTTCTCCTTCTTTTGTTATAAGCTGGATTTGCTTATAGTTTTTATTGTTTGTCTTTATATAAATTTTTGAAGATAACAAATTAATGTTACCAACTTTGTATCTTTAAAGTTTATATTGATCTTGTGTCAGTTTTCTTGCATATTTTCTTTTTAAAAAATGCTTTGTGTAAGTTGCTTGCTAATTGCTTTTTGTTATTGACTGTTTTTAAGAATACTTATCTAAGATCTTTTAAAATAAAAAAAAAACTTTTTTTGGTAAGGAATTAAAATATTATTCGTATGCCCCTAATATATCTTTAATAAATTATTCACCTCTAATTGAAATTTTCTCCTTCAAGTTCAAATGTATATCGAGTTAAGAGAAAGGGCCTCTAAGTAGACTATTCCTCTCACACCATCTGATTCTAAATTGAGAAAAAAAAGAAGCTGTTAAGAGTTTTTCTTTTAAGACAATCCTTTGTCATATTCTTAAATAAAATTGATTTTAGCAATACGCTTATTAAATTCAGGGATGGCTAGACTTGCAGTGCATGGAATAAACCAAGTTTTTTTGGTCAGGAAATTTAGAAAATTCACGGTTTATTCCCAACAAATTGATTAAGCATTCAAGTTAATATATTCATTTCATTGGTAGTAGCAGAATTTTCAAAAGAAGCTTTGCTAACTGCCAAAAAATGGAGGAGCATAATAGAATATGGTGAATAAATTTATTTACTCATTTTGTACGTATTATAATGTGAAACAAAAGCAAAAAGCTTTTACTTATATTGTTTTATTTTAAAAATAAATATGCTTTGTGCCAGGTTTTTTATTTTATTTTTATGATAGTGAAGCTATTTGTAAAGAATTGTGTAAGATATTGTTACCCAAAATAATGATTTCACTAGACTTTGGAAACTACGGGCTCTTAAGACACAAGAGTTCTGAATTCTGGGTACCTCTTTACTTATCTGTTTAAAATTAAATGAATCTATTTAACGAATATGCTTAAAAAATAATGAATTTATAATTAGAAAATATTACCATTATTCGTTGGTTAATTAATTATAATTTAACAAAGAATTAAAACCAAAATTTCTATATCAATATTTTAATTAATAATTATTTTCCCCTTAATAAAAAAAAAAGTTTTGTTTTACTTTGTCTACATAAATCTGCTAATAGCTATTTATTTATTTTTTTTTGTGTGGAAAATTTACACATCCTGGCAATGTATCGTAATTTTTTGCGTACCACCTTTGATATTCAGTATATTTGGCGCTCTATAGCATGTAAATTGAATTGCTGTCCATGTGCTGCGGTTCTAAGGGAGCTCTAATATTCAATATTGATCTCTTATTTGCAATATCTTTCCTATTTCGACTTTCTGCCATTATTGCCTACAGAAAGTTTACAATTCTTTAAAATGTTACATTTTAAAGAGTTTTATGCTGGACTCCAAATTTTAAAATTAAAATCTATTTTTAGCTTCTGTTTTTTAAAAAAAATTGAAAGATATAATATTTATAAATATATATATCTTAAGAAAGCTTATAAAATGAAAAAAAAAAAAAAACTTTAAAGGTACTTTTAATGAAGTATTGCATGATTTTAATGAAATATTTAACATTGTAATTAATAATATAGTACACTGATTTTTGGCTGTCTAAATGTGTCAATATGAAAAGTAAAGCAACTCTAAAAGTATAAATAAATAAATTTTAAATTATTGATCTAAATTTATATGTCCTTTCAGGAAAATAATATTTTTTAAATCTTTTTTCAGTGGATATTTGAAGATATTTTCCTTTGCATTGCATATTTATAGTCCTATGTAATAATCTTTTCATTACTTTTTGTTTCTTTCCATTTTTTTATTTTATCAAATATTATGTAGCTTTGCCATAATTAAATAATATTCTATGCAATCCAAAAAATGTAGAAGGTTTGGAGCTAAAAACTGTTAAATCAAAATCTTAAAAATCAGTCTCATCCTAATTTTTTTAAGAAGTTTACTTTTTGTTTAACTTTTATGATTACTATAAAATTTTTATACTTTGTTCTGCTGTATTAGTGAACAAAATTTTATTATATTGAATCATACTAGTCACAAGGCTTTCACCCTTCATAATACTGTCTTAGTCCTCAGCCTTTTAATGATTAGGCTGTATACCACCCTACTTAATATTAAAAAAAAAAGTATATTGTTTATATAGTAATTTTGAATATGAATAACAATTTGTGTTGTATTTTAAAATATTAATTAGTATATCACTATGTTAATAAATATATTAATTATATTAATATACTAATTAATAAATTAATTATATTAATATACTAATTAATATATGAATGAAATCAAGTTAATAAATTATAAATAAAGGTGGTGATGTTAGAGTTAAAATGCCTTCAAGATAAGAGAGATGCTATTAAACCATTTATTTATAATGTTCTTTCAAATAATGATTAATATCAAAAAATCAATTATATAATTGATATTTACATACTAAAAATCAATTATATAATTGATATTTACATACTAAAAATGTATGATAAATAAATTCTTTATTATTGAAATCACCTTCTAAAAGCTTATGAGTGCTCTTCTAATTTAAAATAAATTTCATGTACTATATCATTTTAATGTTGTCTGCCAACTGCAATATTATGTTTCTTGCACAGTAATTATTATCATATACAGTACTTATTGTCATTATACAGAGATGTGTTAGTAAATAAGAATTTGATAATTGGTCTTCACGCTGTCTAATACAGATGTTGGAAACATTTTAGTAAATATAAGATTGATGTAAATGTGTATATGTAAATTGTAAAAATAAAAAAAATTTCATCCTGAATAATTTTTTGTACTTTGTTTAGTTTTATGAAAATATTAACTTAATAAAAAGCATTTAGAAATTAAAAAACTACTTTGTTTAAATTTTTTCCACCAAAGTAGTAAGAAATAATTTTGTAATACACACTTTGTATTTAATTATCTTATTTAATTATGCTTATAATATTTGTTAAATGTGAAATATTGTAATGAAATATTCCTTTAGGTTTGAAGGTTTAAAAGGTTACTACAAAGGAATTGTGCCAAATATGTTGAAAGTAACTCCTGCTACAGCTATAACTTTTGTTGTGTATGAGAATACTTCAAAATATCTCCTTAAGTCAGAAAAGGAAAGTTGAATTTTGCTCCCAAAATTAAAATTTAAAGTTTTATTTTGATGACTTACACTGTATATATGTTGGCATTAAATCATTGAAAAATATATTGTCTCATTTTTATTTTTAAAATATTGGAAAAACACTGAAGAAAAAAAAATTCACTATAGGACTAATACATTCAATTGAAAATTTTATCATTCTAATAAATAGTGTGTTGAAGTTAACTATGAAGATTAATAACAAGGTAACTGTTATAATTTAGTTAATTATTTAGATAATAAATTTAAATGCTGCAAGGGATGTATATTATAAATTTAACTAGTAATTATTTTGATTTAGTGTCAAACCTCTTAAAAAATGTTATTAAATTTGGCAAGATAACCTTGTATCACTCCTTTGGACCAAAAATTCAGCATTTGCTATCCCATTTGAGATCAAATGGTTTTGTATTTATTTGTGTTTTATGATCAATATTTGTAGTTGACAAAGTACTTTTTATGAGAGACCTTTTTAAAAAAAAATTCTTTGAATACGACATGACATTGAAGTGACAGCAATGTGTAATATAAAAATTATATTTTGCCAATATAAGAAAATAGTGTAGATATTCCGTTTAGTTTCCTACTTAGTAATTTATTTATTGTTGACAACAGTTTTCCCACTGGCAGCAAAAAAAAGCAAAATGAACTTTAAAACTGTGCCATTTTTTAAAAAAATGCTTTGCCAATACTTTAAAATTTAGTTGCAGGATTCTAAGCTCTTTTATTTTAGGCCTGAATTATTAATATTTAGTGGAAGTCAAACTAATTTTATTATAGTTTTTTTAAAGCAAGAAATATGTTATAAATCCTATATTTGACTACCATTAAAAAACTTAAAAGTTTGCAATATCTTAACTTTTACTGGTTTTTCAGCTGATAAATTTCAGTAATCAAAAAAATTTTTAAAATTTTTCATGTTAAGAATTAATTCATTGTTTTATGGGTTGAAACAATGAATTTAACAAAGGAGTCTTTAATAAGTCTTAGAAAGCCATCAAGGCTATGGTGTCCCTGTTATTAGAGAATTGGATTTTGGAGGAACAGGGATTCGATCATCGATTCTGCTAAGGCCCACCCAGTGTATGTAATGTACATGCTCATAAAATCTGTGGAATCGGAAAATCATGTGGTCGGTCATCGAACAACACCCTGGGCACAGTGATGAAATGAAAAATTCCTTCCCCATCAGATCTATGTAAAAATTGTAGAAGTGGCCTTGAAGGAATGGTGCTGTCATCTATCCGGGAAGCTTCGCCTTTGCGGTGCTCTCTTGTTAAACTAAAAGCGTACCTTCTCGACTTAATTTGCAAATGACTAGAGTGCTAGGCTTGTCCAAGTGTTATAAAAATCAACACAAACAAACTATCAATATGTATTTTGATATTGTGCTCCTAAAAAAAAAACACTGGGGAATTCCATTTTAATGAATTATTTTCTGATTTTTTTTTCTCATTAAAAAAATAAACTACTGAGTTTTAATGCTTTATTGAAACATTCAGTGGTCGGAAGTCTCATGTAAACATGAATAAATGCTTATTAATAATTTCTTGTCTTTAATATAGGCAATTTTTTTTTATTCAAAACCATTTTGAATAAAAAAACATATGTAAATTTTTTCAGCAGAGTTCTAGTGAACTTGTCACTAATTTTAAAAAAAAGTTGTTAACTGCATTTGTAACAAAGTAACTGTAGTAAACTACAAAAATAATGTAGTTTTTTTCGACCTCTGCAAACATATGATACTTATATTTTATATGAATACAAATTATTAAAAATATCCTTTAAAATAGTTCTTCATTCTGTCAATCATGAATGTCTGTGAGAAATATTAAAAGACTTTTCAAGCTGCATTTTAACGCATCCGTAAAATAATAACAAAAATCTTATCATAGATTTGTATATAAATGCAATTAAGAAAAGTAACTAATTATGTTATAACTATTAATACTTAATGCCTGTATCAGAATAGATTGTTTCTAACTATTAAATATGAAGCACATTAAAACAAAATGACCAGACTTTGCAGCTTGAATATTTAAGTGAATTTGTGTTTAAACAGTGATAAGTTAGTGTTTTATCAAATCTTAGAAAATCATTAATATGTTCAATCACAAAATCATCAGTGGGCATTAATGGTGAGTTATATTGTATTCACTGTTAGTGAACACAATATAACTCACCATTTCCCCTCACCTGGTTTGCGATTTTTCTTTTTTAAATCTGTCTCTTAAATTAATAAACAGTGAGCCCAGAATGGGCATTTTTCTCCATTTTTTAATCATAAATATCTATCGTAATATTTTTTTTTTTTTTTTTACATCCATAGTAACAAAGTATTATTATTAAATTTTTATTAATGATAAAATATACGAGTTATAAAAATTATCAGAATTTTTAAACACATAGATCTAAAAAATTATAAGTCAAGTTGTTGCTGTGAAATTTAAATGAAATTAAAATATGAGAAAATTAAAATTCTAAATGTAAGATTCAAGATAAATTTTATTGATATCAATAAGATATTATTATTTAATATTTTTTTTAGAATAAATGTTCTATGGTGGGCAATTACCCAGTTATAAAAACTACCTAGTTTAAAAAAAGACCATAGGTGCACCTTTTTATAAAGCTGGTTCACAATGCCTACTATTACAGAGCAAGTTTTATTATTTAGGGTGCTCCCTGCTCCGTAATTACTTCCTTTTATACATACTTTGTTACTTCTTCCCGAGAAAGAAGTAATTAAAACCTACTAATAAAGGAATGCTAGTTAATATTTAAATGAGAAACAAAAGGAAAATTAGTATATTATATCTTATGAATCATTATTGAAGTCAATTGCAAGGAAGGTATAACTAGTTAATTTATCAGCGAAAATTATGAAGTGTCTAATGCTAAATACTCTACCCGATAACAATTATTAGGAACTACTTTAGGCGCTCCCGTGCCACAGGTCCTGGGTTCGAGCCAGGCAAGGTTGACTCAACCTTTCATCCCTTCAGTGGGTGATAAATTAGTACCAAGCATGCTT
Organism: Parasteatoda tepidariorum; assembly: GCF_043381705.1. Classification (NCBI taxonomy): domain Eukaryota; kingdom Metazoa; phylum Arthropoda; class Arachnida; order Araneae; family Theridiidae; genus Parasteatoda; species Parasteatoda tepidariorum. The sequence goes on along the minus strand of NC_092215.1, from coordinate 15,323,081 downwards.
GGGAACTAAACACTGGGGATTCTGCGTCGGCTTACCGCCTGACCGGAACATCTGCTACTGCACCCCAGAGTCCAAGGTCAAGAAAACTGAGATGGGCACAGTAGGCCTTGGACCTCTATGGGCTGTCGAGCAACTGAGTGTAGTTCAGTTTGAATTACATACATTCAATATAATAAATTTTGTAGCTTTTAATTTTATTTTATTTTATAACCGTCGTTGAACAGCCGACCCAATTTCATGGGTTTACGACTACTTACGTTCAACTCCGTAGCCTTGTAATTTTGAACCAATCCAGAAGACAAGGAAACTCCTGGATCAGTACCCCCAGAGGTATTGATTTGTTGTGGGAACATGGAGGACTTTGAGACTCGACAGATTTAACGTGCATCAGTCACCATTTACTACACGGGGAGTCTTCGGCCGGCGAGGATCGAACCCACGACCTCTTGGATATGGGCCCAGCGCCCTACCGACCAGGCTATCCCGGCCCTGTAGCTTTTAATTGTTCCTTCAGTTGTTGTCGTTGGCCATTAAGGAAGGGGTGCTCTCTATGGCCAAGAATTCAATTTCTGCCACATCCATACGTCACGCCCGTTTATAGGGGCTACTCATTCATACATCCATTCATTCAACCACTTATTCTAGTCAGTGAGCCACGATTGGTCAACGGGTAGGCCACTGAACAGTTGTGAAGAACTGAAGTTTGATCCCCAGTGGTGGCTTGAATCACATCCAGCTTTAGATCGATGGGTACCAGTTTGTCTGGGAGCTAAAGGCTGCCTGTGAACAATGATTACCACATTGTAACAATCAGCAATTGCCACATCGTTGAGTCTTTACCTACATGAATAACCTAGCACCCTGGGCTGTTGTGGAAATGCTTTACTTTTATTCTAGTGAATAAAAAAAAATAATTATGAACTATTTTATATATAAATATAACAACAGAACGTAAGTGATTCGCTGCTAAGATGAAGATATAATTTTTATCTGTCTTACAAATCGAATAACAGACTATTTACTAATCAGCAAATGTCGTCGAATACCGAATAGAAATAAAATATGCATTCTAAAAATCGTATTTTAAAATAAAAATATAGTTTCAGTGGTTAAAATTTTTAAAAAGAATAAAAAAACTAATTAAAAGAAAAATTTCTGAACTTATTTAAAATTAACTTATTTATTGAATTTAAAAAGTGAACTTTAATAAAGTAGATACTGATATGGTAAACGAGACTCACTGAGAAAAAAAGTATGGTAGAAGCTAAAAAAATTTTACCAAATGTGTTAACCGTATTTCTTGCCTTATTGGAATACCAAAAATCGCATTAATTTTTACCGCAGCATTTTGGTAATGATTTTGATAAAATTTACAATAAAATATGGTTTTATAATATGTGATAAAAATTTCATAAATGTGGTAAAATTTGGTAATTTTATCATGATACCTTAGTGCGTGGCATAAAAGCTGTTTATTCGATTAAATAAATATTTCAGTTCTATATTTTGTACTAAATGTGTGGTGAAAAAAACTATAATTTTGAAAATCAAGATTTCTTGTGAACCATATGAATGGAAAAATTACCATATGAATGGTTATTTTATTTTGGTTTTATTAATCAAAATTATGCTTTTTAAATTTTTTTTTTTTAGGTACTGTAATTTTTCCAGAATTTTTTTTCCCCGTGCTTTATGCCGAATTTTTCCACTCAATAAATAAAATAAAAGCAGTATATACACAGATGAAAAAGAAATGATTATCTTAAAATTACAATAAATAATTCGCAGTTTGATTACAATAAATAAAATTACAATAAATAATGATCGAAATTAATGAAATAAATAATGATTAAAATTACAATAAATAATTCGCAGTTTCGCAATCTTAAAATTACAATAAATAATTCGCAATTAATCTTAACCTTTTTTCTCTCTCATTGTATTGACGAGATTTTGTAAGAGCCTCCCACTAATTGAATGAACACGTTATTTCTATCGACACAAAGCTCGTAATGTTTTCTTTTATAATCACAAGAGGGCTCTGTTTCTGGTCGTAACCCTAGAAAACTCTGATGCAGTTCTTTTCGAGCGAGCTTCTTACTCTTTTGTCTTAAGTTTAATTTAATATCTCAATTTTAATGTCTTGAAATTTTTTACACTTTATTTTAATTATATAAGAGGTTACTCCTTCAGCTTTTTAATTAATCCTCGGAGTTTTACAATTTCATTTCCGTAAATTAAATAGAAATTTAAACAGAGCAAGAAGCGCTGTTTTTAATTTTACTTGTGTTTTCTAAATAAAATTAGAGAAAGTGAATTTTCGTAAGTATGACGAATGGCCAAGCAAAATTTACCGGACTGGGAAATTCTTAAGGAGGTTATAACGTCCCAGCGCCCCAGTGGATTTTATTGCAATTTTTCCTTGCATTTTGCAAAAACTTATGATCTGGCAACTTGTTTCTAGTTACTAACGTGTTGAGTTACTAACTTGAATTTTAATGCTAGTTAAGTATAGAAGATAAAATATTAAAGACATAAAGAAAGACATTTACCTTTTAGCATTAAATATGCATATTTGCTTAAATAATAGTAAGTGTATTTACTCTCTAAAACGCCAATTTCATTTGTTATTGTAAATTATAAATAAGATTTTTTATTTTAGTTTATTATGGAACAAAAATGCAATTAGTAGTAATGGAAATTATTTTTATACTATTTAAACCATATCCTCAGGTGTTTTCCGATAGTTGTTTTTTTTATCGCCATTTTTTTTAATTTTATTGACCCTTATGNTTATTTTAGTTTATTATGGAACAAAAATGCAATTAGTAGTAATGGAAATTATTTTTATACTATTTAAACCATATCCTCAGGTGTTTTCCGATAGTTGTTTTTTTATCGCCATTTTTTTTAATTTTATTGTCCCTTATGCTCCTTGACGAAAGATATAAAATAATAGAAGATTAGATATATTATATATATTTTTTTCTCTACGTTTTAGGTACATTATGTTTTTTATTTTTCTGCAGATTTATTCTTAAATATGTAGATGCTGTAACTATTTGAAGTTTGACTATTTAAATGCTTAATTCGCATCAAGTTTAGTAAATTAAATTATTTTAAGTTTGTAATCCTTACGAAATAATGTAAGTTGTTCAGTATTCTAATTAAAAAAATTATAAAAATTTCTTTATATGGTCATTTTGAAATTAAAAAAAAGTTTATTTAATTTTCAGAATAAAATTTTTGTTTATATATTTTGGGGCAGTCCAAATATGTGTCTTTAAGCAGACTATAAATTATAACTTCATAGGTAGTTAGTTGTTCAGTGTTGTAAATTATAACTTTTTAATTAATTCTTCTTTCTGACTTTTTTGTTGTTGTTGTTTTATGTTAGTATTCTGTGCCAAATTTAATCCGATTTTGATCCTGACTTTTTCATATTATTTCCTTTTGATTTTCTTTTTGGACCACTATGAGGCCCGCTTTTCGCATAGTTAATATTTTTTTATAATGATTATTATATACTGATAAATAAGACAAGACTTTTGGTCATGATTTACAAGACTTTAGGTCAAAATAAACCATTTATGAATTAATATATTGTCAGTGGTCTGATCTTATGACTTAATAAAAACAAAAACCTTGGATGTTAAATTTTCTTAATTTCTAATGAACACATCATTGATAATCATTTTTGTTGTTAACCTGATTTTGATAAACTTATATACTTATGATACTTAAGAAAAAAATTTTTTTTTTGTACTTTTATTTCATTTGAGCAAATGATTATTTTGAAAAATGCACATACAAATTGATATAAGTAAAATATTTTTTTCAATTTAATTTTATTAAATAAATGACAAAACCAAATTAATCGGTATTTTACAGTACTCTTATTATTACCAAAAATATTTGGATTTACTGTACTCTTATTACTACCATTATTTGCTCTTACAAAAATTTAAAGTGTTTTTGAGGTTCATCTGAAGTTGTTTTGAGATGTTAAGTTTGATTTGATGTTTGATTGAAATCAACTTCCCGAGATTTAGAATAAAGGTGTATGAAGTTGTTTTATTCACACTTGAGGTTGCTTTGAGGTTGACAGAAATCTACCTTAGAGCTACTAGCTCAGAGAGGTTGTTTTTGAGAGGTTTATACAGGGCCGGATTAAGCGCAAGCGGAGCCCTAGGCCATTCAAATTTTTGGGGTCCTTAGATTAAAGTTTTTTTTTTCTCGTATGTTTTTTATTTATTCAGTTATAGAAGTATTTATATATTTTTTCATTTAAGAAAGCATATTTGAAACGGGAGAATTTATTAGTCCATATA
>NC_092215.1:15303971-15318744 GCF_043381705.1 Parasteatoda tepidariorum | reverse complement strand
TCAAAATTTTGGGGCCCTTAGATTAAATTTTTTTTCTCGTATATTTTTTATTTATTCAAATATAAAAGTATTTATATATTTTTTCATTTAAGAAAGCAAATTTAAAATAAAAATAAATAATAATAAATTAAGTTGTACTTTATTTTGTAAAATTAGAACTAAAAAAATTAACGTATTTTATTGATATATATATTGGACAATGATTTTTTTAAAAAACATCATTGTTTTTCTTAATTTTTTAAAATTTATTTTCAAAATTTTTTTAAGGGGGCCCCTGATCATTGGGGGCCCTAGGCCATGGCCTAGTCTGTCCTAATGGGTAATCCGGCCCTGGGTTTATGTTATATTTTCTACACTGCAAGCAAATAAATATATTTGAAATGTGAATCATTTCACCCGATTTCAACTAAAAGTATAGCTGAGATATACATGAGGTTGATTTTATGAGGTGTAACTGAGGTTGAAATTGAGGTTTATTGATTGGGTTATTTTTGGTGCGAAACATAACCTAATTTCATACCTCTGGTGTATTTCTTTACACCTGTTTACCTCAAAAACTTCTTCTTTTTTTTTTTTTTTTTTTTTTTTTTTTTNGAAGGTGGGATTATAATTTATAATGATATAACAATAATTTTAATATTAAGTTGATGGTCATTGTCTTACAATGAAAATCTAAAACATTTGTCATTTTCTTAAGATTCTCCGAATTTTCGATTCTGAAAAATCTTGATTTCTCAGGACTATTCAACTAACTTTGCTCTAATTTTGTCATAAGAAATTGCATTCTCCAAAATATTGTAAAAATTGTCTATCTTACAATTCAATGTTTTTTTGACTAGTATTGAATAGAAAAAAAAGAAAGAAATATTTACTGAAAGTTATTTTTTGATTGAAATTATATCTAGATAAATGAATTTTAAATTTTGTGCAAAAAATTTTCAATTCTGGAGATATGGTGAAATACGCGAAAAGTAATTAACATACGCAAAATAACAATTAGCATACGCGAAAAGTAATAAAAATACGCGAATAGTAAAATTAAAATAACGGGGTTTAAATATTGAACTGCTTTCCTGATTTAACTATTGGGATCATTTCCAGATTGCGGCTACCTCCTATATTTTAAGGGTCAGAAATTCGCATCCGTCGAAAAAATGGTATGTTTATTCACAGTAAGTACGTTTTTTTGTGTCTGATTTCGTAACTTAAAATATCGCCAACACTAATTAATTAGTGTGTTTAAAATCACTCCTTCGAAATAGTAAGATTGAGTCCTCTAGAACAGGGGTTTCCAACTTGCATGAGGCCGGGGGCCACAATTAAAAGCACAAATCATATGGCGGGCCGCAACTTCATCAAAATTTTTTGTAGGACTCTTTTATGTTTGAAGGAACATTAAATATTACTGTCAGAGTTTTTCCAAGTTGTACGAAACAAAAGTATTGAATTACAAATTAAAATAAGAAGTGGATTTTTAAAAATATTTATTTGTTATTAATAATATTTTTAAAAATATTAAATAAATAATAAAAATTCGGGCTACAATAACTTAATGTGCACCAGATAAGGTATTAAAACTGACATAGTAGCACACAAAATATTTAATGAGAAAATTGAGGTTTGTCTGCTGCAACCACCAGAGAATAGATATTTACATTTTAAATTTAAAATTTACAAATGTGTGTGTAAATATTTTCGTCCAAAATGAGTGGTTTCAAAAAGTTAAATCGGAGAATTTCTTCGAGAAAATTTCTGATACACACATGCTAAATTATATTCACAAAATACAAAAAAATGAAATAAAAAAGAGCAACATACACGATTATTTTTGTATTTGAATAAATATTTTCTTGGATGCAAACCTTAAAAATAAATTTCTTTGCACCGTTGGTATGTTAAATTTCACAGAAACGAAGAAATTAGGTTTTTGTTAACGAGAAAAGTATTTTAAACCCATATAGATATTTTACAAAAATTGTCCGTAAAAAAATGACAACTAACATGTTTTAGTTCGCGGGCCACAAAAAAAGGCTTCGCGGGCCGCCAGTTGGAAACCCCTGCTCTAGAACGTAAAGATCCGATCTTTAGATCAAAAGTTATTTAAGGTGCTCCATTTATATTTTTTTTGGCGCACTGTTCATTAATGTTAAACGTGTTGAGAAATTGACTGGGATATTACTTTATTTTTGCTTCAAATATTTGTTTTCTTTAAAAAAAAAAATCGCAAAATTCTTATCTTCTGGGATGCATTGCAAATGCGAAAATTTATCAAAAATCTAAAATCATTTGAAATATGAAGTAAAAAAAAATATTCTTATTTTTATACGTAGCACTAACATTTAATAAATGTTTCATAAATATATTTTATAACATTTATTAAATATATATTACACTTTCTTGCCAAGTAATCCTTTAGGACCATAATATTAGAAATTAGTTCAATTTCACTTTTAATCCATCAGATTTTTATTTGCAGTCGATTTTAATTCTCTTTTTGTATAATGATGATTCCCTTTAAACATTTATGAAGAAAAAAAGAGCAAGAAATTAAACTGCTATTTACAAATATACATGGAGCAGAAGCTCCTTTAGACTTTTACAGATTCATTTTCAAAAGAGAAGAGCGCACTTTTTTAAAATACAGCATATAGTTATTCTTTCTTTCATGTCATGTGATCCATAATATCCAGACTTCTTTGTTAGGATTGACGCCGTTAAGATGTGAGACCATAAGACCGGATGACGATATATATTAAAATCTAAAAAAAAATTATTAAATTGAATGGGATTTTGGCTTTATAAAGACATTTCACTATGCAGCATGGATTTAATTTATAAATAAAGATTACATTTCTAACTATTTAACGATTATATATATATGCGAAGTGTTTAGTTTATTATATGAAAGATATTATTTAAATTTCTCATCTTTTAGAAGGGCTAGTCTACAATTAAAAAATATAATTCTTTTTAGGTTTAGTTTTAAGATCCCTTTAATTCTGTTAAAGACGTTACATATGTATCTATATAAGTATATTTAATGATTATATATCATTTATAAATAATTATAACAAAAACATTTGTTGAATGCAAGTTTTCTAATTAATTAATAGTTCTACAAAGTTAGCACATTTTTTTACGCTTTAGAAGTTTTGAGAATAATTTAACCTAATAATATTTTACTTTATTTCATAACCGTCGCTTGTCAGGCGATCCAATTCCAATTCAACTTACGATTACGTTGAACTCAGTAGCCTGGATCAAGTATTGGGAGAAATTTTGCCTTCCTTTTTGATGGAACTAACCCGCATTTGCGCTACACGAAGTGAAAAACCACGAAAACTTCTCACGGTTAACCTGACGGTAAGGGAACTACAACCATTGATCCGTCTACCGCCGAGGATATTTTACGTCAGCACTGTGATCGGTGCAGGCCGGTTGCGGAATTCGATTCGACCAGCTATCGCTGGGATTCGAGCCCGGTTCACCTCATTGGAAGGCGAGCGCTATCCCCTGAGCCATCACGACTATAATAATATTAATTTATTTTATTTCATATCCGTCATTGAAGAACCGACCTAATTTAGGTTTTACGGCAACTAATGTTCAAATCCGTAGCGTTGTAATTTTGAACCCAATCCAGAGGACAAGGTAACTCCTGGATCAAGCATTAGAACTTTTTGATACAAAGGAAAACCACGAAAACTTTCCAAGGTTAGCCCACGGCAAGGGGACTCTAACCCATGATCTGTTTACCACTGAAAATATTTTACGTCAGCACTGTGGTCGGTGCGAGCCGGGTTCGAGATTCGAATCGACCAGCTACAGAGTGCTCTATTCTTTAATAATATCGTTTAATATCAGTCGTTGAACAGCCGACCCAATTTTGAGTTTACGACTACTAATGTTTAACTCCGTAGCCTTGTAATTTGAACCAATGCAGAAGAAAGAAAAACTCCTGGATCAGTATCCGCAGAGGTATAGAGTTACTATGAAAACATGGAGGACTTTGTGACTCGGCAGATTTAACGTGCATCAGTCACCATTTACTACACGGGGAGTCTTCGGCCGGCGGGGATCGAAAACACACGAATTCTTAGACATGGGCCCAGCGCCCTATCAACCAGGCTATCCCGCCCCTTAATAATATAATTGAAATTTATTGGGACCTTAATACGGAGAAGTTTTTAACCACAGTAGAGAGATTTTGCATAGCATTTGTGTCACGCAAGCTATAACGCTAATCTTTTTTTTCTATACCTTAGCGATTCCGCAATTCATCGTGAAATTTTTGCGCAAGGCGCTGTTAAGCTGAAAGAGTGATAGTGCTACAGGAAACCGTAAGGCGCTGCAAAATCTCTCTACTATTGTGCAAACTGTGATTTCAAAACATTGAGGTATCATTGTGAAGGTCTAGGGAGTTTTTCTGAGAGTGCATGACTCTGTGAAAAATGCTCTCATGTGAGTTTTACAACTGTATGCTAGTGGTTACGTGAATCCACTAGCATACTTTTATGAAGACAATGCCTTTTTCAAAAAAGAAAAAAAAATGATAGAGCATAAGTTTCGTTATTAGGATTTTAAAAAAAAAATTAAAAAATTACATTACTCTGAATAACTTTCTTTGCAATGATCGGATTTTCTCTTATTAAAAAAACAATCTTGCAATGGTTTAAAATGTTGCTCTCAACTATTCCAAATAATTTGAACTAAATTTACAGAATGAGACACAAATACATGTACATGTTGTCAGATTTAAATCTTATTATTTATAGGGAAATTTTTAAAATTAAAAAATATTATTAAAGAGCGATAAAAACCATTCCCAATTTGAAATTGTTATAAGTCTCGTTAACGAATAAAGTTACTTCTTATTCATTTCTTCTTCTTATTATTCTCATATATTCCTCTCATTCCTTAGGTAAAATTATGATTTTTCAAATCAAGGTAATCGTCTACTTCGTTACGATTCACAGATTAGCAAAATGTTCTTACATAAAACTAAAACAAAGTATATTTTAAAAACAAAATGTTCTATATTTTTGTACAAAATATTAACTTTAAAGAAAAAAAAGAAAAAAAACAATGAAGAACGAAAAGCAATTATGGGGGTTGATGAACGTAGCGAGCTGAGGACGGAGCCTCTTGGTTTGAATAAAAGGTAGCATTTTTGAATTACACCTATTACGAAGACAATACTTATAACGTTGAAACTGTAAGTTTGATGGTCTCGTGATTGGCCGCATTCAACATAGCATAAAAAATTACTTAGGAAAACTTAGATGTTTAAATAGTACCTGGATAATCCAGAGACCGCGCTAAGCATTCGCCACCTCGCCAAATGCGATAAAATAGCAAATTTGGTGAATGAAATTGTGTTTGGGCGAAAGAATTATCGCGTAACTTTTTCCCACTGAAATATATTTAACTCGATCCTCAAAATTACGTCAAAATGAATTTTTCTAAACAAATCAGTATTTCTTATTTGATTACAGTACTTTTCGGTAGATGCGCCACATAACCAATTAGAATTGGGCCCAAATAATATAAGCCTGAAACTAAAAACCATGAAATAGTTTTCTATGAAGAAAAAAAAATTATAAAAAATTGTTAACATTTGCATTTGGTGAAGACTTCCGAAAATTGGCGAATACTTTTGATATTTGGTTAATAATTTGAAATCCTTAGCGTGGGTCCTGATAATGTAAAGTGGACACATAAGCACGTTTGAAAAGTAGTAAATGTAATCCATAAAAATTCATGCAAATGTCTAACTATTTGTTCGATTCACTTGTGTACACTGTGTCTCGATTTAGTGGGCAAAAATACATCGAAACAATAACAGATGCGTAATAGAGTACAAGTACAAATTCGTACTTCTTGTATATAAAATCTTTATAACGTCTAAACTATTAGTCCGATAGTCTCTGGATTGGTCTCATTTTATTCAGTGTGAGAAAATACATCGGAAACAATGTCTAGATATTCAATTCTCTCCCTCATTTCTCTCCAAAAAAAAATTAAATAAATAAATAATGGGAAGCATGTTGGGGAAAGTGTGAGTTCGAGTTGACAACACAAAGCTTTTTGTAAAGAAATATTTTGGGTGAAACTGCTTCCGTAAAATATCCTTCTTTTGCTATAATTACTGAACGAAATAATTTGCTATAATTACTGATCGAAATAATTTGCTATAATTACTGAACGAATGAATTTGCTATAATTACTCATCGAAACCTTAAGAAATTTTGCACGCGATGAATCTTGCTTGCGCCGAATTGTTCTCGCAACGAATTATGCCAACGACGAATTATGCCTACGATGTGCTCACTACAAATTGTCTCACAACAAATTGTGGGCGAACAATCGTCGTCATGAGGAATTGTGCACGAAGAATTGACACAGAACAGGAAGTAAAACTCTTTCACATCTTTCTTATTATAAGGAGAATTATTAGGACTATGACTACCAAGACATTTGTATATTTATGTATTTATGACTAATTCTAAAATCAGAAAATAATCGTGAATAAGCTTAAGCTATCATGGATATTTAATCCCTTTCGAAAAGAAGTTAGAAATGAATCGCTTTTACTACCAGGCTTTCCTCCTTTTCGAAGAACAATGGTAAACACAAGCCCTGTAATGTGCTACCTTTGCTACCACTAGGAAAAATATTTTCTGAATTCCGTGGTAGAAGAGTGGATGACAGGGCTTAGAAAAATTAAATACGTAGTGATAACGTAAATGAGAAACCTTTAGCACATCTGTAATCACCACTAAATATTATTTTTCAAAAGAAAAAAAAATGTATATAATTTTTTTAATAAAAAATTTTTTATATCAAGATGTCATTTTATCATTAAGGATTTGGCAGAGTAAGATTTTAAAACATTATATATATATANATATATGTGTGTGTGTGTTTTAAAATCTTATTCAGCCAAATCCTTCAATGACATCTTGATATAAGAATTTTTTTTATTGAAAAGATTATTATTTTTATTGAAAAGATCATTTTTTTATTAAAAGTGTTAGAGGCACCAATTTGTTCCTCTTTGTGGGAATTTTTTTTTCTATTCGTAGCAAAATTTATTCTCAAGATCAAGAGGAAGACCGAAAAAGAGATGGTTGGACGATACCATTAAAGATTTAACCACCTTGAAGGTGAAAAACTTGTAGTCGTAAGCTAAAAATAGAAAAGTCTGTAACGTTTAAAATTCGGTTGGGCAAGGCTCACAGCGGCCTGTAGTGCTGTAAAAGTAAGTAAGAAAACTTTATTTTTTAATGTATAATTCTTTGTTTAGTAAATTCTTTTGTCCACCGCTTCTTATAAACAATTAAAAAGTCTATTTTAAACGTTACTTAGAATAAATAAGTGAAGAAATTAAATGAAAATTGTGCCAGATTTGATAATTACTCACTCTATACATTATTTTGATCATTGTGAATAATCTATTGCTGCAAAGAAGCCCTTTTCGTTGAATTTCTATATAAAGATATTTTTCCTCTCTGGTCATTTTTGATGTTCATGACTTTAAGACTTTAAACATAACAATCTTAACTTAAAAAAGAACATGTTTTAATACGTTTAACTACAATTTTGTTCCATGATTGTAGAATCACCCTGTATACAACAAAAAACAATTACTATAAACAACTAGCTTAAAAATGCCCAAAGAGGAAGAAGTCAAAAGGGACAAGTGCCCCCCCCCCCACAGACTTTGGTTAAGGTATCATTCATAATACTTTGAAAAATGCAATTCAAGAAAAAGGTAAATTAATTTTTATGATTGAAATATTACTTTTTTTTTAATGTATAAGTTTCTGGTTAAGATTGAATACAAGAAAAACTTTCTCCTTATTGTCTTAGATGTTTAGAATACGGTTGCTATGGAAACAAAGAGGATAAAAAAGAAAAAAAAGAAAAGCAATCTTTGAAATGCCATTCAGTGTCAAGCTGCTAAAAATAGCAGAAATAATTCTATCTTTATTATCTTTATCTAATCGTTAATTCTTTTTCACTTTACAAACAACTATTTTTCGTTTACTTTTGTTATTTTTCAGGTCATGTTATACAAATCAATTGGTTGAATTTTATTTGACTATATAATCTAATGTTTGTTTTTAAATATTTCGCCGATGAACTTTTTATTCTAATATAGCTCTAAATTCGTATTTTAAAAGGTGGAAAAAAATGCGCGTATACAATGTTCAGCCCAAATTTAATAACTAAAGGAAAAATTTCATACTTACTTTTCTTTACATTTTTAAATACTGAGCCAGTAGTCGGTCCCTACAAGTAATGAAACTACTGTAATTACTACTTCTTTTCGTAGTTTGTAGTGCAATGTGCTACATTTTTAAAAAAGTAGAGTAGTGCGATAAAAAAAAAAAAAAAAAAAAAAAAAAAAAAAAAAAAAACAGTAGTTAGCAACTATTCCTAGCAACACTACTTTAAACGTTAATTAATTAAAAAAAAGTTCTAACTTAACTAATATTTCGAATTGGATGGTTACAAATCTTCGCGAGTCTGTCAATGCAATGAAAATGACCCTCTGCCTGCAGCTGAGCATCAACGGAAATTACGTATTTAAAATCACGTACAGCTGAAATTTAAACTAGACATTACGAAAAATAGATAATTAATCACTTTGGTAACACTTTCACGAATGCGAATGCACACTCTTGAAACATTGATGTTATTTCAAAGAAACAGAACGTATTTTTGTTGTAGTTATTTTCTTAGAGGGAATAAAAAGCATTAAACAATTAAAACATTGCAATTATTTGAAAATTTCGCCTTTCTTAAATTAAATATTTATTGTCGAAAAAGACATAAAAAGTTTAAAATTAAATGAACGAATTCGAAAAAAATGTTATGGAAAACAAACTGTCTCATGTAAAAGCTAACAAATAATTCTTAATTATTCCCTTATATTTAATGTAGACCAATTTCTTATTCAAAGCCATTTCGAACTTAGATGTAAATTTAATTCTTCAGCAAAGTTAGTCCTCTTTAAAATAGTGAAGTAGTTTCTAAAATTCCATAGTAGTTTTTAGTCACTACACTTAAAAAAAAGTAGTTGTAATTGTAGTGAACTATATTTGTAACAAAGTAGTCCTAGTTGCAATGTAGTTTTTAAAACTACAAAAATAATGTTTTTCCGACCACAGCACTGAGCATAATCATTACTGTGCCAAGTCCCGGACTTCGAGTATAGCTCTGTGTATTATTATGCTACTTTTCAGGCCTATTTATGGTGTATTTAGGCGTATCAGGCGTATTTATTCTCTGTTCTTATTATGTTACTTTTCAGGCGATCTTTTCGTATACAGAACACTAAACGATAAAGTTGTTTTAGAATATCTAAATTCGAACAACGTCAATTTAATACCGCGATTATAAATTTATAGAATCCGCGACAATCTTATAAAAAGAACTGTTGACTTCTAAAATGTTATCAAAAAAGACTAATTTTAAAAGAAATGTATTTGATCGAATAGTTTGTTCTTTAAAATAAGAGCAATTTTCACGAAAAAAGTTCGAAAAACGGATTTGAATACTATGTCCATTTTCTTAAACAACTACGTCTATTTTTTTAAACATGCATTTTGAGCTATGTCCATTTTCTCAAACACGCATTTTGAGTTGTGTCCTGAATAAAAAGCTTACTGACGAATTGGTTCTGTGTTAGTTTACCAAATTATAACAATTGGTAAATTTTTTAACCAGGACATTTGAAAAAAAAATGTTTATAAAAAGAGGGAATTATTCTATGACTAATTATATCCTTTTAATGTATACAAAATGTTACATTTTTACAATATTCCTATCTTTGATATTGTTTAGATAATTAATCGATAAATTTTTTTTAATATAAATAGTTACATCTTTTCATTCTTCTAATATCCCTGGGACAAATAATTTAAATTTCAATAATTTGTTAATTTAAATTAGTCTGATTGTCAGTTAAATCAAAATTGAGAAATTAATCGAATTTATCCTGCGGGTTTAGTTGCACGGTTGGGGAATTTTGAAATAAAAAAAGTATTAAATATATATTGATTTAAATATAATTTTTCTTTTATTTGCTCTTGGGTTGTTACATATTTAAAAAGATTTTAATTTTGCTTTAATCCCGAAAGTATCACGGCCAGATCAGAAAAACAACAACAGTTATTTTATTTCAGTCTATTAATTGCTTTAAATGCAGGGATAAATCATGAAAACCTTCCTAATTTAACACTAGGAAAGAAAAGGTAAATTGCTTTGCCATGTGTTAGATATCACTATTTTGTACCTTACTTTAATTTATCTCCAATATTAAAGGAATTTTTTATTATTGTTTTACGTTATTAGAATATTCAATTTTAATATCAATAATTATAACTTAAATTTAGGTAATTTCTTCCTTTCCACTTTTCGTTGTTTGATTTACAATAAAAATAAAATTTACAAGTTTATTTTCCTTGGTTATCTTTATGTCCTAAACTCTTTATTTTCTTTAACACAAGCGTTATTTGATTTTGATCTAAAGTTCTTTATTTTCTTCACTTTATTTTTACATTCTTTATCTTCATTTACGATTTTTTTTTTGTGTATAAGTATTATTATTGCAATCTTTAACCTGGATCTCAGGAGAAATGTACAATCACAGGTCGCTTTTAGATTTAGAAAAAGTGATCAATTTCTCTGATACCACCTGTTTCACACAATCAATTCAATCATTAATTGAAATCCAATACAAGCTATTAAACCCAAGATGGCATAAGGTAAATAAGTATTTAAGAAACAGAAAAACTTTTTTTTAGCTATATTGCCTATTTTTAGATTCAAAGTGAAAGTTTGTACTTGTTTAGCAGTTATAAAATTTTTCTTTTCTTTTTGGATGCTGAATTTTTCAAAAATTTTAGTTGGGATTATATTTAAAGTACTACCTGTACCAACATTTAAAGAAATAGAACTAGTCGAAATCGAGTGTTTGTCAACGGGCAAAATTGGGAGAATGTTTCTCCCCAATGCATTGTTTCCCTATCTAATAACATGAGAAAACCGGTTTACTTGCAGAACCGTCAGTGGGTTGATCTTTACGTAGTATTTCAAGTATCCACCTTAAAATAGGTTTCTATTGTAAATGGAAATAAACAATATTGTACCAAATAGTATGCTGTTTCCTTTTACATGTTCTAAGGAAATTGCCAACTGTTTCGTTGTTGTCGGAGAATTCTTTTAGTAATAGTAAAATGTAAACATTATTATTAATATTTTGTCAAATAAATGTGATTAAAAACGATTACTCCCGTAATCGTGTTATGAAACAGTCAAATATAAAAAATAAATGTACATCCACAATCGCAAAAGTAAAAAAAGACACATTCAGTATTTTTTTAAAAGCAATCCAATGATATCTATTTCGATATTCAATCCCTCTACCGATGGTGGGGGCAATTTAGAAATCTAAACTATGAAGCCATATTTTCTATTACAGATTCGTATTCTACAGAAAAAAGTAATTCAATTTGACCTCTTGATTTATGCATTTTGCTTCACAGATGGAGCTGCAGCAGAGAAAATTAAAATAGGGTACAAACTATTTAAAACGGTGAAACTCGAGATCCATCAGCTTAAGAACATATAAATGTGTCATGTTTCAAAATATTTTGCATCAACTTTTTCCAATATCTTTTCTATCTCGTGTGCCTCATGATGCTACCATTTTAAGCAGGTTGTATCCTATGTGATGCAAAATGCATCAACCTTTGATCAAACAGATTTTTTTTTCGAGAATCCGAATCTGCATTAAAGATTGGGTTTTAAATATAATATTTCAAAGCTGCTCCTCCCAGGGGTAAGGGTGATATCAGCAGATAGCTGAATTTAAAAAAATACTGAAGGCATCTAATTTCATTTTTTTCAATTTTCAATTAAGTGTATATTTCACCGTTTCCAAACTTTTTTTTGCACCCTAGACCAGCGGTTCCCATTTTTTTTTTCGGTATTGGAACTCTAAATAATAAAACTTTTTTCGGCAGAACCCTATCTATATAAAAAAAGTACGTATATGAAGATAATTGTAAGAGTATTCAACAATAATATAGTATTTTGTTTAAGGATTAAATAAATAAGACATTTTTTCATCGTTTTACCATCATTAATATTAAATTGAATTTTATGACCTACAAAGCCAAATTCACAGTACTGGAGTCTAGTACTGAGGTCTAGTCTAGTACTGAATTGGTTTGTGGTGTACGTATAGAAACTGAAAACTAATAATATTTTTTTAAATGAAAGCTAAAAAAAAACAAACTGATATAAACGTTGAAAATTGCTATTAGGGAAACACATTTCTTTAGTAGCTAATTAAGATAATTCAGCTTCATTTGGTGGGAAATACGAATGCACTTTTTTAGATGTATGTCATTTTCATAATTTATTCAATGCATTGTTATTAAAAAAAATTCCACATTTCTTTTTTTGAAAAAAAGTCATTTCTTTTTATTGGCATTTCAATTTAAATAATTACATAAAGGTAACCGAAATATTAAATAAATAATGGCTTATTTTTTTGACTTAAATATGATTAACAACACCATTTGGGAGCCGCTACCCTAGATTAAAACTGCAAATTGTGTTGGGTGGAGGTCAAAGATCAACATATGACTTAAAACTTTGCTTACATTTATACATTTATATATTTCTAATAGAACGTCATAGGGAGGGTGAACTGGGAACTATGTATATATATATATGTAATAACAGGGCTCCAACCCTGTTATCAGTGTTGTATTTAGCTNATTATTATTGCTGAAATCTGAAAATTAGGCTCAAACAGCAATGCCCTAAACACACGCAATAAGAAAATCGAACTAAAAACGGAAACAAAAAGAAAACGTAAGTAAGTTAATAGTAGATAATATCAATTTTATTAAAATAAAATAAAACTTATTAATTTTCTTCATTTTTCTCTTTGTTTTTATTGTGCTATATTATAGTGATCATATTTAAAGCAGCTTTACCGCTTGATATTATCTGCTATTAACTTACTTTCGTTTTCTTTTTGTTTCCGTTTTTAGTTCGGTTTTGTTCTTATTGTGCTATGTTATAGTGATCATATTTAAAGCAGCTTTAGTGCTTGATATTATCTACTATTAACTTACTTTCGTTTTCTTTTTGTTTCCGTTTTTAGTTCGATTTTCTTATTGCGTGTGTTTAGGGCATTGCTGTTTGAGCCTAATTTTCAGATTTCAGCAATAATAATAATTTGGCGCCTGATAAAAATCAATTCAAAACGAGCAAATCCTGTTTCCTTTTTTTTTGGAATAATTATTAATTTTCTAAAATTATTTTAATTAACAAACTTATTAATTACAAACTCTAAGTTATCCAGTTAATATTATTACCTTGCGCACATCCATTTTCGGGCCCATCCAAGGTAACTAACAAATTTGACGCTCTTCAGTATTGCACTAAGAATGTGCCATAAGATATCACTTTATTTATGTTTCTGTTTTCATATCTTGTAATCTGGCAATCTTATTACGAAAATATTTTAAATCATTCTTGAAAGATTCCGGTACGCGTAAGTTCATTTTAATTCGCTCCTCACTATGTAGATTTCCCTTCGTGTACTGTTCTCTAATCTCTTAACATTTTATTTTCTGTTTTTTGCTATATATATTTTTTTGTTTTTTCGTATATATTTTTTACTTAATGTGTTCGAATTTCGTTAAAATTTATTTGAGTCCTCCTCACACTATTATATTGATATATTTTGCTTTGGCTATATTAATACAATATTAGAAAGCACTCCTTTTTGCGGATATAATCGTGTGGGCTGATAAAGAGATTATAGCTTTTCTTTGTTTCGTTCTCCGGATTTTTCTTCCTTCAGATATCAAAAATTATATTTTTTTAAAAATACTTTTGAAAAATATTTTTAATTACTTTCTTCTCTTGTCAATATTTTTTATTTTCCATATTTTCTCAATAGTTTTGCTTATATATATATATAAATAACATAACAAGCTTCAACTAATCTTTTCATGTTATTCCTTTTCTCCTTTTCTGTAAATCTTTTTCTTAATATATTATTCTAAACTAAACGCTCCTTTTCCCACTCTAAACTTCACATCCCGTCTTTTAATTTATTTTTGGCGTCAAGTTCTGCATTAATTAACATTTTCGATTCTTTTAAATTCATGTAATGGTAAGAAATATATTTTCCTTCTGCCTATTTAAGAGGCCAATTATAATTACTCGGCTTTCCCTTTCCTCTAAAACGAAACATTTTGCGAATTTAATTAGCAAGATTTTCCCTAACTTTTATTGACTTAGGCACATTGATTTGCTCTTTTTAAAATCCTGTGCCTTTTTGTTCTGCTCTCATAAATAAAGATATATATATATATGTAACATAAAAAGCTTCTATTAATCTTTTTACGTTAGTTTCTTTGCTATAAAACAACTCCTACTTTATTACTAATTAATTATTCTATTCCAAATTCTTTCTCACACTTTTAAAAGCCACATCCTGTTCTTAAATCTATTTTTGGCTCAACTATGCATTTAATTAAGAGCAGGACATATCTCCCTATGCTCTGTGTGGGAAAAGCTAGATTTCTTTCATAAACCAATAGTAATCCTTATCACTTCCCTTTTCCCCTCAAATATAACAAAATAGAGGGAAATTCCTTTGCTACTTTCCCTAAGATAAAAACTTAAGCACACAGTTTTTGAGTGCGATTTTGAGCTCCGCCTTTGCTAGAAAATG
>NC_092215.1:15238219-15303418 GCF_043381705.1 Parasteatoda tepidariorum | reverse complement strand
ATATATATCTTTTCATCATTTTATTTTTCGGTATTTTAATATTTTTGAAATATTTTTAAAATATTTTACTTTAATAAATTTTTTTCTCTTTTCTTTAATCTTTTTTAGTACTTTCCATGTTTTCTCTATATTCTTAACCTATTTTATGAATTCTATATACGTATGCAGATTATGCACAGTAAGGAAAACTTATTAATTTTTTTAATTTTATTCATTTTTCTCTCTTTTCTCTTGATCCTTTTTGTCTTTATTGTGCTATATATACACACACACATATACACATATACGTATATATATGTTTTCAATATGCAACAACACAAGAACAGTCTTTTTTAAATAAAAATGAATGCATACAAATATTTAAATATAAATTTTAAGTAAAGTGTATGTAAAAACTTAAGATGTAATTTTTAATTTATTTTAATTTTATTTGTATATTTAAGGGAAGGAATATGTGTTGAAGATCGGAAGATCGTCATGCTTTAAAAATTCTCAGGTATCACCCTAGACCCTTTGACGTCACGTTGCTATGACAACCACAGATTTCTTCTCATGCTACAAGTGAGTGGTAGATCAACGCACGTTTTTCCTCTCCGTTTGCTTTCGCTTTTTTCTTTTCTTTTTTACCCCTCTTCGATTGTGGCGGTTAAAAAAAAAAATACCTTTCGTGAATTGTAACTTTCGCTAAACATCTGTTCCACTAATATTAAAAGATTCGTATTTTATAAAAGAAATGCGTTAACTCTTGACCCAGTTGTAACTAAACAAATTTTCAATATTATTTTGTAGATTAATATTAAATGCCGTGAAATTTTAAAACTTTTGGAGAAATTCCTTGATTTTTATATTTTATTTAAAACAGATAAAAAATTACGTGAAACAGAGACGCGATCTGTGATCAAAATTAGGAAAAAGGGGTAATGAATTTTCTTAATTTTCTGTCGATTTCCTATTGAACTCTCACAAACTAATATCGGGAGTTGGAAAAAAGGTCTCTTTTTTTAAGCTAATCCTTTAAAGATAAAGTTTTTGTAGAACTTGATGGATGAAGCAGGCATTTTTAATGGTATTCACTAATCAAGGAAAAATGACGTAAAATGCCAGCATCAATATGTAACAGCATTGTTTTTGCTTCAATTTTGATATAACTAATCCATGTTTGTTTTGTGTATTCTTTAATGATTTGATTTCAAATTAAGTCGTGATAAATAAAATAAGGTATAAAATTATTTGCTCTGCTTTCTAATAAATTTTATAGTATAACCGTCATTGAATAGCTGGCCCAATTTTGAGTTTATGACTACTACAGTAGCCTTGTAATTTTTAACTCAATACAGAAGACAAGAAAGCTCCTGGATCAAGTGTTGGGAGAAATTTGCCTTCGTTGAGAACTTTCTGATGAAATTAACCAACATTTGCATTACATAGAGAGGAAAACCACGAAAACCTCTCTCAGTTAGCCTGACGGCAAGGGGACTCTAATCCATGATCCGTCTGCCACAGAGGATGTTTTTCGTCACCAATGTTGCTGGTTCGAGCTGGTTGCGAGATTCGCATTGAGCAGCCATCGCTAGAATTCGAAGCGGGTTACATTCGAACCATGAAATAGTTCACATATCACTTTTTTTTTCTTTTTACCTCAATTATAGCCGTTCTGAAAATGTCGTTTACCGGGTTCATTAATTCAGCTCTTCATTTGATAAGATAAAATCTTCCTATGCAGTCCTTAGCCAAATTATAACTTTATACAGCTTTATTGTTCTTACGCGACTGAAACCGGTTTGCACATGCTTACGTTCGTGTATCAATTAGTGAAATTAGGCGATATATAATATAAATGTGGAATATTTATTATATCAGATATTATATTATTATATTGTAATAGTTAGATAATTATTAGAGTTTTTTAATAATTATATGTTTTGCACGAGTTTATATGCAATACTTTTGTGTTTAAACACATATGTAATGGGTTTTTATTTAGGAGATTTTTTATATAATTCCTATTTGTATTCATTTTTAACGTATTGCAGTACTATGTTAGCCAATTGATACATGAACGTAAGCAAGTGCAAACCGGTTTCAGCCGTCTAAAAACAGTAAAGCTGTTTATTATCGCCTGATAATTAAGATTTTACATAGAATCTCATAGTGCGTCGAATAATTTGGGCCAGGAACGGTGCATATATATTTTTGAAAAATGATATTTAGTGGTGGTCAGAATTAGTGGTGAAAAAGTTTGAGCATTAAAAAAAAATAGAAACGGAAACACCTAAAATGGAACAATGGTTGTCAGTTTATTATTAAAGATTTTGGATTTAAAGATAAATCCTTGGGAATCATAATTCATAATATATGATTTTAATAGACATGATTAAATTGTTAAACTGAGAAACTAGATGCAAATTAAGTTAAGAGGAATCGTTAAGGCATATATCAATATTGCTAAAATTCATCTTTCTCGATGCTCCTTTTCTAAGAAACTACTTGTGATATTGCTTTGAAATTTCTTGGGGATGTTTGAGATTATACCAGTTAAATGCTGTGATAATATCTTAGCCTTAACTTTTTGAATTATAAAATCAAAAGTTCTCAAGTCATAATTTTTAAAAAAAAATTCTGCAAAAGATGTGTGTTAATAGTTATCACAGTGTAAGCGTAATATATAAATATTATGTGAAAAAAACTGATCTTGTTTAGATGCTGAGAAAAGGTACATTGGAAAAGGTTAGCTTTAGCATTATTGGTATATGCTCTACCCCCTTTATTTCTACTAGTTTTTTATGTTTTAGGTACATATTAATACCTTGGATTCTTATACATTTGGTTTGGGATTCGGTTCAAACCCCGTGTCACCAGCATACATTGTTCTACTTTTGACTTAATTCCTGATTCGCAGATTTAACTCTGTAAACTGGAAAATCGCTGTATGAAAATTTAATAAGAATTCCCCCTTTAAAGTTTTTAGTAACAAATTAAAAATTTGAAGTCTAACCTGGGAAGAACAATAAACTTATAACCAGATAAATTAGACGCGTAAACTATGAAAATAAAGAAATGAAACAACACAATGAAAAAACTTTTGTTCTGCTTATCGGATTTTTCACATACTTAGTGCCAATCTTGTGATACAATACAATTGTGATACAATTTTCCTCCAGTTTGCATCACAAATTGTATCACAATGTTTGAGAGAAAGATTTTGAGGAGTATACTTGGTGGTGTAAATGAAAACAATAACTAGAGAAAGAGATTTAACTTTGAACTGTACCAGATTTATAAGCAACCCGATATTATTAAATACATAAAAATAAATAGAATGAATTGGATGGCCTACGTGATTCGAATGAGTGATGACAATATAATGAAAAAGATGCTGCTTTTTAAACCCACTTGAACAAGAAAGCGGGGAAGCCCGTAGTTGAGATGGGCTGACTCAGGGGAGATTTTCTTGCAATTAATGAAAAGAATAATCGGAATGAAAGAATGATCAAAGATGAATAGTAAGTCATTATGGAGAAATCAACAGAAGATGGTATTGGCCCACATAGGGCTGTTTGGTCAACTATGATGATGATGAGTGCCAATCTTAATCTTCAAAATGTATTTCTTGAGAAACTTATGTGTGAACTTCGTGATTTTTTATTCCTGGAATAAGTTTCTTAATTTAAAACTGTATAAACCATTCCTGCATCAGTTTGTTCTGGGTTAAAGGGTTCATAAAGATTAAGGTTTCACGATTTCATAACCCACGGTATGATTGTGGCGACGCTCTCTTTAACACGTTGAATGCCCAGCTAATTTTACATGACTTGCTCGCCATGTCACAACAGTTAATAACTACAAACTAAGTTTGCAACTATTAGACAGATTTTGCTAGTTTTTAAAAAGGTTTAGCGCGGCATATCTCAAATAAATGGTGAATAATATAAGTCTACGAATTGTTTAGAAATTATGGGGGATAAAAATCTTCTGAATTGAATTTATTAAACCAAGAATCACAATTAATAAACTACCACTTGAAAATATTTATTTGCTGTCTGGAGCAAGTTGGCATCTCTTTGTATACAAATAAAACTATTTGTGTGTGTTCCATATTGCATTAATTTCTTCAAACCATTTTAGTAACGATAATAATATAAAAATTAAAAATTTATTCGAATTATGTGTTTCTAATAATCTTGGCTTGACCGGTCTTCGGTGACCCCCATGGAACTACGAACAAACTCAGCGCCGGTCACCGGTAACCCCATGGAGCTACGAACAAACTCAGCGCCGGTTACCGGTGACCCCCATGGCATTCAACGTGTTAAAGCCGACTTCACTTTTCTAACAAATTGGTACCCATCGATCTGAATCTGGGTTGGTTTCAAGCCGCCATTGAGGATCGAATTTTTGTCCTTCACAATGAGAGTTCAGTGCCTTTAACCACTTTGCCTAGACACACGTTACAAATCTTCTAAAAATAATTCAATATCCTGCAGACGGAAAATAAGATTAACTAATAATCAGGATCAATCTTTGTCAGCTGTCAGAGAGTTATAAAAGGGTATTAACATTATTACAGAAATAGGAATCACCTAACTTCCTTTAATCTTAAATATCAAATGACAGCTGAGGAGATTAGTGGAAGCCTAAATAGGATAAGTCATACTCGAAAATTTCTAAGCTGAGAGAGAATTTCATAGTTAAGAGTGTTTTTAAAAGCTATTTTGCGATGGAAAATAAAAAAATCCACTGTTGAAGGGTCTTAAATTCGAAACAAAGCTGTAATTTTAAACTACATCTACCATCTTGCAGTAAATAAATGCTAATGACATTGAATTAAAGGACGTTTAGACGATTGTTTAAATATGCATTAACTTAACAGTAATATTTTAACCTAAGTAAACATTTACATTTGTCTGCCATTTTTAGAAAAATTCAAAACTCAGAAGAATGGTAAGATACCATTTTAAAGTTTGGCAAGAGTGCGTCATATTTAACACAAAAATTATAAACACACCGGTCGAAAAATAAGTCACCCTTAGAGAAATCATAAAAAACATAATTTAATAACGTGTAACATCACCTCTGGATTTGATAATTGCCGGAATTTGATTAGGAAGTGAATCCAAAAGGTTTTGCAGGCATGTCGAATCTAGTTAAAGCCACTCGCTGAGAATTTGATCGCATTAATCCACCAAATTGCAAGGATGTTGATTTCGACGTCGTACCCATTGTTCCAACGTGTCCCACAAATTTGCAATGGGGTTCAAATCAAGTGATTTTGCTGGCCAGTCGAGATGTAATTGAGTGTCTGAGTCTTCATAAAACCAGTCACATATTCTTCCCTCCCGATGATATTTGCTGTTGTCATCTTGAAATATAGGGGTATCGTCATCATACTCTTCATGAAGATGTTCACTGAAAGGCAACGCCAGATCATTCAGAGAGTTCAAATAAACATGTTGGTTCATTTTGATGGCCACCTCAGTGAGGGATGGGACCCCTAACAGGTTTGGAGGGATCTTTATTCACTAACTGAAGCAATTTCTGTCGGGTTTGGAAACGATTTTGATTGACAAGTCGTGAAACACGTCTTCGGTCCCTATCATGCAGGATCTTTTTCCAGCTACAATTCTGATGTCATCTTTCCTGACAACGTGTATTACACCATTGATTGTTGACACGTTGAACAGTTCGCACCGAAACACCAACAAATCTAGCAACTTCATTCATCGTATGACCATGGGCACGGCCAAACACAATTGCACCTTTTTTTCCACTCTGTCACATCCTTACACTTACCCATATATTTACTCAAAATTTCCGCTTGTAACAAAAATAACCGACTGATGGCTATTTGCCTTTGATAACGTTGAGGCAGTGGGTACGCAGTTGAGACTAATCGGTGCTTGCGCACTAGGGTGACTAATTTTTTGTCCAGTGAGCTTATATTACGTACTTTTATAATAGTGTCCAATGTTGCATTGTATAATAGCTAACATTTTCACTAAATTAATTGTTAAAGAATAGCTGAGATTCTCTGAAAGTTTTAATGTTCAGAAGTCTAGAGTTGTGTACCATTTTAAAGTCTGTCCGGAGTAAGTTATATTTAACACAAAAATAACATGCTCCACAGTGGCACAATGCTAGATTTTTTAATAAATATTTTAAGCGTCCAATGTAGCATTGTACGATAGTCAGTATTTTCACTAAATTAATCACTGAAGTTTGACTGAGATTCTCTGAAACTTTTAATATTTAGAAACCTAGTATAATGAAGCATTTTAAAGTTTATGGGAGTTCGTTATTATTAACACAAAAATTATATGTTGAGCTGTGCTAACTTTTATAATAAATATTTTAAGAGTCCAATGTAGCATTGTACGATAGTCAGTATTTTCACTAAATTAATCACTGAAGTTTGACGGAGATTCTCTGAAACTTTTAATATTCAGAAACCTAGTATAATGATGGGAGTTCGTTATTATTAAAACAAAAATTATACGTTGAGCAGTGCTAACTTTTATAATAAATCTTTTCCAATAATAAATTTAAATAGTCCAATGTAGCATGGTACGATCAACATTTTCACTAAATTAATCACTGAAGTTTGACTGAGATTCTTTGAAAATTTCAACACTCAGAAATCTAGTGTATTGTACCATTTTAATGTTTAATAGGAGTAGATGATAATAAACGTAAAAAAAATCACATGTTCTTTGCTTTTTCTCCTTTTTTGGCGGGGAGGGGGTAATGTTTTAAATATATATATATTTTGAATGTCATTTGAATGTATTTTGATTGTAAACTTATGGGATACTCAGCATTTTCGGTTAAGTAAACACTGATGATTGCTTGCCTTCTGTAGAAAAATACAATTCACTGGAATGAAATGTAAGGTCTAGAGCAAATGTAATTCTAAACTTTGAAACGACTTCATTATATATCACACATATGAATAAGTATTCCATGATGCATTTTTTTAAATAAATTTTTTAGTTTCTAATGTAGCATTACTTTAAAAATAACATTTTCACCGAATTAAAGATTTAGATTTGACTATCATTTTTTGAGATATTAAAGACTCAGAAGCAAAGAGTAAGATTCAGTTTCAAAACATGGCAAAAATAGTATACATATAACACAAAAAATTAAATTGTTCGTTATGTAAATCTTTTAATTGTACATTGTAACCTTATTCTTGCATTTTTTAAATAAAAGTTTTAGTATTTTATGTAGTATTACTTTGAAAACAACCTTATGCTTGCATTTTTTGAATAAAAGTTTTAGTATCTAATGTAGCAATACTTTGAAAACAACATTTTCATCAAATTAAACATTTAAACTTGACTATCATTTTTTGAGAAATTAAAAACTCAGGAGCAAAGAGTAAGATACAATTTCAAAATATGATTCAAAACGAACATATTTGGCACAAAAAATAAAATTTTTATACGTGTAAATTTTGAAATGTTCGTTGTAACCTTATAGGAATTTCAATATGCCCAGCTAAGTAAGCATTTATGTTTGACTACCATTTTTAGAAAAATTTCAGACTGAGAACTGTAGATTGTGGTAACACTTTAATCTTTGACATGAACAGGTGATTTTTAACACAGTTGAAAATTTTTTCCATTGTTCAATTTTTTAAAGTGTTCATTGCATTATTTAAATGAAAGCCAGCTTTTTCACCTAGGTAAATTCATAAATTTTTTAAATGTCCATTGTAGCATGAAATGAAAGGCAGCATTTCCACCAAATTGAATACTTATGAATCCGTTATATTTTGATTTTGAGCATCACGACTTATAAATAGTTAAAATGTAAAAATAAAAGACTTTATAAACACGAAATACTTTAAAATATTGGTGAAATTAAAAATATTGGAGAAATTTTTACTCTGCTTTTTTACTATCAGTGGAAAAAGAGCTGCAAAAAGATAATATAAAAAGATTTTGTGAAAATGCAGATTTTGCTGAAAAGCAAAATCTATTCCAAGTATAACTAATAGATAATATAAAAAGATTCTGTAAAAATAAAAATTTTCCTGAAGAGCAAAATCTATTTAAATTTCAAATAGATCATATAAAAAGATTCTGTAAAAGTACACATTTTGCTGAACAGCAAAATCAGTTCCAAGTTAAACTTAAAGTACAAATGAGTAGTTGACCATTTATTGCTGTGCAATTATGTCTATTTAGACGGTTATCATAGAATTCCCTTTGAAATGTTTGTGAATGTATAATGTTTGTGAATGCATAAAAATAAAGGCAATTTATTTTATGAATAAGTTTTATTAACAGGTATATAGATATAAGATATATAAAGTGGATACAAAATATAAAATCCACAAAAGGTAATTCACAAAAATAATGCTCTGTTTTGTTTAAAACTCTAAATATAGCCTTTGTTAATAAGCATATTTTGTTTTTACAATATATTAAGTCAAATAACCTTTGGATTTTAAAAAAATTAAATAAAAGTTTTGCAATGTAACTAATATAAATATAATCATTGCATTATCACAAACTAAATTTTTTACTTTATATTAACCCTGGCCTTTAAACCCAACATTAATACTTTGCAGTCTCGAGTTTCTGCTGCAATTTGAAAAATTGTGTACAATTTCTTTTCATTAGTATGAGTTATTATTATTATAATCCACTGCATTACCTTCTATAATATTCATACCTGGTACAACTGCTCCTAAAGGTTCACCTTCAACTGATGACTCACGAACAGATTCATCAATTGTTGCAGATTCATACGTTGGTAAAGGATAATAATTTGATCCGTTGGGCAGAACATTTCTAGTAGACATTTCATAAGATGGGGGGCTGTCGTCAATGGAGTGGTAAGGTGGAAAAATGTTAATTACTGCGGTTTCTTCTGATGTTACACTATCATTTACGGTTGATACCTTTCCAGAAAACTGTTGCTGATGAAGTTGACTTCCGAGAAGTAAATTTTGATAATAAAAGCGTGTTGCACGTGATAATATCATTTCACTTTTCACTTTACGTGCAATAGGTAGCAATACTACACACAGCTGAAAATTGAAATTTTTTTACATTAGAGAGAGCTGAAATCAACGGCTTCTTACTAAATATTTAAAGTTTCAGGAAAAATTTACTGCTTTCTCCTAATTATTTAAAGTGGTAGGAAAATGTACGAGGAATTTACGACTTTTTCTTAAATATTGAAAGTGGTTGCGTTCAAAATTCTAGGACTCTTTTTCTTAAATATTTAACCTTTTGACGCAGTTGGGACACAGGTGTCCCTTTTATATATTTTTTTTTCTGTCTCTCTAATTACGAGTAAAAATATATTTTGATGAATTTTAATTATAAGAAACAGTTTAATCGATACTCATTTTTTTAAGATTATATTAATTATATTTCTTCTAAAATATATCATCCTAAAAAAATCCTTTATTTTTTTCCATTCATATTTAAAAAATCATGTGATTGATTTTTTGAACTAAAGAAATTTCAATGATGAATAACTGCTTCTCTTAGATTGAAATAACNGACTCTTTAATTACGAGTAAAAATATATTTTGATGAATTTTAATTATAAGAAACAGTTTAATCGATACTCATTTTTTTAAGATTATATTAATTATATTTCTTCTAAAATATATCATCCTAAAAAAATCCTTTATTTTTTTCCAGTCATATTTAAAAAATCATTTGATTGATTTTTTGAACTGAAGGAATTTCAATGATGAATAACTGCTTCTCTTAGATTGAAATTTTTTTTTACATATTTTTATATTAAATTAATACAAAATACAATAAAAATAATACAAACTTTGTGTTTATGCAACTTTTTCTGTCTAATTACCGTAATCAGTAAATCAATAAGAAATACTATCATTATAATTATATAATCAATTTTTTTTCTTCGCTTTGAAATTTAAATTTTCCTTTTTTAATTTTAATTTCCTTTCCTTTCCTTGTTTTCTTTGTATTTTGATTATTTTATGGATTCTATGTACTTGCAGCTTATGAGCAGTTAATAAAATGTAATAAATCTTAAATTCTTAAATTTTCCTTGAATTTTCTCTTTTCTTTCATTCTTAATTATCTACTAATTTTCTGATGTTATAACTGAAATTAAATATTTGAAGAAAAATGTAAATCAAGTTATAATATGTGTCCAAAAATCAGTTAAAACAGCAACACACAAAATATAAAGAACACAATAAAATGAAGAACGGTATAAAAGGAGGAATGCACGGTTATGATAAATTTCATTCACGCATTTTGTGAAATGTTAGTCTCCTTGGTCAGTTTATTTCCGCTTTACGACGTGTTGTTTTTGCACTGATCAGAACTAAGTTATTTATCGAAAATGCCCACTGGAATCAGATTATAATTTTAAATGCATTTTTTACCTTTGATGCATTATTTTAATGATACGATAAAGAAAAAAAAGGACAATGAGGCTCTATCCGAAGATGGTTTAATGTATACTGTTATTAAAAAATGTTGCGTTCTTATCAATTATCCTTATAATTTTCTGATCAAATTGTTTTGATCAAATTTGTGTAGCAATTTTTCCAAAATTATTTACGATATTTTTTGTGCTGTCACAATCGATATATGTTGTAATGTATATCGATAATGTCAATCTATCGATATATGTTTCCTTCGATACCCTTTCTTCATTTGTCGTTACACCCAAAGTTTGTCTGCTTTATATAAAATTTTCATCTGCTTTTGGTTGTACTTTAATTTTAATTTAATACTCAAACTGGTACTTTTATGCAATTTAAAATTGGATGCTTTATTATATTCACCGTTTTTTTATAATGTTGGCGAAACAAAAATTTACTTAACGATTTCGAATAAAAATAAAGAAATATTCCATGTCAGTGTAGGAGTCGTTTTTGCTAGCTGGTGATAAAATACCATAAATTATAGTGTTCATAATTCGATTTTGTGGTGCTGTTTCAGTGGGGTCTGGTGATAATATATAAAGGGTTTCTCAATTTCAACTCATAATACATACTTTGAAAATCCTTGTGGAATTAAAGATCGCTAAGAATATGCTTTGGAGGTAACAGTTTAATATTTATGCGAGAAAAATGAAATAAAACCGTTATCTAACGCTAATGAATCACTTAAAATTATGCATTGACAACATCAAAATTTAAATACACAAGTGGGCGACCTTTGTGCTAAAATACAAACTAAGGTAGACAACGTTAAAGAGCACAAAAATATTATTAAAAGCAGACAGCTGTTTCGAATGCTCCAACCTTCATCAGTGCAACAGTTGCACTGATGAAGGTTGCCCTTTGAGCATTCGAAACAGCTGTCTGCTTTTAATAATATTTTTGCGCTCTTTAAAGTTGTCTACCTTAGTTTGTAACATCAAAATTTGCTTGATTCTAATACTAATCACCTTTCTCCCGCTATCTGTTATCTCCAAATTAATAAAAAAGGTTTTAATGTTTGAAAGCGTGTCTTTCTATAAAGTGATTTGATATATTACAATGTTTTCTTTTCAGCACTCAAATAATAACTTGTGGCTCCTAATGTGTATGACTTTATTTTTGACAAGGATTATAAAAAGACATCAAGTGTGATGATTGTGAAACACCTAGAATAATATATTTTTTTACCGCAAAAAAAAAGAAGCTTTTTGTTGATAGAAAACACTTCTTACCATATGTAAACCCACTACTGAATAATAGAGGATGAGAAAAGCTGGAATGTAAAGAATGAGGTTTGACTTTCCAAAATAGATATCCAAAACTTTCGAAGAAGCCAAATAAATGAGGAACGCAGAAACACCAAGCATTCCCAGAAATAAGACCAACGGACAAAAAATTTCATTCTTAACTCTTCCATTATTATGAATCTGAAAATAAAAGACATAGTTTTTACAGGGTAGCTCATTACAGGTGGTTATAAACATGGAAGAGAACACATCAGGAGGAGTGAGAATTGCCAGGCAATCAATGTTTCAAAAATGTTAAAATACTCCCTTCGGGGCACTTTTCTTTTATAGACTCGTAAGTTTTTAAACTGGTACTTATCTAAATCAAATCATCTTTATTTGATGTAAGTTTTATATTTATTAGAGTCAAAAGTTGCATTCAAACTTGCACAGAAATGGCTGTTATAGCGCAATTGACTGATTTGGTGATCAACTTGGCGAGCTTGTGAAGTTCATAATAGGGAAGCGCCCTTAACGGCATGCGATGATATTTTCAGACATGGAATGGTATACATTTCTCAAACCTTATGATGCGTCCACTCTAAGTCTGTAATCTCTGTACTCAACCCTAATGGTATATTTTTTGATTTATTGAACAGTCCTAAATAAATATGTTCAAAAGTTGGAGTATTTTCAGATCTAGTCGATCAGCAATATAATTATTGGCCAAAGTTTAGTAATATTTGATATGTACGGTTCTAAAAATCATGAAAATCCTGAATAGTTTTTGATTTAACTATCAGATTCTTACGTTCTAAGACTCGGTGGCCGGGATAGCCGGACTGATAGGGCGTTGGGTCTATCAGTCAGGATGTCTGATGTCTGAGAGGTCTTGGGCTTGATTCCCATCGGCTGAAGGCAAGACTCCCTGTATACAAAATGGTGACTTGTGCATGCTAATCCTGTCGGGGGATCCTTCAAGTTCCCTTAACAAATCAATACCTCTGGTGATACTAGATCGGAGATTGATCGTGCTTTGGGTTAGGTCAGAAGTACGATCTGTGGATGGATGATTAGTGTGTGAACGTGTCCACCCTTGGAAACGGGGTGTGACTTATGTATGTTGTCTCCGGGTCATCCTCAATAGCCCATTGTGCAGCTCTAGTGCGACGTAAATACAGTACTAAGACTCAATCTTAATGGTTAGTGGTTCAAATGCCTAACTTTAAATATGTTAATTAGCTAGTTCGAGCCGTGATGGATCAGGGGATAAAGCATTCGCCCTCCAATGAGGTGAATCGGATTTGAATCCCAGCGGTGGCTGGTCGTTGCGAATTCCGCATTCGGCTTGCACCGACCACAGCGCTGACGTAAAATATCATCAGTGGTAGACAGATCATGGGTTAGAGTCCCCTTGCCGTCAGGCTAACCATCGGAGATTTTCGTGGTTTTCATCGCCATGTAACGTAAATGCAGGTTAGTTTCATCAAAAAGTCCTCGATGGAGGCAAATTTCGACCAACACTTGATCCATGAGTTCCCTTGTTTTCTGGGTTGGGTTCAAAATTACAAGGCTACTGAGTTGAACATTTAGGTCGTAGACTTAAAACTGGGCCAGCTGTTCAGCGACGTTTATAAAATAAAAATTAGCTATTGCAGATTTTTTTTCAAGCTACGAAATTAGACATCTCTGAATATGCATAAATTTTTTTTGTTGGATTTAGATTGCTATTTATCAAAGTATGGGGATTGTCGCTGTTTGGTCAAAAAAGAACACCCCTTTATGTGAATTTCACTTTTACGTATTTCACCCTATCTCAAGAAAATTTAATCGAATCGAAAAGTTATGCACACAATTACAAAATATCTTTGTTAAGTGATAATTCGAGAGCAAAAAATAATTTTTAATAGTAATTTTTTATTATTTTATTTTATAATAGGTGAAAATTTTATAAATTGTTAGGAAAAATTTTCAATTCGTTGTTGTTTTAAAATTATCGTTAATGTTATAGCAAATAGCAAAATATAAAATTACTTCGTAATCTGTTAAATAGTGTCTGAGTGAGTTGACAATAAAAGTTGAGACAATAAAGTTGAGTTGACAATAAAATTAAACGTTGTATATTAAAAGTTGTATATTTAAAATTTGGTTAAAAATTAATCTAACCGCTTTTGCTCCAATTTTATGTTTTGCCTTGTGAAATTACAATCTTTAAAATAATGTGAAAAATTGTATAGCTCAAAATTAAAATTTTTTTTAAATTTTCCAAGCTTTCTACTCAAAATTTAAATTTTTAAATTTTTTAAATAGAATAATAATAAATTCTAATAAAAAATTCTTTTGTGCATGGAATTATCTTTGGATAAAGGAGTTTTACACTTGTGTGGAAAATTTTATAATTTGCCTAATAAAATTACAATCTTTAAAATAATGTAAAAAATTGTATAGCTCAAAATTCAAATTTTTTTCAAATTTTCAAAATTTTCTGTTCAAACTTTAAAATTTTTTTTTAAATGGCATATTAATAAATTCTAATAAAAAATTCTTTTGTGCATGGAATTATCTGGAAAAGTTTTATAATTCGCCTTAGAAGTACATATAAAATTACAATCTTTAAAATAAAGTAAAAAATTGTATAGCTCAAAATTCAGATTTTTTTCAAATTTTTCAATTTTTTTTATTTTTTAAATAGAATGATAATAAATTCTAATGAAAAATTCTTTTGTGCAGGGAATTATCTTCGGATAAAGGAGTTTTACACTTGTGTGGAAAATTTTTATAATTTGAGCTAGAAGTACATATAAAATTACAATCTTTAAAATAGTGTATAAAATTGTATAGCTCAGAATTAAAATTTTTTTCAAATTTTCAAAATTTTTTATTCAAAATTTAAAATTTTCTATTTTTTAAATAGAATAATAATAAATTCTAATGAAAAATTCTTTTGTGCATGGAATTATCTTTGGATAAAGGAGTTTTACACTTATGTGGAAAATTTTTATAATTTGCCTTAGAAGTACACATAAAATTACAATCTTTAAAATAATGTAAAAAATTGTATAGCTCCAAATTCAACTTTTTTTCAAATTTTCAAAATTTTTCATGCAAAATTTAAAATTTTTTATTTTTTAAATAGAATAATAATAAATTCTAGTAAAAAATTATTTTGTGCATGGAATTATCTTTGGATAAAGGAGTTTTACACTTGTGTGGAAAATTTGTATAATTTGCCTTAGAAGTACATATAAAATTACAATCTTTAAAATAGTGTAAAAAGTTGTATAGCTCAAAATTCAAATTATTTTCAAATTTTCAAAATTTTTTATTCAAAATTTAAAATTTTTTATTTTTTAAATAGAATAATAATAAATTCTAATTAAAAATTCTTTGGTGCATGGAATTATCTTTGGATAAAGGAGTTTTACACCTGTGTGGAAAATTTTTATAATTTGCCTTTATAATATAAAATTACAATCTTTAAAATAATGTAAAAAATTTTATATCTCAAAATTCAAATTTTTTTCTAATTTTCAAAATTGTTTATTCAACACTATTTTACTACCAAAAACATTTGAGATGTTTATTCTAATGTATTAGACATACGCCAATACCAAAGGTAATTTTCCAAGTTCAAAATTTATCAAATGGCTGTGAACTTGAAACAGTATACTCTATACAGTATGCAGTACTCTTTTTTTTGTGCATAATTTCAAAAGTGATGCGTAGGGTGAAATTTGAGATAGAAACACAAGCTTGAAATAACCAAATTTTTCAGAATATTAGAAAATATTAAAAATAATTCCATATTTAATAATAACAAAATATACATAAATTGCATTTTTGACAAAGAGTGCGACAATCGGTTGTCAATTGGGCAAAAAAGTCTATAATTGACATAACTAATATTTAGTCAGGATCGTTAATTTTTTCTTATACAAATAATTATGCATATATAAAAGTGCATTATGAGGATATAAATAAAAGAAGAGAAAATAAAGTAAGAAAGAAATTTTTAATAATAAGTACTTACCGCAGAGCAAAACTTTCGAATAAATTCGCAGCGAAAATATTCCATATCGATATTTACTATCCCAAAAAGTCCACTAAAGAACAAAATTTAAATATGAACTTCACCTTCAAAGGTTTGATTGATAATGAGTCAAACAAATGTCCGCAGCATATTTATATACTTACGCGATTATGCAATTATACTTCGAAAAAATGATTTCCGGATCTCAAATATTATTTTTTTAACTGGAATGTATGAATAAAAATAAGTAAAAGAAGCGCTTTCCCACGGTTTTGAATATTACTTTCTTACATTAAAAGCATTTCATTTTATTTCTCTCTCAAATATAATTTTTTTTTTAAAAAAGCGAAAGTTTCATGAAATCATAAATTATTTAGGAACCAAGCTTCTCTAATCTTGACATCTTTTTTTAGAATATTTTCTTCTAAACTTTAAGCAAACAGAATAATATATTTGATCTTCGAAATGAACATTTCTCATAATGCTTGCAATTACTATTTCAATATTAATCTCTTTTTTAAATCGGAAAAGATAATTAAAAATTAATTAATTATAAAACGGACTAAACAATTTCTTACAATTCTTTTTATTCAAAATTTTTGCAAGATTTTATTTTATAATATATTTGATCTTCGAAATGAACATTTCTCACCATGCTTGTAAGTACTATTTAAATATTATTCTCTTTTTTAAATCATAAAAGGTAATTAAAAATTAATTAATTATGAGACGGACTAAACAATTTCTTACAATTCTTTTTATTCAAAATTCTTGCAAGATTTTATTTAATAATATATTAGATCTTCGAAATGAACGTTTCTCATCATGCTTGTAAGTACTATTTCAATATTATTTTATTTTTTAAATCGGAAAATATAATTAAAAATTAATTAATTATGAAACTGACTAAGCAATTTCTTACAATTCTTCTTATTCAAAATGTTTGCAAGATTTTATTTAATAATATATTTGATCTTCGAAATGAACATTTCTCATAATTCTTGTAAGTACTATTTCACTATTATTTTCTTTTTTAAATCGGAAAAGATAATTAAAAATTAATTATGAAACGGACTAAAAAATTTCTTACAATCCTTTTTATTTAAAATTTTTGCCAGATTTTATTTTGATGCTCGTTTTAAATATTTCAATGTATTTTTAAGTATAATTTATTTTGAAAAAGATGAAAAATATAATGGTTGTTTTAATTAGATAGAAATGAATCTCAATTGTTTCTTACATTATAAGAGAAATTTTCCTTATAAAAGTCAAGATACAATTCCACCCTAGTGATCATGGTTTTCAAATGTTCGTTAATGAAGCATATTGTTTCTCTCGAATAATTATTTATTTAAGTTATAAAATTAATTAAGTCACTAAAGAGCTATAAAATCAGCTGACAAATTTTTGTACCCCTGAACATATTTAACGAGCATCAAATCTAGGGCTTTATCACTCATATAATGTACCTGACATTATTAACTTTATTAAACGACAAAGAATAAAATGCGCAGGTCACGTTATCAGAATGGACGAAGACCGTACCACAAAAAGAGTTTTCAATGCCAGACCAGTTGGCACATGAAAAAGAGGCAGGCCGAATTTGAGATAGATAGATGGCCTAGAGAAAGACCCCTTGGTCTTAAAAACTGAAAATTGGAAAACACTAGCAAAAAAAAAAAGATTAACATGGAAAAAGCTTTTTGAGAAGGCTAAGGCCCACCCTGGGCTGTCGAGCCATTGATGATGATGTTGATGAACATATTTAAGTCTTTTATCTAGAACTTTTAGTCATTTATTAAAAACTAATTATATCAAATTATTGGTGGTATTTTCAAGATACATTTTTGCTTAAATGTTCGTGTGCACAATTTAGATGAGAAGTTTAGCCTATCAATCTCATGGTTGAACGGGGGTTCGAATCCCAGCGTTGACACCACAATATTTCCTCCGTTCTTTCAACGCATGACGAAAATTATCCATTGAATATCTTAAATTATTTGACACCCACAAACCAGGATTTGAAAATAATCTTTAGATTACATTTTGAAGATTTTTATCAGATTATTTTCTTCTGACTATATTCTCAATAAAATCTTAAGAATATAGGTTTAAGAAGTGGGAAAAATAACTTGAGATGTTCGCATTTTTTTTCCTAAAAAAGAAAAACAAGTGATTTCGTTCAAATTTTGTATTTTGCCATTTAAAATTATAATCTTGAAAAAATGATTTTAAAACGTGTAAGCTTCACACTTCAAAATTGTTTGACTATTATCAAATAAATTAATTAAAATTACTAAAAAATATCATATGATTGGTCATGCTTAAAACTCATGATGAGTTATAATTTTTTAGTAGTATTTTGTTTGTATTATCTTTACCTTTCTTCATACCAAATTTTGTTTAAATTGGTGTTATTGGTGTCTAAGCGAAATATCCTCATAAATCTAAATATGTAAAGTTAATAATCTTGTAAAAAAATTTTTAATTTTTTTTTTACAATTTAAGGTAACTTATGATGAGTTAAAACTCTCGAATACCATTTTGTTTGCATAATGTTAACTTACAGCATACCAAATTTCGCTTTAATTAGTTAAGCGGCTGTGGAGATAATCTACGAAATCTGCGAATTCTCTTAATTTTAAACACCAGTTGACGAATTATGACCAATATGGAGCAACATACCTGATAATAAATGACAAGAGTCGTGGTGGTTAAAGGGATATAGAGTTCTCCTTCAAATGAGGTGAACCGGGTTCGAATCCCAGCCATGGCTGGTCGATTCGAATTCCGCACCCTCCTCGCCCTGATCAGAGTGCTGACAGGAAATATTCTCAGTGGTAGACGGAACATGGGTTAGAGTCCACTTACCATCAGGTTAACAGTGGAAGATTTTCGTGGTTTTCTTCTCCATGTAACTGATTCATCAAAACGTCCTCCATGATGGCAAAATTTCCCTTAATACTTAATCCAGAAATTTCCATGTCTTCTTGATTGGGTTTAATGACATGGCTACGGAGTTGAACGCTGGTAGTCGTAAACCCAAAATTGGCTCGGCTGTTCAACGATGGTTATAAAATAAAATAACAAATGGCAAACTTACGCGAATACATTTTACGTAAGTTACCACAAAATTTAAATGGAGAAGAAAGACAGACAGAGATTTTTTGAAGTATATATTTGATATGTTACAAATAACGAAATTTTTATTAATAAAAAAGTCATTAAACACAGACAATCATTTGCTTTTATATAACAATGAGTTAAGAAATATTCTTTAAGTGGTTATAACAGTAAATATGCATGTGAAATAATAATAACATTTTTAAGATCTTTAAATCTGAGGCACATTACAAAACTGTTAATAGCTCTTACTGTATGCTTCCTCATGGACTCTGTTACATAAATTATAATAATATGTAATATAAATTATATCTGAAAAAATTAAAACCTTAAGACCAGTAAATTCCTGTAAAAATTATTTGGGAAAAACTCTTTGCTATTTGAATTATTTTATGTGTTGCACATAAATTGTTTATATGGGCTGATAGCTTATTATAAATAACATACAATAGATACACCAAAAATGTGAAGAAATTTTCAAGCTCAAAATATGTTTTAGTGATAATATAAATTTATTAAACAATTTTAAAACTTCTAAATTGTTCTACTGGCTCTAATTTCTAACAGCAAGATCTCATTTGCAAAAGATATTGAAGAAGAACAGCCTCAACCTATTGTAAATTACGTGCTATATTTTATAGTAAAGATAAAAAGGGTTTATCATAAAAAGTGGAAACTTGAATTCCAAACAAAATCCAGTTATTTTTATTTAATACAGATATTTAAACTTAATCATAAAGAATGAATGATGAAATTTCGTATGGAACAACACTTTTGGTGAACTTGTTATTATTTAAAATTCAAAATATTTCAAATAGTAGCGAAAATAAGAAACGTATAAACAAACATAGTTTCTATAATTTGCAATAGGAATTATTTTATCAATTAGAATTATTTTACATTTTCGTTTAAATACAAAAAATAAATATATTTTACTATTCAAACAGAAATTAATTCATTTTATTATAATATGCAAAATTTTGCTTTCATTTTCAATATTACTCAACGCCAAAATTTTTTTATATTAATATCAGTTTAATTTCAGTTAAAACTATCTACAAAATGATATTTTTTAAATTTGTAATAATTTTTGTATTCACAAGAAAAAATCGTATTATTATAATCTTTGCCTTCATCTTGAACAAATTGCATCATGAAAATTATGTGTAATAATATTTGTTAACGAGAATTATTTTTGTATTAACAAGAAAAACTGAACATAATATTATAATAATTTTCATAGTGAAAATCTGTGTCCAAACGTATAAACGAGAAAACATTGTTATAACGACGAGAAAAAAAAACATACTATTATTATCGTTTTGATTTCAAACAAATTTCTTTGGTAAAATTTCTGGCT
Organism: Parasteatoda tepidariorum; assembly: GCF_043381705.1. NCBI lineage: Eukaryota > Metazoa > Arthropoda > Arachnida > Araneae > Theridiidae > Parasteatoda > Parasteatoda tepidariorum. Next base: position 15,283,247 of record NC_092215.1, on the reverse strand, counting down.
AAAATAATATTTATAAACGAGAAAACATCTTTGTCATAACTAAAAGAAAAAGAAAAGGAAAACATAATATAATTATCCATATCGTTTTAAACAAATTTCATTGCTAAATACTCTCCCCCAAAATAATACTTGTGAACTGAAAAACATCTTTGTCATAACGAGTAGAATAATAATAAAAAAAGCATAATATTATTATAGTTTTGACCTCAAACAAATCTTTCGCCAAAATAATATTTGTAAACGAGAAAACATCTTTGGAATAACGAGAATAAAAACAGAAAAACATAATATCATCATCGATTTCATCATGTAAACAAATTTCATTGTTAAAATCTTTCCCCTTATATTATATTTGTAAACGAGAAAACATCTTTGTCATAACGAGTAAAATAAAAATAAGTTATAGTATTATCATTGTTTTCATAGTTAAAGACTCTCTCCAAACTAATAATTGTAAACGAGAAAACGTCTTTGACCAAGCAAGAAGAAGAAAAAAAAGTTAACAGTGTTGAAAACAAATTTCATCCTTAAAACTCTCCCGAAAATGTTATTTGTAAACGAGAAAACATTTTTGTCATAACGAGTAGAATAAAAAAAAAACACCATAATACGAGTATTATTAGTTTTGATTGTATAGTTTTGATTTCAAAAGAATTTCTATGATAAAATTTCTCTCCAAAATAATATTTGTAAACGAGAAAACATCTTTGTCATAACGAGTAGAATAAAAATAAATTATAGTACTATCATTGTTTTCATAGTTTCTCCAAACTAATAATTGTAAACGAGAAAGCGTCTTTGACCAAGCAAGAAGGAGAAAACAAAGTTGACAGTGTTGATTGTGTTTAAATGACAATAGTTTTTGATAATTTTTGAAATATGAAAAAAATTATTATTAAATATTTAGAAAAACAATGCTCTTCTGTTATTTTTTTTCATACACAAAATGATTTTTTTTCTTCAAAAATATCAATATTATTTTTTACTAAGTCAACAATATGCATACTACAATTATTTATTTGAGGAAATTTCAAGGGCCCAAATTAGTCATTATTAGCCATAAGTCAGGTTTTAATGGAATTTCTAAGAAATTTTTAAGAAATGTTTAATATGACTATTTCTATATATTTTCACAAATTTTTGAGTAAATTTTTTCATTTAGTGACGTCAGGGTATCCCAATAATTTTGGCACAGCCTCGAGGCAAAACTAGATTGGTTTCCTTGATTCGTTTTGTTAATTTTCGTATTTACGTAAAATGCTACATAAGTTTGAAGTCAATGGTTAAAGAAATGGTTCAGCAGAAAGGTATCCATGAAGAAGAAAATTTTTTGCGATCACGTCTAGTGATCACAAAAATTACATCTGTGATCACGTCAAAATAGTGAAGGATAAAAACAAATTATGATTTTTTGGTAGTAACCCAACTCGGAATGCCTCTAGACTCAAAATTGGGATACACTACCTAATTTAGGAACCTCTGAGTTGCTTGAAAAGTCAAGACGTTGTGTGCAAGTTTTGGAGAAATCCAAAACTTTTTGTGCTAGGTTCAAATTTAATAATACTGCTGTGTAGTTCATTAAAAACTGTTTCATATAAAAAATTTTCAAACTTGTGTATCATAATAAAACAATAATGACCTCGAGTTTGAATTAAATATTTCAATAAAATTTTTTTATAGAACATAAAAACAGATCTTTAAAAATGCTTTAGCCAGTAAAATTTTTTTTGATTTTATGTATAAATGTGTTGAAATTTTAAACACTGATTGAAATTTTTTTTCGCGAAATATTTTAAATATTAAACCTAAAAACAGTTTAAAAACTGAAATTTTAGAATCACATTCAGAAAAAAATATTCAATCTATATTTTATGCTGCGTAATATATTTTAGAAAAATTCCAGATTAGTCTGAGTTGAATTTTTTTAAACTATTCAAAAACATAAATGAGACTATGAATGCAGCTTAAAGCAATTATCTATCAATACATTTAAAAAAAATAAGGGAAATATGAGGAGTCTGATACATTGACTCATTTTTCCACTCAAATTTCAAAATTGTCATTATTTGATGATTTATGCTGGTCTTCTGTTGCTAAAATTCTTTTTGTTTAAACTATAACTTCCTCTTTTTTAATGATATTTCAAGAGCATACAAACTAAATTAAATCTTCTTGCTACAGGATGATTAAGACAGAGTTTTGTCTTTTAAGAGTTGAAACAATTATTAAAACCAATAAAACAATAGTTAACTGTCTGAAGAAGGCCAACACTAGAAAAAATTTATTTTTTAGGGGTGGTGTTACCGCACGCCATACGATACTGCACGATCAGATTTCCATTCATTTGACGCAACGTTTTTAAGTGATAAAAATTTAAATAAAGTCCACAGTGCATTTTCCTAATACTTAGCTGTAAAGTCAATTGCATTTTATTGACCGATATTAAAAAATTGCACACTTTTTGCTATTGCAGCGCAGATGATTACATCATTTATAAATATAAGATCTTGTTAAAAGGCATTTTTTTTAAAAATTTAGTTTTGAAAAATGACATGGGTCCCCTAGTATGTAAATGGGAAATGACATAGGAGTGAAGAAATTGCAATAATTAAAAATAAAAAAAACACCTTTCCTTGCTAAAAATTTTGTTGCCTCTGATTTTGCAAGATATTACTTGCAGCCTGCTTGATACCATTTTGAAATCTGATGTTCATCAGCTAAATAAATGTTTAATCATGAAAAAGGCAAAGTTTGGGTCAAAACTCCTCTATGCCAAATCTCCCATGTTTCCCCTACCTCATATATGAGTGAAATAGGCAAAAGAGAAATTGTTTGAAAAATATTTACAAAGTAGTTACACTTTTGATATCAATTGCAAACAAGAAAACGGTTTTGATCTGAAGGCCATTGTTTGGTGGAATAAATATTTGAAATATATAATTATATTATTGGACCAATTCTAAAAAAGTTAGCTTTGCAATATATATATACATGTTTGGCACAGTTCTTTAATACGCACAATTACATTATAGAACAAAACTTTTAATACTCTTTTTATTTATGAGGTTGAAATAATTTTTATCCAAAAACCTGAATGCAAATCGTTTTGGCTAAAATGTCTCCAAAATGGCCGACAGTTTGAAATTTTTTTTTTAGATAAATGGAAGGAGTTTAAATGTATATATCGCTGCGTTCCATTAAGGAAATCTAAGAATTTATTTTAAACAGTTTTCGAAATTAGTTAAAAAGTTCAACAACAGATGACGCTCCTGAGCTCCTAATCAGATATCAAAATAAATTTCTCAGAGTATAAACCAATTAATTGGTTCTTTAAACTTGAATTTGAACAGTATATTATGCTTAATAAATAATTATTTAGAGTGCTAAATTAAGGGATAATGAAAATTATTTAAATTATTTAATTATAGGATAATAAAAATTTTGCAGTAAATTCTTATACGACATCATTACACTTTAACCGGCTTATTTGGTTATTATTAATAATATCCAATTAGGAAAAACATCAGTATAGGAAAAAACAGGCAATGGTCGTTAAATTATACCACCGAATTACCTCCACCGAATACAGGGCAGATGCCTTCCTCATCCGAATGTTGTTCCCGTTACTTTTAAAAATTAATGTCGATTACTAAAACTCTCTGTTATCCTTATTTAATAAATTAAAAAGGCTTCCGTAACTACTTGTTGGATCAAGAAAAAGTTTCAACCAATACTAAAAAATTATAATCACATTAATTGAAAGTATGATACAATTATATTTCATACTTAGCGCGTTTTTCATTTGACATTTGTTAAAATATCCAGGCAATCTGTGAAATATATATGGGTTTTCTGGTAATCTGTGAAATATATGTCAATCTGTGGCATATATGTCATTTTTTAGGCAATCTGTGAAATATACGTCAATCTGGGGCATATATGTCATTTTTTAGGCAATCTGTGAAATATATGCCATATCGTAATTTTCCGGTCGGTTTTCAGCTTTGTATTCAATGCCAGATTTTCAGATTTGCTGTTATCAGCTACATAAATGATTTAAAAAAAATTTATTTCAATATGCATTAAGATTTTAAGAGTAGTTTTGGTAATAGTTGATGGTTAACAGTTTATTTAAATATTTTTATGCTTTTGCAATCTTGAATTTTAATTCCTTCCACTTTGCAAATCGCATGATTAGCGGTAATCAATAATCGCTGCTGTTACCCTTAATAACTGGCATTATACTATAAAAATCTGGATGTTACATTTATCGGAGAATTTACCTATGTGTATGTAATACGACTTATAACAGAGTAGAGAATATGAATTCCTTCTATGTACAGGACAAAAACTTACCTACAAGAAATATAAATTAGTTGGAATAATTCAAATAAAGTTATAAACATGTATATAAATCCTTTTTTCAACAATTTAAATAATGCAAACCTTTTCGCCTGTACATAATTTTCATTCGTGATTTCTTCTTGTTTAAAAACAAAAAATTAAATTTCAAACTGTCTGTTACTATAATTACATTGTGTTTATTTAGGAAAACTTAAACATTCATTAAATTATATCTGTTCAATTTTAAAATCATTCGATGAATTAATATGTTTATTATCATTTAATATCACCTTTTCTTCGTCCAAATAGTTTAATGACTCAAATTTCTTTTCTAAAATTACAGATTATTCTTATCACTTTATTTATTAGAGAAATTTAAATTTAGAGAAGAAGATTCGGAAATAATTTCATAATCAATAATTTAAATAAAAGATTTTGAATATAGCTCTTGAAGCAATGTCGCAAAATGTCAGTTATTTTATTACATATTTGAATACGCAATTTGCAAGGTAAAATAATTGCTGTTGGTCTGATAGTCTATGGTAAGTTAAGAATTAAAACTAAAAAATTTTAAAATATTTTAATAGGTGTGAAATCAAGAGTAAATAAAAGGTAATTAATAATTTGAAATATTGATCTACTACCCCTCTGGTGTTTTATTTTCTAATAACGGTGTTTTATAATAACTAAAATGCTCTAGTCTTAATTGAATTTTCTCCTTCAAATTTAAATATATCTATGGGGAGGCAGGGGATTTTTTTAAAAATAAATTCGGATAAATTTCATATCATTTGTACTAAATCGGAAATATTTTAAAAGGATTTGAAAATTAATCGACAAAATATCCCCTGCCTCCCCATAGCATTAAATATACCTATGGGGGGGGCAAAGGATTTTTTTTTAATAAATTAGAATTAATTTCTTATCATTTGCACTAAGTTGATAATTTTTAAAAAGGATTTGAAAATTTTGACATTTGAACTTAAATACACCACAGATGACCCACAAGGCAATGATTTAATTCAAGCCTTACGAATATAAAGTATTAAAAAAGAAATATATATTAAAATAGCTTTTTCATGGCCTTGCCATTTGACGTAAGTTAAATAAATTCAAATCATGAATGATATTTAATGAGTAATTTGTTAGATAGAAATTTGTAAAATAACAAACGTAGTTTCAAACCATATGTAATAATAAAACGACTTAACATAGATGATAATTTAAAGGAAAAATTTATAAACTACTTAATTATGAGGAATTGATCACATAAGATATTTATGAGACATACTTAAACCATAAACAACAATTTTGATAAAAGATTTATAAAATAGAGTCATATCACAAACATTAGTTTAAAAGTGCATTCTGGGAGATAGATCTAAATCATATAATAAATAATTTATTCAAGACATTGAAATGTTAAATTCAAACAAATACAATATAATTTAGATAACTTAAATTGAAACCATTTTGTAATACTAAATGAAAGGGATGATTATCTACTATATCACAAATTAATGTAATTTGTGTGCAACTTAAGCAATGCAATTTATGAATAATATAAACAATGTCAATTGTATATTGCATTGCATAAGACAATTTTTTAATGAATAGCGAAGAATGTTCAAAAAGCTAAAAATATCTACAATGTCTAAATATTTGACAATCAATAATATTTGTAAGCTTTAACTTGAATTAGATATTTTGGCAGTAAGTGAAATTGAAAGATTTCATTTTTATCTAACATCTACCGTTTTTAAAAATTAAATGAGAAGTAATTTACTAATTCTAATACCATAATTGGTGAAAAAGCATAATTGATGATACTGAAGTTAAAGGCCCAATTACAGTGTAAAACTTTCAGAAATCATTTTATTTTTGTATGATTAAAGAAAAGCGTAAAGCATGCATAATACTCAAAATGGAAATTTCAGAAAATTCTTTGTTTTGATGGTTAGATTTTTATACATTCAAATGCAAGGTTAAAAATTCGAGAGGTTGATCTTACATAAGTTAATTTCTGCACATGATATTTTGAGTTACGATATCCAAAATCGTAACAAAAATCTGACGAATTTTCAGCGAGATCAATCACGTTAACCGTATAATTAAAATCAGGGAACCTGTTATTCTGTCAAAGGAAACGAAAAGCAATCAAAGGAAGTAAAAAGTGGTGGCTTTTAGCCTTATCTGACAAATAAGTTTATTTGATACTTTTTATCTTTAATTCAGCGTGATTGACTTCGATAATAATTTCAATAACATATTTTGTGTTATTTCTCTTATTACGTTTAAATTTTACTTGAAAATATTAAATATTTCGGTTCTAACATATATCAACGGCCAAAAATCGTAATTCAAAAACATTGCAAAAGTGTCACAGTTGACTGCAGTGTCGTGCGAAGAGGGAGTGAAAGGGACAATGTCCACAGGCCTCCAGTCGAAGAAATCATCCAATCGTGGTCTGAAGCATATTAAATTTTAAACTCAGCTACTTATTTGCAAGCATTAGTTTTAGTAGGAAACTAAAATTTTCGTTAAGTAAATATTTGGCGGAAATGAAGCATTTTATAAGGAACCAAGCATAGTTTACGAGCAACTTAATGATGGATTTATAGGTCTTTACGATTTAAATACTTCTTAAATTTTAGAAAATCTAAAAATATTTTGCTTAAAATGAAAAAGGAATAACAACTTTACAAAAGAATAACTTTTGCATACATTTGCAAAATAAGTACCTAAATGAAATAAAATTAAATAGAGAGTGATTTTTTTTTAAAGCTCTGAAATTAAAACCCTATAACAAAATAACCACAAATTCAAAAGAACCAAAATTTCAACAGTATGCTCCCAAAGCAATGGGAAACGTTTTAGGCGTGGTTAAAAAAAAAGAAACTTAAAATTGCGCCGATAGAAGGCACTTTAAGTTAACCAATAGTTATGTAAAATTAACTAATCGTAATCGTCATCAATGGAAGGAAAATGATGGGTGTTACTTTGAGGAAGAAAAAAAACCTTCACTTCACATATCAAAAACATACGGAATGCAGTAATTGAGAAAATTAACTGCGAACACCTTCGCACAGACTTAATGACTTTAATGCCATCTAGCGATATGATTTTAACTTTTCTTTATTCACACCTAAAAAAATTCATATTGCTCTGGAAACATAATGATGAATTCTCAGTTATTTTGGATTAGAAGTTCTTTTGTTACATGGTGACTTCTGCTAATTTCATAACTTTAAAAAAAAAACCTCTGCATAGTTTAACACTAAACATACCAACACTTAATTTCTACCATAGCCAGTCCGGACTTTATGTTTCCTGTTTGAATGTATGAAATATGGATGTTAGGAAGGAAATAAACTAAAGAAACTTTATTATAATTAAACAAAATTGTGTATTACCAATTTTCATGTATTACAAATACAAAAATAAGAATTTTTAATTTATTACTCAACGCATTTTTTCTGTATACGGGGTGTTTTCATTGTACATTTTCCGTAAACATATTTCCTCTAATTATTATTATTTCTATAATTCTTATAATTATTGTTATAATTATAATAATATATGAGAATTATAATTCTAATAATTATTTTAAAATTAATATTATTTCTTCTAAGATTTTCTGCTGTCTTGATTGTTTCGACATTTTTCTGGGTAAAAACTAACAGTCAGTTCGAAATGAAGTAAAGCTATCAAAATAAAATATAAGTTACTTACCAAAACATTTAGTTTTTGTCACTTTTTCTTACACAAAAATGCCAATCTGAAATTTTAGGTACTTTCTCGAAATTTGAATTCACAGTTATTCTGATTGAACTAACTACGCAACAGTCTTTGCAGAAATGTGCAACTCATCAAATGCAATGCGTTGAAGATGCATTACATCGTAATTTCTGATCCGATAATTTATAAAGCAATAAATTGTTCTCCCGGTCAAATGACCGGTTGTGATAGAAATAGGTATACGACTAGTATTATTCGAAGCAAGCAAAATACAAAGAAAATAATAATAATAGAATATTAACCGTATATAATCGTTAGAAAAAGTCATGAAGTCAAATGTGCAAAAACGATAAGATGATAAGCACATTTTCAATGCAAAAGTTCTTAAACAGCCATTTGACCGATTATGGTATGTTTAGTGTTAAATTTTTATCATAGAAGTCGTCCTACTGTCCTTACCATTTTATTTAATTAAACTTTTTGCTTCGTGTAGAGATTACATTATTTACTTCTCTTTTTGGAGGAATCTAATCGAGGATTTTGCTCCGACATCCCTTTGCACGTCGCTGATGGTTTACTGTATTTTATAAATAAATAAATAACGTTTCCAAAATATGATTTTACACTGTGAGTGCCCTTTAAAGCTTTTTTGAAAACATTCTGCCGAGAAAGCAAATTTGTACAAAAGTGCATTGTGTGTGAGTGGAGGCGATATATTTTCCGCAATATACGGTGGGAAGCACATGTTATCCAACAGCTTTGGATATCGAAAGAAAAGATTCTCTGGACGATATTCTCTTTGAAAAGAGAATTTGTACCTTTTCAAAAGTGCATAGTAACTGATAATGAAATAGAAAAATAGTTCCAAACAGTGGACCCTACATTGTAAACATTAAAATATCTAAAAGTTTGGTCTTCTTATAGTTAGCTCTTCCATTAAAGAGGATTGGAGGGTGAACATTCTGAGCTGAAGCATAAAATCATATTGAGGCACGCTTATTTCTTATGTCATCGTAAGGAAAATATAATGCAGGATGAAATAGGCTTTCTTCTTGTGGTTGTTCAGTAATTGCACGCGTTTCATCACTAATAGTACTGATTGGTAACAAATGGATTTTATTGGTACTACGAAAGTTCCTTTGCGTCCGTTTGTGCCCGTAACATGTACAAGAACACACTGAAGCTATTTCATCCACATCGGATGACATATTTGGATCATGTCCCGATATAATAGATCCATTGGCTGTTATGACGTCACCTTCGAGTCGAACAGCTTCTTGCGCAGCAGACTGAGCTTCTGCTTCGTCTCTCCGTTCGTCTTCAGTGTTCATCGTCATAAAACGTAAAACAAGTAAGTTCATGGCAGCTGAAACAACCGATAGTCCAAAAAGAATAAACACTAGACTAAAGGCCACATATTCAGGTTTGCTTTGCAAGGCGCTCTCTTTTTGTAATGCAACATAATCCCCGAACCCTATGGTGGTTAATGTTATAAAACAATAATAAAAGGCATCAAAATAATCCCAGCGCTCATATTTAGAGAATGCTGCTGCACCAGTAGTCATAACGACTGTTGAAAGAATAGAAACGAAACAAATTAAATTGGTCTCTGATACCTCAGTATTTTTCATTTTTAAACAACGTTTACCGTGTTTAAGAAGGTAAGCCACAAATGTGTTTAATCTTTCACCAATACTTTGGAACATGACCAATCCTAAAGGGATGCCGGCAAGAGCGTAAAACATGCAAAAGGTTTTGCCTCCCCAGGTTGCAGGAGTAGAATGACCATAACCTGAAAAGAATAAGATTATATTAATAAAATACAAAGTTTACTATGCAAGCACACATGCATGAAACTATGCGTAAAATTTGTTCAATAATGTATCAAAATATAAATGTATCAAATGTAAATGAGTTTTGGATTGGAAGAAAAACAGTCTGCATAAACATAAATTGTTTGTAGTGGTTCGTATTCAAGGGGTCAAATAAATGACAATTTCTAGGACAGAGCCGTATTGGTTCAGGGGATAGAGCGTAGACAGGTAAGTAAAGTGACATTAGCTTAGGCATATCCTTACAGTTTGTTCAAAATGTATGAAAATGGTCAAATATTTCAAGAACTATGCGTCGAGTCAAATATTTAAATATGCCAAAGTGACAAATCTTGCAGCCTATGATACCAAACTCACGCCGGGATGGATCAGGATGGTTTAAAAATATTAAACAGTAATATCTATTTTATACATTGCAGATTTTGATTTTTTAAAAAAAAGAACAGATCGATTTGATTGTAAGTTGCTGCAGTTCGATTCGCAGATGGTACTGTTATTAAGAAATTGAAGATGGCCTAAAAATCATTTAAAATAGAGTTATCTTTACAAATACATGCAGATAAAGTAAAAATAAGCTTGTTTGATAATTTGAAATTTTATCTAATGATACCAAACTCTGATATTCCTCTTTTAATTATCAACACATTTTGTATAAAGCAGGATATTTTTACAGCCTATTTTAACTCATTTTGGTTGTGAAACAAAGTGAGCAAGATATAAAACTGAAAAAGGCTACTGAATTTCTTGCATGCCTTATAATGTTTTATTATGTCTAAAAACTTTTACCAACGAGGACAAATAAAATTAGATTTTTGCATAAACTATCGTTTCGTTAAAGTACCAAAGTAGAAAAAACGAAATTTTTTTTTAAAGTTTTGAACAGGATTTGAAAAGAAAAATTTACCCGATATGCCTAGGATATGTAAAAATTCGGATGTATTTTTTAACCTTACATGCCGGCCGAACTTATTACCGAAATTAACATGATATATTTATATGGAATATTTGACCAAAAATACCCTCATACCCTACCCTTATTTCTATCAGCAAAAACTTTCCCCAAATCTCTGTGCATAAAAAAATGACTAAACGCTTACATTGAATGTTAAAGCAAAAGGAAAACTGTCAGTATGGATGATTTAAGTAAAGTTTATAATTCAAAATGAAATTGTTTTGTCTTTCTGGTAAGACAGATTCTAAGTTTTTTTTCAAATGAATAGTCACAAATGAATAGACTAACAAGTCCGATGGGGTATGTAAAAGTTTTGATTTTTTCGGACGCTTGATTTTAAGTAACAGCATAAGGTAAGGATCACAAATTCCAGTTCAAAAATACCCTACTCTCAGCTTTCGATTTTTTTTTTGTGACTAGCCTCCTTTTGTTCCTCCCTCCTTTATATTATTTAGCTCATGTGTAGCCCAAGAAATTTCCGAAATTTTCAAAATGTATTGATATAACTTTCGGTCCAAAAAAGCAGAGATCTTAAACTTGTATTTTGTGGAACTTTGGCGGTCCCTGGGACTTTAACAAGTGATCACTATTTGCTTTATCAAGGAGTTGAACTTTTAATTTAAGATTGAATTCTGAAGAGCAGTTTGCTGTTGCTCTTGTTTCTGTTGTAGGCCATTAAGGAGAGAGGTGAGATTGTTCTTGTTTTCAGTGCCATATATGGTCAAAAATTCGACTTCTGAAACTCACACCCGTTTTTAGCACGGACCTATTTATACATCCATTCATTCATTTACCCACAGATCGTAATTTTGACCTGAACAAGAGAATTAATCTCCAATTCAGTACCCCAGAGGTATAATCTGTTAAGGGAACATGGAGGACTTTGTGACTCGACAGATTTAGTGTGCATCAGTCACTTTTTCTACCGGCTGACTGGATTTTCTTCGGCCGGCCAGCCAACCAAGCTATCCCGGCCTAGCAGTTTGCTTTTAAAATAATTAAATATTTTATGAATAAAAGAAAGTATTAAACTGTTAGATATTTAATGTCATGAGTTATAACTTATGTATGCGAAAATCCTCCTCTTTGTAAGCGGAGGGAAAAACAAATACGAAAAGATAGGATGACATTTGCAAACCTGCCAACTTTCTACACGTTTTGAAAATTTTATTCTTGTGGTAGATAAGTTTGTGCTTTAATGTATTATTCTTTCTTTTCTAAATTAGAGTTAAACTTATTTTTCACACCACTACTTGTAAATTATTCGAGAGCTTATATAAAAAGTCACTTTCTCGTGGCAGGGCTTTCACAGGCCTGTCATGACAACTACTGCGCTTTTTACAAAATAATTTACAGAGCGGTTGTCATTTAAATACAAAAGCCTTCAGAATTTTTTGTAATTTTACCTACATTTTTAAAGCCTTATCACGAAGGAACTAGAACAAAGTGTCGTTGCATATGAACTTTTAAACCATTTATTTGTAGATGTGTGGAGGAACAATTTAAATGGCTAAAATAATACATTGAAACATAAAGTTAGCTACCACTGGAATAAATTTTTTCAAAAAAATGTAGAAAGTTAGAAACCCTGATTTTAAAATGTTGGCAAAATTACCAAAAATTCTGTAAGCTTCAGTTTTTAATTCTCTGCCACTCAATAAAATATTTTACAATTATTTTAGGCAACCTTGCGTTAGGTTGCTGATTTCAGCAATTATTTCGTATATAAAAATATCTTGAAATCCAAAGCAATTACTGCATAAAAAAAAAATTCAGTTTATTACTTTGTTACAATTTAAAATATTGTTGCTCTTTGCTTATTATTCATAGAATATATTTCAGAAAACAAAACAAACTTTAGCTACCTTTCTATTTATTATCCTATTAAGATGTTTGCATTGTGATAAAATAAAGATGCAACGCTAATTTTATACATTTGTGTAGGATAAAGCTTTTGTTATCTTATTAATTCTGCTCTTTAGTATCCTATTTCTTCTGTGTTCTTCTGTTTTTTCTCCTGTAAGAAAACGGTAAGTTCAAAGAGTTCCCCTAAGTGTAAAAGGTTGAAAGGTTGATTTAAAGGACATAATTTGATATGACAAAAGAAACTTAGAAAATCATTCTAAGTCAGATGAAAAACAAGGTTTAATGATCCTCACCTGAAATTTCATCGTTGAATAAAAACTGAAGGGAGAAAGTATCTAAAAAAAGAAATAATGAGAAAACGTGACATTATTTTGACTCACGTGATGAGAGTTGGGATTGGAAACATCAATCGATAACTGTCTGCTTCGTTGTTCTTAAGATAACTGTTTTGACTAAATTAGGCGATCGCGTGAATTCTTAGTATTATTTATATATATATATTTTTAAATTGTAGTAGAAAAAAGTTTGAATTGTTAGAGGTATACAAATTTTTATACCATTTTAAACTATGTAACTTTCAACGAAAAAAGAATGATTCTTGAGTTATAAGATGTAAAAAAATCTTATTTTTAAATTCTCATTTGTCAAAAACAATTCAAATGATGGCCCAGGATAGCCTGGTTGGCAGGGCGCTGGACTCGCGCTCGTGAGAACGAGAGTTCAAATTCAGTCGGACTAAGACTCTCCTTGTAGTAAATGGTGACTGGTGCACGTTAAATCTGTCGGGTTACCCAAAGCCCTCCATGTTCCCATAACAAATTATACCTCAGGGGGTACTTAGTTGGAGATTGATCGTTCTCTGGTTCAGGTCAAAATTATGATCTGTAAATGGATGTATGAATGGGTCCACCCTCTTAACGGGCTGTGACGTGTGTGTGGCTGAAGTTGTGTTCCTGATCATAGATGGTGCCACTGGAAAATAAGAACAATAGCACCCTTTTGTCTTAATGGCCTACGACGACAACAGCAACAATTCAACCGATTTTTTGCAAAATTCGTATTTTGTCACGAAAATCAATATAAAAATTTGTTATAAAATGTTTTAAAAATTTATATGCCCTAAAATTCAACTAACTTTTGACCTTTATTAAATAAATTAATCAAAAAAAATAAATAATCCTTACACTTTCTTTACTTACTTACTCTAAACCGTTCAAAGGTTTAGATTAGATGCATTAAAACCGAAAGATTACAGAATTCCAAACACGTTGGAGGCGAATACAGTCAAACCCCGTTATAGAGAACTTTCAAGGGACCAAAATTTCGGTTCACTATAACCGAGAGTTCGCTATATCCGTACTGTAAACAATTTTAACTAATTTTTCTGAACTGCTCCCTTTTATTACACATTATTTAAATGAATGACCAATAAAAAGAAATGCAAAAATGACTAAAAATCAATATGTAGTAACAAAAAATGTGTTAATTTTTTTTTTATTACTCTTCGTCTTGCGTGCAAATAGATGGTTTTAAAATCGGTATATGTATTTTATGTAAAAATTTCAAAATTACCAAAAAATGATGAAAAAAAATCAGTCGAAGACAGAAAAAAGTTCATAATTTCACTATATCCACAAAAAATAATATTATATGTGTATAGTAAGGCTCGGGAGCGAACATTTCGCTCACTATATCCGGAAGTTCACTATAAACCATGTTCGCTATAGCGGGGTTTGACCGTATTTACAAATGGTAAGAAATATTTAACAGTTAAAACAAATGGATCTGTAGAAATTAAATAGTTATAAATATCTTAATCTACAAAGCGTTTATGATATCGATACAGATGAAAAGCATGACCGGGCATGCACTATGAAAGTACAATAAGTCTCGCAAAATAGAGATTATCAAAACAAAATAGAGTAACAGATGTAACGATGTTCAAGTAAACATCTAAATGTAAAAGAAGTATATTTAGAGATATGTCGTACATTGTGAGGAAGACAAATATATGGGAGTGTCGGGTACCCCCGTCCACTGTCAATTTCTTATGTATAGAATATTTTCTCAAGTCAATGGGTCATCAAACATTAATTGTTGTATTAAAAAAAGATTATTTTCAAAGTTTCAAGTATTTATGCAGCTGGTAACGTGGTAAACAATAGTTTTGAAAATATGTTGAATAGAGTAGTCATGAAATTAAGAAAAATTGGTTGAATGCTTCGATTAAACTTCATTTTAATACTAAAAAAATAATTTTTTCTATACGTACAGCATTAAAGTATGTAGTCTTAAGTTTAATTTGCACAAAGAAAAAAGTTTATATGTGAAAAATTGTTCGAGTAATTACAAATTTACAAAAAAATTGGATTTCGGGTAGCCCCGCTCACATGAATGTCGGGTATCACCGCCCAATTTTATTTCGTCGATAAATGTACGGTTGCAAAGATTATTATTTTATTGCTTCAAATTTGAATGTTATATGCATTTTTAACAACAAATATATGTTTTAATATTATATGAAACATAAATTTATATATTTAAAAATGAAAAATTAAATATTTTTAAAATGTAATTGATATATCCAAATTAAATTTAATATCAAGAAATCATAAATATTATGATAAGCTATTTGCTTACTTATTTATTTTCACTTATTTGTGAACGAATCAATCTACAGAAGCATTTGAATGCAATCAAAATACAAAGTGAATTTGTAATTTTATAAGAAGTATTTTATATTAAGTTTATAAGAAGAGATCAACCAAATAAGTTTATATTGAAAAACAACTATTGTTATTAATTATTGTTACTTAAATTAAATTATTTTCGTTAAATATTTAATATAAATATATATTAATATTATAATATATTAATATACATTAATAATGATAAAAAGTATGACATTTGTTGTTATTAAATGATAGAATTCACTAAAAGTATATAAATATGTAATAAATAAAATAATTTTGTGATAAAAATGATAAATGAGGTTTATCTGTTGTCAATACATTGGTCATTTTCATTTACACCTGAAAAAACAGTCAGAAAACAAAATTTTTGTAACTGGGCGGGGCTACCCGACGCGTTTTGAAAAGAGCTGAAAAACTTGTTTTTTTAAATGTCTACTTTTTTAAGTTAAACTAATCTTTTTTTGGTTTATTCTTTTTGCATTATTTAATTAGATGATAAAACAATAGAAACATAAAAAATATTGATTATTACTCAATATTATACAGAAATATAAGCAATACTCCTTAAGTGGGCGGGGCTACCCGACTCTCCCTTAAAGAAGAAGCAAGCATATAGGATGACAGATGAACAGAAAACACTTTACATTTTGGAGCAAAGAGGTCTATTATTTCATTTTTCCTTAAATAGATTTAATTGATCACGTGGTTCATAGGGAAGGGAGTACAGGGAATAAAGGGAGGGAATATATTTACTTTAATGAGGTTTGTATCATTGAAGTTCAAAATGTTTCACATCATTAAAGTTCTTAGGCACAAACACGTCAAATATTGTCTTTAAAATTTCTCCTACATCTATACAGCGGTTCCATTGAAAAACCAACTAAGTGCTTCACGATAGATTCCGAAAAAAGTGGCTTGATAAACTTTTTCCTCCTATAGCTAACGCTATGAACGGTAAAATTAATATTCAAAAACTAATAAAACAAAATTTATTTATTATTATTTTGCAATATATAGATATTAAGATGCCAATAATATAAAAACCTCAATGAAATAAGAATAAAGATGCCAAATATATAAAAATCTCAATTTTGAATTTTGTTGTTGTTGTTAACATTTAATTTTCAATTGCATGGCAGTGCACATCTAAGTACTAAAGATATCTGAAAAAAGTTTATTTTAGGTTTTGCATGAAATCCAATTGAAGTTTTTTTTCATGTTTCACTCTAATGTTTAACTATTAATGTTCAACTCCGTAGCCTTGTAATTTTGTGTAATCAGTGAACTGATCGTTAAGACACGGTTCCCAGCAGATCACCGAAGTCAAGCATC
Source organism: Parasteatoda tepidariorum (assembly GCF_043381705.1). Taxonomy (NCBI): domain Eukaryota; kingdom Metazoa; phylum Arthropoda; class Arachnida; order Araneae; family Theridiidae; genus Parasteatoda; species Parasteatoda tepidariorum. Next base: position 15,266,490 of record NC_092215.1, on the reverse strand, counting down.
ACTGGCTACGGTCAGTGTGCGGGTGGGTGACCACTTGGATCAGCCTGCGTAGGGACCGAGGGTGTGGGGTATTGGTCCTCGTTAAACTGTTCTACCGTAAAGTGCTCGACTTCGCGTGCAGGTCGTCGGGTTACCGAAGCGGGGGTGCCATCCCCACTGCAGAGGATCAAAATTGTGATGGCATGTCTTCGGATCATCCTCAGGGATGTTTCCCAGACCGTTGCCAATAGCCCATTGTGCAGCTCTAGTGCGACGTAAATGAACAACAACAACTGAGATACGCTTGAAATGTTTAGTTGTTTTTTCATTTTTTTAATCTAAGATTAAGTCTTTTTTTTACAACTACTTTTTTTAAATTAATTAATAACTAATTAATGACTAAAAATTATTTTCAAAATTTGTAACAACTTTACTACTTTAAGGAGACAAACTTTGCTGCAGAACTTAATTCATACCTATGTTCTAAACGGTTTTAAATACTTAATTTTGGGTAACGGTTAGCTACAGTCACAGGGCAATTTTCATTGCAACCAGGACCTTTTTTTTTTCCTTCTTTTTTTTGTCATGGCACAAAGTTAGATATCTGAGATATGCTTGAAATGTTTAACTGGTTTTTTCATTTTTTTTTATATAAGAGTAAGTCTTTTTTTTTTGTTAAAAAGATTTTTTAACCTCTTCAAAATCGGGATGACGTGATTCTTGCTTCATGGTTCACGGTATCATATATTATGCGAGTATCCAGCGCATTATACGGCCGTTACTTCAATTTGGAACGTTCTTTTTCAATTTTTCAACGGTATTAAATGGGGATTGAAGTTCATTATATTTTTGAATAATATCTCACCAGCATTAACATTCAACATGCGCTTTCGGTACCCGGCAATTTTTTTGATCCGGAGTATTTAAGCAAGTAAACAACAACAAGTAAACAATCTTCTTTATCGTGAAGATTAGGGAATTAGGTTCGTGAATTACTGCGCTCTCGGTTTTTGTTTATATTTTGAAGGAGTGGAAAAAGGATGAAAAACTCATTGGGTATCGATTTGCCGTTAGCATTTTGGGGTTTGCTAGATAGTGTTTTGTGTACTTTGGGGTCAGATTTGCAGGCTTTTTTTCCCCCTTTCTTTTAAATTGAGAACATTTTATTACTGTATATTAGGTACTATCAATGATAATAAACTGTAAATTTCAGTGAAAAGGTTAAATAAAACATTTTTGAATTTCAAAAAACACCAATATTAATGATTTCTAGAAATAATGCATCTTTGGAAAATTGACTGAAAAACGACTTTCAATTTTGCAATATTAATGTGGTATAGAATGAAGTAGTGCGACTTCCTTGAAAATATTTTTACCTTCTTTACTTTAATTTTCTTACCATCTTCGGGTATAATTGTGCAAATTAATAATTTTTCATATAAACTTTGTTTACCCGAACGCAGTACTCTGAAAACAAATTAATGCTTAGTAAATATTTTAATAATTTTTTAATTACTGTCTTTTTTTAATTACCAAGTATAAGAATCTTTCATTCAAATAAATCAGATAATTAGTTCACGAGCATTAACAACTTTTAACAATTTCAACAATTTTTATAAAAAATGTAATTAATGCGCACTATTGTGAATAAATATACAATGTTACTGCGTTTTCATGTATTTCTATATAAAGATTAAATCTTACGTATAGATATGATCTTTATAAATTTTTTTTTATTTTTGTGAAAAAAACTATTTTCTTGAGGAAAAATTTTTTATGGGTGGGGGGGGGGAGTCAAAACTTCAATATCCTCTGAAATTTTGAGAAAAATATATCGATTTACAACTGAAAATATTTTTTGTGAAATCAGTGAATCATGACTCTGACCATTATTTTATATTCTACTACGTTCACACAAACTAATAAGACATTTATTCTCTCGGTGGACTTTTATATTAAAGGTTAAAGGTCATATCTTCGAAAAAAAGCTATTTTCTTAGACTTTGACCGTCAGAATTTACCCCCACAACGCCGATGTCATTTTTAATAAAACTTGTTTATTAGTTACAAAATAAAATTTGTGTAAAACCCCCTTATAAATTTAGAGCTTTCTTTTAAAAAGAACAAAATATACTTTGAAAGTTGTTTGAAACTTTCTAAATTTTCACGATCGATTTATTTTCATTAGTTACTAAATATGATTCACAACAAGGCATTTAAAATCCGCCCCCCCATGTGCAGTAGGAAAACACTACTTCAAATACTTATATATCTTGTGCAATTTTAATCGAATTGTTTTTCAAATTTTAAAATGGGAATTTTGTTGTAAATTGATTCAAAAATGTTGTTTAAATTTATTAAATATTTTCAAATTTATAATTAAAAGAAACGCAAGATAAAGAAAATTATTTTTTTAATAAAAATTTCGTATCTCCATAAATATTTAAAATAAGTATACGAGTTTTTATACAATTATGTATACGAGTTCTTATACAATTATGTACTGAGTAATATGAAAAAAGAACCTATAGAAGTTGTAAAGCTATTTGTTCTAATGCACACACACACAAAAGTAAAAGGTACATAAGATAAATTTAGCTGTGATGAGTAATTGATTTTTATTTTCCGTCCAATGTCTTTATTCTTTATTCTATATCTATATTCTATATTCTTTCTATATATTTTTTCCCTGTCTTTACTATTAGCCCTACTCTGAGGCTAGTAAAGGAAGTTATTTCAAAACAGTTAATAAATTCAAAAACAAGGTGTCAAATATTTCTGAAACTGTTAATAATAAATTGATTTTAACTTCATTTGATTAATCCTGCAAAATCCTTAAGATTTAAGACTTTGAACTTAGTCCACGAAAGTGTTTACGTCTTAACAGTTAGTGGGAACGTAGGAGAACATAAAATAACTGTCAGTGCCGTGATCAACTTGTTTTGCAAAAAGTACTGCTACTTGAAAATAGATGTGTTTTTCAAGTGGCAGTACTTTCACAAAGCGAGAGCATCAGGAAGTTTGATCCCCATAACTTCGTGAAAAAATTTTTTTCTCGCAAAAATAAGAAAGCACGCGTCTTATAATTTTACCTGAAGAACATATCCTATAAATTTCAACAAAATCAAAAATATCAAGTATCCATCCCTACTTGACTCCTAAAACAACAGGCGCTTAAAAATTATGTTTTTTTAATTCAGTATTGCTCGAAAATGTTTTTAATTATAAGGTGCACAGATTTTTACACTAATTCAAAATATAGAATTTTAAATGACTAATTACATAATTTGAACGAAATTGTTTGACTAGTTTTTGAGAAATGAAAGGTTAAAAAATACAGTTTTTTTGTGATGTTTTCGAGCATTGCATCGAGCAAAAGTCCTTTAGGCTGATTTTTTAAAATTCTATTTATTTATTTATTTAATCTATTTCTTAATTTTATTTCTTTCTTTATTGTATTTATTTTATTTTACTTATTTACTTCTTTATTGTATTTATTTTATTTTATTTATTTACTTCTTTATTGTATTTATTTTATTTTATTCATTTATTACTTTATTGCATTTATTTTATTTTACTTATTTATTTCTTTATTGTATTCATTTTATTGTACTTATTTTATTTTATTTATTTATTGTATTTATTTTACTTTATTTATTGCATTTATTTTATTTTACTTATTTATTTCTTTATCGTATTTATTTTATTGTACTTATTTAACTGTATTTATTTTATTTTATTTATTTATTTATTTATTGTATTCATTATTTATTTCTTTATTGTATTTATTTTATTTTATTTATTTACTTACTTATTGTAATTACTTTATTTTATTTCTTTATTGCATTTATTTTATTTTATTTATTTATTTATTTGTGCATGAAGACTTTTGTGAGGAGACACCTAGGTGAAAAAATACTGGAGTACTCGATACTGTTGTTAAGACATAGATTTGACTCTAATGCTGTTTCATGCTGTTTATTGTTTTGCAAGATTTTATCACTTCCTTTTGTCATTTAATAAACAGAATTAAAATGAGATTTTGAAGTAAACACGTTAAAAATTTCTGCAGTTTGTAAATGTTTCTTCAGTTTTTCTTAATGACTTTGAATGTTTAGAAATTTGTCCTGAATTTTTATTTTATTTTCATTTTTAAATTTCAAGCTGTCGTGCTGCTTAAAAAGCGTTTTCTTATTTTCAAAGTGATGTCTAAAAATAAATACGATCGATGTTTCAAGCATACACTCCATTTATCAATAAAAAAAGAAAAAAAAACTTCAGAAATATTCAGTTTTAAGTGTTTTCTTTCCTTTCACCTTTATTTTGGTACAATTCTGTGAAAAATGGTACAAATTCTTTCTCAAGATTGTTTAATTTTAAGTACAATTTTATTAAAATTACTACCATTTAACAAAGAATTTTGTCAAAACTTTACCAATATAAAGTCCAATTTTGCCAAATTAGGACAATTTAATGAAAACTTTGTTAAGCAAACTTAGAATATAAATTCTTAGTAATTGAGTTAATACAAATTAAACAATTTTCTAGAAATTGAGACTTTTAAACCTATTAGAAAAATAAAAATTGATAGTACCAAAATTTAATTTCCTCTTAGACTTCATTGCGATTTCAAACTACTTACTCTTTAAAAATATTCTAAAAAATATACAATAAGAGTGATGATTAGGGAACACTTCTTAAATTGCTTTTTAATTTCAGTAAAATAAAATGTGAGCCAATTAATGTGAGTACGTTGGCATTATCTTATTTCGGTCAGACAATTTAAAAATCATATTGTGTAACAGTAAGAACAAATTAAACTTATTAATAGTAAAACTTATTTTTCAATAATAGTAACTTCAAAAAACTTACTTACCATTTTATTGAAATTTACTCAACACTAATAGTAATCACAAAATAATGAATTTTATAATAATTACTACTATTATTGTATTCAGTAATATAATTATCAAAAAGAGATATATATTTTTCATTAAAACTAAATTATCAAGGAAAATAATCTTTGGCTCAATGATTATTAAAACCGAAATCAGTATTAGTTTATTTTCTTATTTAATTTCTATTATTGAAATAAATCAGTTACTGAATCTAGTTACAGAATTTAAAATTTTAAGGGTGTTAGCATTTTTACAAAAATTCAAAGTTTTTTAAAGATAAATTTTAAAAAAATGCTCACAAACCTAATATTTAAAATTTGATAACTGGGTTTAACTGAATACATTTCAAGGAATAAAATGTGATACAAAATATGTTATAAAATATTAACTTTTTATTCGATTAGTTATTTTTATTTCTAAAATAAATAATTAATATTTTTTAGCATAATGCTTGTTTATTTCATTTATAGAAACAATTCATTTACTGAACCTAGTTATTAAATTTCGAATTTTAAAGTTTTTAGTATTTAAGAAAAGTTTTAAGTTTCTTAAAGTTCAAGTTCTAAAAGTACTTAAAAACCAAAATTTAATGTTTAACAACTAAATTCAATCGAAAGTATTTCAAAGAATAAAATGGGTCAAAAGTACTTAAAAATATTAATTAGTTATTTAAATAGTTATTTTGATTAATTAAATAACTAATTAATATTTTTAAATATATTGTTTAAAGTTTTACATTTTTGACTAAACTAAAATTTAAAATTTGATAACTAGATTCAACTCACCACATTTTAATAAATAAAAGGGAAAAAAAGTATTTGAAAATATTAATTGGTTATTTAATAAGTCAATAAATTGAGTTCATATAATTTTCCATAATTCAAGATGATGGAAGAGGAACTCCCTTTTTTCTCTAAAGAAGACCCTTAAAACTCAGATTTTTAAAAAAATAGCAACATTGTCTTTTAACATCTTTCAAGTAGCTAAAACAATGGGTGACATCTTTATAAAATTCCTCGATGCTTTCGAAGCAGATAAAATTAAATCTTTGAAACTAATGATGCATTCATTAAGAGAAAATATAGTTTTCCGTCCAATTAATAAATTTGATTATTTAAAAATCTACTTTTAATTAACATAATTTATGCATGCATTTCAAGTCATAATGAAAAGTGCATGGTGAATAACGGTGAAGATCCTGAATAACTTTTCATCTAAGGATCCGATCTTCACGTTCTAGAATTCAACTTTAATGATTCCATGGGGTGACCTCAAATGCGTTAATTAATTAGTGCAGACGACATTTTAAGTTACGTTTACCTATACCTGATTTTAGACGGATTTGGATTTTTCACTCCCAAATTCGACTAACCGCAATCTGAGAAATATATTTTTAATAGTTTGATCAGGAGGACGTTTCAAAGTTTGGACCCCTTAATGTTAATTTTACTTTATGCGTATTTCGGCATATCTCGAGAACGCTTTGGTCAGGAAGGCGTTTCAAAGTTTAGACCCCTTAATGTTAATTTTACTTTATGCGTATTTCGGCATATCTCGAGAACGCTTTGGTCAGGAGGGCGTTTCAAAGTTTGGACCCCTTAATGTTAATTTTACTTTATGTGTATTTCGGCACATCTCGAGAATGGTTCAAGACAGTTGAAAACTTTTCCCACACAATTTTAAAATTTGTTTCTGCGTGTAAAAAATAACTTTTAATAAGTAATTATTATTTTTTATTATCTATTTAATAATAGTAAAAAAATGTTTAAATGTTAGTAAAAAAATTTTTACAACATTTTAAAAAATTTAATTTTACAAGGCAAAATTCAAAATGTGAGCGAAATTGGTCTAATAGTTAATGAGAAATTGAATCTTGAAAATACAATTTTTTTCAAATTTTTTTCTCTCGGGAACTATTTGACCGATTTCACTTAAATTATGCATTTTGCGATGTAAAATTATATTCTTTTAAATTATAGTACCAGATATAGCGGTATATAATTATAGTAATACCTTTGTACTCTTATACGTACCTTTGTATAGTACCAGAAAGTTTAAAGTTTATTACCTTTTACTTTTTTTAAAAATCAATTAAATTCATCTTATTCTTTATAGTTTTATACAGAACCTTGAAATCTATATATAGTGATATTTAAGGGTTGGTTAGAATATCCATTCTTAACGGAATTAGTTTATAAAAATTAGTATTATATTCGTAATTATGTAATTTAGTAGTGTATATCTTAAGCGAGTGATTCGTTAATTTAGCCGTCTAATAAAATTTGAGCATTTCACTTTAACACTTGTACTTATAATTATAAAATTAGGTTTTACTATAAATTATAAAAGAGAGGGGGTTAATATGGACATCTTGAATAATTTTTTTTATTGGTCAAATCTCCTTTTTGAGATATCGAAAATTGGTTATACTGGAGTACACTTCTATGTGCAGTTGCATAATCACACCATGAATACTTTAGTAGAAATAATTAAAGGATTGGGATTTAGGTGCAAAAGCAATTTTCTCTCAACACTTTTATTAGCATATTTGATTTTCGGAGTTTCATCTGAAGGTTAGTATGTAATAATTTATACTGTTTTTTACCTATTTTTATATTATTTTTTGCTCTGTATAGTTTAAATTATTTAGTATTAGACATTATGAAATGTCTTCGTGGGACTAGTGTGGACACGCTTGATGTGGATTTAATCATTTATAAGTTAGCAACTTTATTATTTTTTTTTCATTTTATATCGAAACGAAATCAGATATCGATATAATAAACTTATTGCGAACACTGACTCAGCAAGAGTTAACGACTTTGTGCTAATGAAGATTTTTTTTTATTAAATGAAAACAGTGTTGTACATTTTGTTGGTAGTTTAGACCATATTTTTTTCTCAGTGTATTCATTTAATAACAAATTTTTCAATAGAGTAAGAATTAATATTATTATTTAAACAAGATTGCAATTATAAACTGTTTTAGCATTTAATATTTCCTTTTTAAAAATAATTTCTTTAATTTCTTTTATTAAGGTTGTAAGAGCTGCATTTTTACTTCAAAGTATTTACTTTAAGTGTTACTTCTCGCAAATTTGCCCTTTATTCAAAACACTGTAAAGGTTTTAATATGTAAAATTGAAAAGCATTACTTAGTGCTCAAAATTACTTCCAAACAAAGCTATTGATGAAGGATTTTAAACCTTAAAGAGGAAGAAAATGTCTGCTTATTAAACTTCAAATTTTTTTCCAAATTCATTTCGCGCCTTAAAATCCTTAAGCCGAGTTTATTATTTTGAATGCCACAGTGAGAAAAGAAATAAAAATATCGCCATGAATAACTTTTGCTCTAATGATCGGATTTTCACGTACTAAAAATTAATTTAGGTAAAAGGGTTGACTTAAAATATGCTAATTACGTACGACTAACTATTGATTAAGCTAGGAATAAGATACTAAAATATGTTTTACTTGAATATGCACTTTTTTTTCCTGCCTGGTTTTAAATTTTAATTTTTATATTAATGGAAATTGCTGCAATCTAGAAAATAAGGTAGCTGGAGAGAGGTTGGATTATATTAATGTTAATTTCCCTTTTTGCGTTTTTGCTCAAATATCAATGATAAACTGCGTGTTTTTAAGTGTTCAAAATGAGCTGAATAATTCAGGATAAAGGAAAATTTGAAAATTCTTCTTCATTAAAACTTTATAACTCAGAAAATATAAACCCGGTTTTGATCGAATTTAGCCGTTTTGTCATTTAATATTACAGTGAATGAGCTTTACGATTGCGTCCAAAAATATTTTGATTCGCTTTATAATTGCAGGAGATATGGTAAATAGATAAAAAAAACAGGTAAATAAAAAAAATAGGGTTACTGTTTTTTAGCCAGGCTAAAAAAATCCGATCGTTTTTTTTTCTTTCTTTTTTTTGTTAACTACCTAAAAAAGACCAGCTGAAATAAAAAAGCCAGCTTTTATTAGAAATAAATTTTATTTGAATACTTTTGAAAAACTATAATAACATAAAAAATTTATAAAATTGTTAGTTAATTTCTACATAGATTCAATTGGTAATTGTATGTTAGGAACAATTTGGAGCTGTGACTGCGCACTTTCGAAACCGTTAGTGACAGCAGTTTTACCCTGGAAGCGTTAAGATCAGTAATATTGAACTGCTTATAACTACACTTAAGATATCAAGTTTTTTAATGAAGCTAGTGTCGGAGGAAGACGTTTCCGAGCTCCGGGCGATTCTGAAAACGGCGCCCTTCAAACTCAACTTCGTAAAAAAGAAAGTTTTTTCCTTTTATTAAAAAAAAAAAAAAATAATTAACTTGCATTGTTTCTTCGGTGAAATCATAACGCTGTAGAAAATCGCCTTTTTTATTCTATATCTACTTTTTTTCGATATCAACATTAAATGTTCATTTAGGAAACATAAAAACCAGATAAACAACAATTAACGCATTCAAGAATAAAAAAGAAAAGCGTTAGTTATTAAACATTTACTGCAGGTAATATTTTTACTGATAATAGTCTCATATAACATACAAATATATAAGCATAAACATTAAAATCAACTTTTTTGTGTTATAGTAGTAGTAAACAAACAATTTTATTGACACTTCAAAATCAATTATTTTGCAGTTAAAAAAAGAAAAATTGTCGTCTTCGAATGCCATCAAACAATTCATAGAATTATAAACATTCATTTTTTAAAATGTGTTACAAAAAGGGAAATTATTTTTTAACAAAAAATCCAGCAGAAAAGATCCGATATCATAAAATAATGAATGACACATCGAGACATAGCGTTAAAAAAAGTCATTCTTTTATTTATTTATTTATTTATTTTATTTTTTATCTTTGATTAAAAAATAAAAGTAATACAAAAAAAAATGTTTTGATTGTGAACCTACAGTCCAAAGTATTGTTTTATTTATAGAAAAATTTCCCATGTTTTCATAAAATTAGCAAAATATAACACACTAAATTAAAAGAATGAATGAATTGGTGATTCAAGGTGATTCTCTAAATACCCTACCTCCCGGTTTTCGTCTAGCATTTATTCCTTGAGAATATTGCGTGAAACTCACAGCTCCGCACCCACAAATGCCAACTGCTTCAGATTCATCAAAATATTTTAAAAAACGGTCGAGAAATATAAATTCAAATTTGCAAATTTTCGGTTATTTTGGGCAAAGTTTCGAAAGATTTAATACGGCACAACTTTGGCGAAGTGACGCTTCAGAAAAGCCTTTGAATTATTTAAAAGTAGTGGTTGGTAAAAATCCTATAAATCAAATTTACTAATGCTAAACGGTAGAGAAATATAAATTAAAATTTGTAAATTTTCGTATATTTTTGACAAAGTTTCGAAAGGTTCAACGTGACACAATTCTAACAAAGTAACGTTTTAGAAAAGCCTTTGAATTATTTAAAAGTAGTGGTTGGTAAAAACTCTATAAATCGAATTTACTAAACCAAGAAACATACATTCAATGACTACCACTAAAAATATATATATATCAGAAGTCCGGAGCGAGTAGGCATCGCTGTCTCACCCTTTGGAAAGTGCAGAACTCTTTATATTCAATGTCAAACAAGTAGTTTTTCTGCTGTACGTTGTTCTTTCTAACTTAAGTAAAACTTTTACTTATTGAACTTCACCCTTATAGAAAGTAATTCCACGAATATATAATTAAAAAAATAAAAACCTACTAATATACTTTTCAAACAAAGAATATTAGCAAAAAAGAAAGGAGAAAATTAAAAAATTGAGAACATTAAATCCGAGCCTCGTTCGGCGCCCCCCTTACCTGGTGCTCCGGTTTAGGGGGGCACCGGCGAGCAATCACCCGCCTTGCCCGTCTCTTTCGCTAGCCCTGAATGCAGCATAAGTTTATGAATAATACAAAACTAACTATAATTACTAGTTATCAAGCCGTGTGAAAGTATAGTGTGCTTGCGTCCCAATGTGGGGATCCGGGTTCGAATCCCAGCAATGGCTGGGCAATACGAATTCCGCTCCCAGCTTGCACATATGTAAAATATCCCAAGTGGTAGATGGATCATGGATTACAGTCCCCTTGCCGTCAGACTAACTGCGGGAGGTTTTCGTGGTTTTCTTCTTCATGTAACGCAAAGGCGGGTTAGTTCCATCAAAAAGTCCAGATTTCTTCCAATATTTGATCCAGGAGCTCCCTTGTCTTCTGGATTGGGTTCAAAATTACGAGGCTACTGAGTTGAATATTGGAATTCGTAAACTCAAAATCGGTTTGGCTGCTCAACGCCGTTTTAAAATAAAATAAAATTACTAATTACACATTTTTTTAAACAAAATATAATAATTATTTAGAACAAATTGTACAGTTTTATCGGAAATGCATAATTTATTTAAAGATTTAGTACGATTTTAAAAAATAATTATTCTAAATCAATTTAAAGCAAATTTAGGATGAATTACGACATAGGCTTAGAACAATTTCGGAAAAAAATGCCTGGTTTTGAGGCAAATATGGAGCTGCAATTACATCATTAAAATTAACAAAATTATATCTATTCATGAAATAAGTGCCATTAACGCAAAGTAAAATTAATGCAACATATTTTACTTACAGTATTTTACGAAATAGTCATTGATAAAAATTAATTTAAATTCGTGTATGTTAATTTTTAATGATAAGATATTAAAAAGCCAATAGAATTTTTTTTTTTACTTTAATAAAAGCCGGTTCTTTTTTTCAACCCTGTAAAGAATGAAGTTACATGAAAACACCCAAGGCTTCTATCACTCTCCTGTTTTATTTATGCATATTTTCCAGATTACGGTTACACCCTATATTTTAATAAACAAAAGCACAAAAACAAAACCGCAAAAAAAGGGTTGTTTTTTTCGTACGTTTTTGTGTCTGATCCCGAAGCTTAATAACTATACACTAATTAATTGTCATATATTTCAGATCACCATTAAGCCATTAAGATCACCATTCAACCATTAAGATCAGTTGAAAATGCGTAAAATCCGATCATTAGAACGTAAGTTACTTAGGGTGATATATTTTTTTCATTGATAGCTGTAGATCATTTATTAATTGTGGAGATAATTTTCGCGAATGAAAGAAATGAAAAAAGAAAAAAACTACCAACCCCCCACACACACATTAAAATTTAAAATTATATACTTTTTATTATATGTTGCGCCCTTTAAGTTTAAATTTATGTTTTGTTTCATAATTTTTTTCAAAATAAAGACTAAATATTCACTTTTAAAAGGTATAATAAATGATAAAAGTAACTTTATGGTGAAAGGATTTTGTCATAATTGAAGTAAATTACATCAATTCAGACCTTAATGCTCGGATAATGCAGTTATTATATTTCGAAAGATTTTAAAAGAAAATTATTATTCATCTCATTTAGCTGTAAATTCCAAAAAAATAAGAAATATAAATAAATGTTTGATTTTTTAAAAAAAAATTTGTATTTTACTTTTAATTCTTAATTTTACACTTATTTCGTGAATATAATTATCGTTCTGATTCTCTATAGTATTATGCATAATTTTGTGTCTGAATTTAAACATAAAATTAAAAAATAGAAAATCCTAAATTGCTATGAAAGTTTTGTCAAAATGATAAGCTTGTGTTGAGCCTACAGATATAGTTGCATGATAAAACTTTTGATAATTAATCAGCAAATTAAAAAAATAAAGTTCTCATGGTGAAAAACATCGAAATTTTCAATTTTAGTCCTCATTTTCTTACAATAGAAATTATTATGTTATACTTGAATATCCTAAGTTCATATCTTAATGCTTTTGATTTACCTTTTTGTAATGAACTAATAATGAGTTTAATCAAACAAATGACTACATTAACTTAATTCTAGCAAGATTTTCCTTTTTCTTGAAATACCACTTTAACGTTTACAGGTCTGGTTAAGCACATTTCATATAGATACATATTTATTTTTTAAAAAGTAACATATAGTGGTGGACATAAAAAGCATCAAATGATCGAAGTATGCTCTAACTTTTCTTAGAACTGACTATTTCTAAGAACTCTAGGTATCCTATACAAAATTTTCATAGTTACCGTTGCGAAAGTTGTAGATTCTAGCGATGATTCAATATGGTTGCGTAATAACAATTAAAGATAGCAAAATTTGTTTAATTTTGTCTTCACTATAGAACATCACGGCACTGTTGTCAGGTCTTATGGATGGTTTGAATTTTTTTGGAAAAAATGGATAAATAACAATTTATTTAATTATTATTTTACCATAATCAAACAAAACAGTTAAATAACTATAAATAAGATGGTATTCAAACTGTTAACTGTGAGAAAAACTGTTTATTAACAACTAGAATTGTATCGCACCAACTAGGTTCACCTAATGAAGTAACTTTGTTCCTTGCAGTTGGGTTCAGGTTACAGCTTAGAGAGCTAATCTGTCTATATCATGACCGACAGAACGGGGGTTCGAGTCAAAGAGTTGACAACACAATATTTCCTCCATTTTCTTCAACACATAAACAGTTTCTAGTGTCTTGTGCACTCCCCAGTTTGCGAACCTGGCCAGTAGAATACGAAACTCACACTTTGATGGCAGCACTATAAAGCTCTTAGCTTCAATTTCCAGTTAAATTTCTTTTTTTATGGTTTTGAAACCATGCTGGTTGTAAATGGTTAAAACATGGTATAGTTTTGTGTTCGTAAACCGTAAAGGCAAAAAATGTTCTTCGCCGTAAACTTTACGGTCAATTGGATGGACAAACTGCTGCCGGTTATTTTACCGTAATTTTACAATGAAAATTCCTGACAGTGTATGTTTTTTAAATTCTTTATTCATCAAGGTGGCAAAATCGTAATAAATCAAATTATTTCAAAAATGAATAGTAAAGCGCAACATACTTGTTAAAACAGGAGTAGTTAACATCTATGTTTTTATTAAGTTTTAACATTGATGATAGTTAAGATTGCTAAGATTATATACTAAAAACGGCGTTTTTAGTTTTTAAACGAAAATTAGTTCCATTTTAATTTTAATTCCTATTAGTTTTAAAAAAAGATTTAATAATTACAAGTAGTTCTAAGACCTGTCCTCACAAGCCTCAGAACATGCGGATAATGTGAATAAATAAAAGTAAACATTCAAATTAGCTTATGTATCATCGAAATTTGTTGAAAAAAGTACTAGATGGCGTTAAAAAAATTATTAATACGTTTTATTTTTATTTTTTAAAATTTTTTTTATTTTTTTGGCGAAATTATAAATGCTGTCCACATTAGCCAACTTTTTTCCTACTTGTTACATAATATTTTCTTTTTAGTTATTTATTTTAATTAGTTATTTATTTTAATTAGTTATTTATTTTAATTAGTTATGTATTTTAATTCGTTCTTATTTATATTATCAAGAATAATTTTTATTCTTTATTATTTATATTATCGAGAATTATTTTATTTAATAAATTTAAATAATAAGTATTATTCTATTACATCTCTATTAAGTTGGAAAAATAATTTGTTCATGTCATACACAATGAGTATGACAAAAGGTATGATAATTAATTAAGATAGTTAGTATAATGGAAAATTCTAAAAGGTAAGAAAACTCGAAATAAATGGACAATAAGTTAGAAATAACATTTCATCAATATTTATAACTTGTATTTTACACATATTTTAGTTTTTAATACGTATAAAAAAATTTCTTTTTAGTTAAAACGCCTCGATTATTTCTTCAAATGCTTATACATAAGCAAGAACTTATAAAGAAGAAATGCCAACATATTCTGCTGTTGATAATGAAAGAATTATTTGTGTTTTGCTGTTTCTTCTTTCTCAGTTTGTGTTTTCATGTATACCCCGCCTTTAGAAATAAAGAAAAACTAGTAAAGAAAAAATTTAACATAAATTAATTTTAAAAAAACTCATGTAGGCAGACGTATATAATAATAATAAACAACTGTTGAAAAAGTATAATGTAAACAGTAAAATATATTATCAATTCTGACTTTAACAAAGAAAATGACAAACAAGTCGTTAAATATAATAGAGTATAAAGAGCGGAGGTAAATATTCAAAAAAAATGCCACGTAAAGAATTTATAGAATAAGTATAGTTAGAATAATAGTTATCCTTGTACTGGAACATATCCAAACGAAAAGTAATATAAGAAGCGTTAATTGAAATAAATAAAAGCGATAATAAGAGAAGAAATGATTATCTTTCTGCTGAAAATGGTCAAATAAAAAAAATTATTGCAAGCACAAATAAAGTTTTTAAAAAAAATGTGAAGCAATTGTTATCCTTCTGCTTCGAAACAAACAAAACATAATTTAAGAAGCACAAGTAGAATAAAAAATAGGAGAAGCATTAGTTTTCTTTCTGCTTGAAAGTTTCAAACAGACAATAACATGGGAAACAAAAATAAAATGGAAAAACTAGATAAGCAATAGTTATCTTTCTGTTGAGAAATATCAAGCAGAAGATAACATAAAAAGCACACAAAAATGCGGTAAGCAATAATAATTTTTCTAATGAAATGTATCAAACAAAAATAAATTATAGAAAGAACAAATAGAAAAAGTGTAACGCAATAATTATCTTTCTGCTTGAAAGTATCAAACAGACAATAACATAGGAAACAAAAATAAAATGAAGAAAACGAGATAAGCAATAGTTACCTTTCTCCTGAGAAATATCAAACAGAAGATTACATAAAAAAGTACAAAAGAGATGGGAAGCAATAATAATTTTTCTGCTGAAAAGTATCAAACAAAAAGTAATGTAGAATAAAAAAATAGAAAACGTGTGAAGCAACAGTTATCTTTCTGCTGAAAAGTATCAAACAGATGGTAACATAAAAAGCCCAAAATAAATGAGGAAAGCAGTAGCTATTTTTCTGCTGAAAAGTATCAAATAGCAGGTAACATAAAAAATAAGGGGGGAGGGGACAATAGTTATCTTTTTGTTGAAAAGTATCAAATAGAAAGTAAAATAAAAGGCAAAAAATTAAATAAAAAATGGGATAAGTGACGCTCATATTTTTGTTGAGATAATATTGAAACATATATACATAAAGCACAAATAAAAAAATACCAAGATCTTAATGTTGTCTAAAATATTTGCTCAAATATCTTTTGTTTGTGTCGTTATCTTGTTTTAATATAATAACTAAAGTTCTAAGCCTTTCAGAATATATTCAGGAATACTATATAAATCTGATAAATAGAAAGAATTTTTAATATTTAATTCTTTTCAAAGTGCTTAAAATGAAAACATTCAGAGATGCCAACTGCTCCGGATGAGCTATAATTATTTCAAAAACGGCAAACAACTACGAATAAAAATGGCAAATATTTGACAAATTTTTCTTACCTTTTAAACGGTATAGCACGAATTAACTAAAACTAAGTGGCGAATTATATAAGATTTTGAATTATTTACAAAAAGTGGTAGATAAAAACCTAATATATTGAATTTTTTAAACCAAAAATCACACATTAATAAACAACCACTCTAAAATATTTATTTGCTGTCCGGAGCAAGTTGGCATTTCTGAATATTGTAAGCACTTTAACTACAATATCGCTCACGTTTTTGTAAATTAAAAAAGATGTTAAATCAATCATAACAATTTCAACCCTTTTCTATTTCTTCCAAAATAATAATAAATAAATTGTCTTAAAAATTTACTTATCTAAGAACAACTTGGAATGATTTATGTTCCAACATGCAAAAATATTTTAAATAACAAGTTCACTTTGAATCTTTCAGGTAATAAATTAAATTAAGAAAATAAATAAATAAAAAATAACAAACCTATGGTCGTGAGAACTGTTGTAGCAAAATAAAAAGATCCGGCAAACTTCCACTGAATGCCGGATTTATGAGGAACACTCTTAATAACTATAGTAGTCCAAATTCTATAATCTTCTTGGGATACATTATATTTTGTAATTAGGAGGTTTTCCACATATTGCAACGCTTCCCTTTGTTTATGCTCATTATCTGATTCAAAAGCATCAAATATAGCAGCTCCAACAAGAAGATATGTAAACGTGCATACGATCAAGGACAAAGTTCGCACGTTTTGTTTCTTCATTCCTCCAAAGTACAGGGATACTCACCCCCTGTATGACGATCGTAGTGAAGCGAATTATTTTTACCAACAAAACAAACAGATAGGAAGGCATCTATATCACAAATTTCGTACTACTACAAAAGTGTAAGTATTACACTCCAACCGGCATCGACTTTGTTGAAGATTATTTCAATGTACAACACACATAATGAACTTTACCGAAATGTCAGATCTTACGTTTCCCATTCCTTGTTTTGCAAACACTTGAAAAATCTTTTTTCCATGATCCGTCAAACTTTTCAGTTGGTTGAATCCATATTTATTTTCAAAAGAAACCCACTTACATCAAACTCCTTAATTATAGACAAAAAAAAAAAAAAAAAAAAAAAAAAAAANAAAAAAAAAAAAAAAAAAAAAAAAAAAAAAAAAAAAAAAAAAAAAAACACTGAGTAATAAAGCTTACTTGAAGTTAAATCACCTCAAATTTTCTGGTTTGGATTTAATTTGATTTTCATCTTCCACTCCTACTAAATTATATTCACTAACAATTTGAGGCACGATTTCAAATTCAAATTGAGCTTTCAGATGCCGGTTGATATTTCATTTTTTATCTTCTAATTCATGGCATTTCTAAGATGGACTAATGACGTCTTCACCATATTGTATAAGAGGTGTTATGCAAAAATAAAAGAAGTAAATAATACATTAAATAATTTGTCAAATGTCTTCATTTTATACCGACTCCAGATCGGCACATAGAAAATCTCTAGCCGTCTTTTATGCCGATCTGCTTTCAGGTCGTCTAGTGATGTTTAGGTCTATCTATCGATTAGACCAATATGCTCCCCCATTGAGAGAACCACGCATGCGCTATCCTCTCTTTCATTTTACTCAACAAGAACGGAGGACCACCCGGGAAACAAACAAGCATTTAAACGTCTTTCTTTTTTATTAATAAAGTTTCTCCAATTAATTTATTAACCAATAAAATAATTTAGACCATATTTGTTATTTCTTGAATATTTATATTCGGCTGAAGAATACATAATAATATTAATCTGAGCTATCTTCCGTTTATACTAATAAAACGTCTGCTTCTTTTATTTATAAAGCTTCTCCAAATTATTGTGCTAACCAATAAAAGAATATAAGACATATCTATTAGTTCTTGAATATTTTATATAGTCATCAGAATATATACAGTTCTATGTGTTCAACTGAAGAAGAATAAATAAATCTGAATAAATAATATCTCTCATTTATATAAATAAAACACCTTTCTCTTTCAGTAATAAAATTTCTTCAATTAATATACTAACCAATAAAATAACCTAAAACATATTTGTTGTTTATTGAATATTTATATTCAGTGTAAGAAGAATCAATAAATATAAATTTATCAAAATATGTAATATTTGTTTTATATTACTAAAACGTCTTCCTGTTTTATTTATAAAGTTTCTCTAGCTAATGTAATAACCAATAAAATAGTCTAAGACATATTTCTTAAATCTGTAAATTCTATATATTCAGCTGAATATCTATAGTTTTATGTATTCGGCTAAAGAAGACCCAAATAATTTCAACTTATCAAAAATATGTAATATTTTGCTTTTATTTTAATGAAATACTTCATCTTTTATTTATAAAGTTTTTCCAAATGTTCTAACTAATAAAAAATCTAAAACGCCGTATCCGTTAGTTCTTGAATAGTTATATTCAGATCAGACGAATCAGTAGACCAATCCATAAATCAGACGAATCAATAAATCTGAATAAATAATGTGTCTCTAATATTAACAAAACGTTCCTCATTTTTATAAATAAAATTAAATGTCGCCTATTAGTGCACTAACCAATAAAATAGTCTAAAGTATATTTGCTACTTCCTAAATATTTATATTCGGCTTAATAAGAACCAAAAAATCTGAACTTTTCACAAATATATATTATATTAATAAAGCATCTACCTTTTTTATCAATAAAGATTCTCCAATTAATGTACTAACCAATAAAAGCAAATCTAAAACGTATCTATTAGTTCTTAAATATTCTATATGTTCAGAAGAATATATATAGTTTTGTATGTTCGGCTGAAAAATAATCAATAAATCTGAATAAACAATGTCTCTCGTTTATGTAAATAAAATGTCGTTCTTTTTTATTAATAAAATTTCGTCAATACCAACCAATAAAATAACCTAAACATATTTGTCGTTTCCTAAATATTTATATTCAGGTAAAGAAGAACCAATAAACTTGAACTTATCAAAATTTTGTAATATATTCTGCTCATATTAATAAAACGTCTTCCTTTTTTATTTATAAAGTTTTTCCTATTAATGTAATAATCAATAAACAAAATTAAAACATACTTGTTAAATCTTGAATGTTCTAAATATTCAGCCGAATATCCTTAGTTTTATATATTATGCTGAAGAGGACCCAATGAATTTGAACTTATCAAAATTAAGTAATATATTTCTTTTATATTAAGATAATGTCTTCCTTTATTATTTATAAAGTTTCTTCAATTTATGTACTAACCAATTAAAAAAATCTAAAATGACTTATTTGTTTGTTCTTGAATATTTATATTCGGATGAAAACAAATCAATAAATCTGAATATAAAATGTCTCCCTTTCATACTAATGAAACACACTTTTATTAATAAAATTTTTTCCAGCTAATGTACCAACTAAAATAATTTAAAACATATTTGTTATTTCACGAATATTTATATTCCGCTGAAGAGGAACCAATTAATCTGAAGGTATCAAAAATATGCAATATATTCCTTTAATATTAATAAAACGCCTTCTTTTTTATTAATAAAGTTTCTCCCTTTGTTTTACTAACCAATAAAAAAATATTAAATATTTCTGTTAATTCTTGAATATATACCAATAAATTTGAGCTTAACAAAAATTTATATTGTCACTCTTTTGTATTTATAAAGTTTTTTTTTATAAATAAAATTTTTCCTCTTAATATACTAACCAATAAAATAATCTTGAATATTTATATCCAAATGAAGAATAACACATAACTTGACTACTTCGTCAGTAATTAATAATTTAATCTTTAGAATGAAAAGAAAATTCTAAGAGGTAAAAGAAAATCATCCTTCACTTACCTGTTAACAAAAAATTATCAAATCGCATATATTCTACATAAAAATTACAACATATTTAGGAATAATATAGATAATAAACACCAAAAACCTGAATCTTATAGAAAGATAATAATAAAGGCATAGTAAGGTAATAATAGGCATAAGGTAATAATATTAAGGTGATAATTAATGCATAGTAAGATACTTATTAAAGCGCAGCTATCAATTAGTCAATTTTTTTGAATAGTTGGAAAATATCTACAAAGTTTCCAAAATCGAAAGTATGCCACCTGTAATACAAAATAATATAGTCAATAGTCAAACAAATTCTACTTACAAATCTAAATATGTTCACAAATATAACAGACAAAAAATAAGTAACACCAAAAACAGAAAACTTATTAAAAGGTATGGGAGTTAATTATACCATTTCCTAAAATGAGAATAAACTACGGAGTTTACAAAGTCACTGTTACTTTACCTGTGAACAAAATATTAATAAGTTTAAAAATACAAAATATTAAAACAAAAAGTAGTAAATCAAGTTTTAAGATAAACTTACTTTACATATTTACAGTGAAAATTTTATTCAACATGGTAATCTAAGAAGAGGAAAAGAAAGTCAACTAATGATAATGAATAATTAAAATTTGCTCAGTAATTACAATAAAGCGAATAATTTATAATCACCTTACAAGGAGCCGGGGGGCTCAGGGGATAAAGTGTTCGCCTACCAATGAGGTGAACCATGTTCGAATCCCAGCGATGGCTGGTTGATACGAATTCCGCACCAGGCTCTCGTTGACCACAGTGCTGACGTAAAATATCCTCAGTGGTAGAAGGATTATGCGCTAAAGTTCCCTTGCCATCAGGCTAAACGTGGAAGGTATTCGTGGTTTTTCTTCCCGTGTAACGCAAATGCAGGTTAGTTCCATCAAAAAGTCCTCCACGAAGGCAAATTTTTCCCAATACTTGACCTAGGAGTTCCCTTGTCTTCTATATTGAGTTCAAAATTACAAGACTGTGGAGTTGAACATTAGTAGTCGTAAGCCCAAAAATGGGTCTGCTGTTCAACGACGGTTATATATATTTATATATATATATATAAACTCTCTCGGATGTAGCGCTATATATATAATAGGGCTACATCCCTGTTATCATTGTTGTATTCAGCTTTAATAATGCGGTCATAAGCCATAATAAGTTCTAAAAAGGTTTATTTAAAGGTGAGGCATGCGAAAACCATTGGTCTCGCATTAAATACTTACAGATTTTGTTGTAAACAGGTTCCAGTCGTACATACCTTGTAACTCTACGCATCATGGAAAATCATTTAATGCTTCCTAATATGGAAGTGAAAGAGGGACAAGATTCTAAAAATAACTCCTCCCTTGAAATATAAATCTAATTATAATNATTCAAGATAATTCAAATTTGTTGAAAAAGGATTTTTATCTGATACAAAAATGCATACTATTTAAATACCTTTCGAATGCTGCTGGTTGTTATGAAAATTTTCAAATGTTATGAAACATTCAAGATAATTCAAATTTGTAGAAAAAGGCTTTTAATCTCATACAAAAATGTATACTATTTAAATACCTTTCGAAAACTGCTGGTTGGAAAATTTTCGAATCTTATAAAACATTCAAGATAATTCAAATTTGTTGAAAAAGGATTTTTATCTGATACAAAAATGCATACTATTTAAATACCTTTCGAATGCTGCTGGTTGTTATGAAAATTTTCAAATGTTATGAAACATTCAAGATAATTCAAATTTGTAGAAAAAGGCTTTTAATCTCATACAAAAATGTATACTATTTAAATACCTTTCGAAAACTGCTGGTTGGAAAATTTTCGAATCTTATAAAACATTCAAGATAATTCAAATTTGTTGAAAAAGGATTTTTATCTGATACAAAAATGCATACTATTTAAATACCTTTCGAATGCTGCTGGTTGTTATGAAAATTTTCAAATGTTATGAAACATTCAAGATAATTCAAATTTGTAGAAAAAGGCTTTTAATCTCATACAAAAATGTATACTATTTAAATACTTTTCGAAAACTGCTGGTTAGAAAATTTCCGAATCTTATAAAACATTCAAGATAATTCAAATTTGTTGAAAAAGGTTTTTAATCTCATACAAAAATGTACACTATTTAAATACCTTTCAAAAACTGCTGGTTGTTATGAAAATTTTCAAATGTTATGAAACATTCGAGATCAATCAAATTTGTAGAAAAAGGCTTTTTATCAGATACAGAATTGTTTGCTCCTCTAAAAAGTGTTTTTAGGGTCATTCTGACAACAGACATCGAAAATTACCTTTACTAGAGGTCGTAAATAATTTTTTAATGGTACAAAAGAAGTCGCATAACCAAATACATGAAAATCTGTTAGCTAACCGCACTCTAAAAACTGTGGTATAATACCTATTAGAATTTTGTATTCGAGATATCGGAACAAGAACTTAATATTTTCTTTAAACAATGTAATTAAATATAAACTCAACAATTGAGAAAGTTTACACCAAGCTCAGATGCATTTACTCTAGCAATGAATAATTTTCACCCATATTAGTGCGCAGTGCGCAGGAAAAAAATCGGAGCATCCTGAATAACTTTTGATCTAATGATCTGATTAATAGCTCGAGGGGGTGACCCCGAATATGCTAATTAAATAAACATGGGAAGTAGCCGCTATCTGGGAAATATGGTCTCAATAGTTTGGTCAGGAGAGCGATCTAAAGTTTGCACCCCTTAATGTTAATTTTACTTTTTATGTATTTCGCTATATCTCGAGAAATTTTCAAACGAATTAAAATATTTTTACACAAAATTATAACATTCGTTTTTAACAGGATAACTCCATGCAAAAAATAACTTTTAGAAAATATTTTCTATTTTATTTAAGAGTGGTCGAAACAATTGTTAATTGTAAGGTATACAATTTCTCGCATCTTTTTAAAGAATGTAATTTTACATGGCAAAATACAAAATTTGAGCAAAATCGGTTGAATAGGTCCTGAGAAATTTAATTTCAAAAAAATTAGAAACTTAAAAATAGATTTCTCAGGAACTATTTGTATTTTGCTACATAAATTTACTATTTGTATTCTCAAATTTTGTATTTTGCTACATTAAGTTCGATTCTTTAAAACAATGCGAAAAATGGTATACCTTACAATTCCCAATTTTTTCGACCGTTTTTAAATTAAATAATAAAAAATAATAAATATTTACTAAAAGTTATTTCTTGCATGGAATTGTCCTTGGGTAAACTAATTTTACAATTGTGTGTCAAATATTTTCAATTCGCTTAAAATGCTCTCGAGATATAGCGAAATACGCAAAAAGTTAAATTAACATTAAGGGGTCCTAACTTTGGAGCACTCTCCGGACTAAACCATCGGAGCCATATTTCCCAGATAGTGGCTTCTCCCTATATTTTGGTTGTCAGAAATCCGAATCCGTCAAAAAAAGGTATGTTTATTTAGAGAAAGTATGTTTTTGTGTCTGATTTTATTATTTAAAATATAGTCTGCACTTAATAATTTGCATATTCCAGGTCACCCACGCGAGCCATTAAGATTGAGTTCTAGAACTTGAAATTCCGATTATTAGNTTTTATTATTTAAAATATAGTCTGCACTTAATAATTTGCATATTCCAGGTCACCCACGCGAGCCATTAAGATTGAGTTCTAGAACTTGAAATTCCAATCATTAGATCAAAAGTTATTCAGAGTGTTCCGTTTTTTTTGGGGGGGGGGCAATGTACATATGAAAATCATCAGCTGTCAACCTTAAATTGTTTACAATTGAGCACGAGAAGGTGTAAACTTGTTTTCTCCTCACACATTGCTGAACTTTTCCCTGAAACGGATGGAAACACAGTTACAAAAGACATGAATGTTTTAGTTCTATAATAAAGTTGATAATGTTCTCATAATAAGATTAACATATATCTGTCAATTGTATTAAGTCATTTTATTACATTTAATTTTATTAGCTTCTGTTTCTTCAAGCCTAATTCGAATTCCTCTTAATAATCTCGCTGAGGTGTGTGTATGTTTTTGATTAACCGGCAGACCAATATTTGATTCAGATTTACAATCAAATATTTTTTTTAAAAAACGCATTTTATATATTTGTGTTATTAGACTATTTTATAAATATTGAAGTCAAACTGAAGGCCCGTGTTTTAAGCCTTGAATTATTCGGAGGCTAGAGGCAAAGAAATCGAAGCTGAGACCATTAAAATATAGAAGCGTGAAGTTTCTGCAAAAAAAAAAGAGAAAAAAATGGAAATTTTAGCAAAGAAAGAAAAAGAATCGGCTGTGGAATAAAAAACGAAACAGAATTTTGCTGAGAGGGAAAAAAAGAGAAAATGTAGGGAAAAAATAGTTTGCTTAAAAAAAAAAGTAATTGAGAGGGAAAAAAAGTTAAAGAAGAATAAATTTGTAGCTAGAAAATAAAGTGCTTTTGTTAATTTACAAGGAATAAATATCATTTAAATAACTGTTTTAATGTTAGATTTGCCTATAATACGTTCAGTAATGTTCACATTTAAAATAAAAATATAGAATCAAAACCGTTGCACACATTAGGAATCTAATAAATATTTAATCGTAGAAAAAACACTATCGAAATCTGTCAAAGTCTTGAGAATGTATTCAATAAGTTTTAATCTAATGTTCGGATCTTCTGATTCTAGGACTTCTTCTTAATGGTTTGAGGGGGAGACTTCAAATATGCTAATTAATGCAGACGATACTTTAAGTTTCGAAATTAGATACAAAAATGGAATTTTTCTGGATAAACATGGCTATTTTCAATGAATTCGGATTCCTGACCCCCAAAATATAGAGGTTAGCCACAATCTGGGAATTATGGTCCCCATAGTTTGATCAGGAGAGAGATCCCAAGTTTGGATTCCTTAATGTTAATTTGGATTGTTGTTTGGATTCCTTAATGTTGTTTGGATTCCTTAATGTTAATTTTACTTTTCGCATATTTCGTCATATCTCGAGAACTTTTTAAGCGAACTTAAAGACTTTTGCTCACAATTATGAAATTCGTTTATTCAATGATAATTCCATGCAAACAATAAATTTTAATAAATACTTATTCTTTTATTTAATAACAACCAAAACAAATTTGAGTTGTAAGCTATCCAATTTTTTACGTCATTTTGAAGTACGTTATTTTACATGGCAAAATACAAAATTTGAGAGAAATCGATTGAAAACATCTTGAGAAATTTTAAGTATACGACTTCTTTAAATTTGATTTCTCAGTCACTCTTCGACCGATTTTGCTAAATTTTTTTTTTTTGGCCTGGTCAAAATGATGTCAAAAATTGCATACCTTACAGTTCAAATCTCTTTCCTATTATTTAATTAAATAATAATAATAGAACTAAAATTTTTTTTGTGCGTGGAATTACCTTTGGACAAACAATTTTTATAATTTATGCAAAAAAAATTTTCGATTCATTAAAAAAGTTCTCGAGATACGGCGAAGTACGCAATAATTAAAATTAACTTTAAAGGGTCGTTAGATAGCTCTTCTGACCAGACTATGGGGACCATATTTCCCAAATTGCTTCTAACCGCTATATTTTGGTGGTAAGAAATTCGAATCAGTCGAAAAAAAGGTATGCTTATTCAGACAAGTGCGTTTTTGTGTCTTATTTCGTAACATAAAATATCGTCTGCACTAATTAATTAGCATATTTGAGGTCTCACCCTCGAATCATTAAAATTGAGTTCTGAAACGTGAAGATCCGATCACTAGATCAAAAATTATTCAAGAGTGTCCATTTTTTGGAAGCACTGTACATAACGTGGAAGCATATTTGATTGCCAGTTGAAACTTGAGAGTGTTTCTAACAACTGCTTTTCACTTCCTTTTTATTTTCTCCAGCAATTAAACTGGTTTTGATGTTTTGTACATCCACTACCTTCAGTAGTGATTTATCAGACTTCGATGAAGTTTTCTAATTTCAAATATTAAAAAGGAGCGTCTAGTCTGCCTATCTTTTTGACTTCGTTTTTAAAGAGCACCCTGAAAACGCGCAGGGTAGTTCAGTTCGAGGTTCACTCACTAACTTAGGGGGAAGGTAGGACACACTATAAGAATTAAAAATTGCGTAGCAATCCAAAGCCAAAAATTTTTATCGTGCACAGCTAGGTATGTTTCTTTATTGTGAACTGGATGCTCGTGCGCATTTTAATCGCTACTTTTATTTATAAAGCATCTTGATGGTATGTTAGTTTTATGTTTTGTTAATAATTGTGGTAGAAAATCACTCAGATTTAGCTGCTTTATCGTAGTATTTTGATTTCGTGAATAACCAACATAACATTCGATTTCCAAAACTTTAAATTACGATAAAAGCAGCTATTTATGAGTTTGTCTGGCACCTTTTTTGAAACTATTATAAATAAGAAAATTATTCATATTTGGTCTTAGTTATCCGAGGCTCTAAATACGGAATTCTTGTTAACTCACAGGGCATTTAAAATTGCGTCCTTTGACAGACTCACGACCCATCAAATTCAAAAAATTAGTTGTGTTAAAATCCAGTTCATGCACTAAGCTAACGTAAAAAGTAATTGTCAGAAATCGCTACAAACTACTATTTTTTTTAATCGCACTACTCATTACACTACTTTTTTTAAAAAAAAGTAGCATATTTCACAACAAACTACGAAAAAAAGTAGCGACTATTGAAGTTTAATTAATTGTAGCTCGCTATCTCTCACCACTGAATATAAGCATTATTTATATCCTTTTACACTGATTTGTCAACGAAACCTGGTTTAAATCAGGTCTATTTAGAATTATTATCAACGAAGTATTATTAACAAAAATATGTTACGCATTGATGGAGTAAATACAGAGAATTGACCGATTTTAGATATTTCACATTGATATATTTTTCCACATGTCGATGCAGAACCTCGTTATAACGAGTAGGCACATTATGAAAAGTTCAATATCACGACAAATTTCCAAGTCAACGTCAAAATGCAAATATTAAATACAGTACAGAACCCGTTATCCGGTAATCAGAGAACCGGAAAACCGAAAAACCGGAACGAAATTCGATGAATTTTCCCGCCATTTAAAAAAAAAAATTTTTTTTTTCCTCATAAGGTTTTAGGATTTTTCTTTCTTTTTTGAAAGATTTTTACCTTACTATAATTTTGGAAATAATCATTGGTGTATTACTTCATCGTTTTTTCTTCTTTTTAAGATTATTTTAATTTTTTTTTTTTTAGTTGGGTTTAACAATAAAAAAAACGGCTTCTTGTAGCGATTCAGAAAACCGGAAAAATCAGTTATCCGGAATAGCGAGGGTCCCGATTGATCCGGATAATCGGTTCCCTACTGTATATAAAAATTGTATGCTTTTAACGATTTAAAAATTACTTGCCTTTAGTTAATATGAAGAAAAAAAATTGTTTTAGGGCAATACATATTTCTGCTATATAAGTGAGTAAAATTATAGGGAAAAAATTTAAATGAAGGACAATTTTATTTGTTTCGTTTTTTAATTTTGCCCCCTTATTTTAAAAAGGAAATGAGGGGGTGACCAAAAGAAAAGTCTTTTTTAGAAATTCTGACACGCACTTGAAAAGAATTCTCCTTATGTTGACTATATATTATCAGTCATCATGTTCCCTTATTTCCCTTTTTGACAACTAACTATTAAAATTAAAATCCACTCTTTTCAACGATGTCAAAGGATATTGCATTTCATTTCCTTTTCTTCTGCCAGATACTTGCTAAGAATTGGAAAATTGTTCAAACATTCCTATCGTAGTTATTTTTACCTTTCATAGAGCACAGAGATAAGTAATTCAGCTTTCAATCGATAGGCGTAAGCAATATTTAAAATAAAAATAGTTGAACAAAATAAAAATAAAAGTTAAATATGTCGATTTCATTTTTAATCTTTTTAGTACTATTTTAATATTAAATATTTGTATTTGCTTTTAACTACAATATCAACTAGTGCTATGAATTGTCGTTATAATGGATTCTACTTTATTTTTAAATAATATCATAATTTGCATTGCATATTCTAATATATCATATTCTGTATATCATTTATATTCTATAAATCATAATTTGTATTGCATATTCTCCTATGCACGATTAA
>NC_092215.1:15182870-15235555 GCF_043381705.1 Parasteatoda tepidariorum | reverse complement strand
TATATATATATATATGTGTGTGTGTGTGTGTGTGTGTGTGTGTATTATAGTAGCTAACGGCGTCGAAAATTTAAAAGGCATTATTTTTTATTTTAAGGCCATTTTCTGTGGTTTTTAGAGGCTTTTTTTCCTTTTTTTGTTGCATTTTTCACGAATATGTTTTAAGAACTTTCAGGATATCAACATTCCAGCCGTATTTATCTCTCTTAAGTTGGAACTGGCCTTATAACAGGCTTTGTACACTCACCTATTTTAGTAGTGCTTTGTGAGATATCAGTAGTTCTTTTTTCCCTCACTTAAATATCCTGGACCCTTAAGTGAATAATTTTTAGTCTTCAATTTGAGAAAGATTTTAAAAATATATGGTCGAATACATTGTATATCCTATATTAAAATATTTTTATTTCAAACTTTAATTACTCTGCAAACAACGTATGCTAAATTTCAATCTAAAACAATACACTTTCTAAAGCATCGTTTATTCACGTAATTAGAAATAAATAAATATTCACAATTTAAGATTTTTTTTAATAATTTCTTCACATTTTTTATGTAAGATATAAATAAATTCATGGAAAAGTCCCTTTAAATGTAAAATAAAGAAAAAACGGAACACTTTGAATAACTTTTGATGTAATAATCGGATTTTTACTGACCAGGACTCAATCATAATGGTTCAACATCCTAACCTCAAATATACTAATTTATTCCTTCGAACAATATTTTAAGCTACGAAATCAGACTCAAAAACCTACATTCTCTGAATAAACATTTTTTTTAGATGGATATTGTTTCTTGATCATCAAACTGTGAGGGTAGCCGCAATTTTGGAAAATATGATCAAAAAGGTTCGGACAGAAAATTTATCAAAAGATTGGACTCCTTAATGTTAATTTTATTTTTTGTTTATTTCGCCATATCTCGGGAGCTTTCTAAGAGAAACAAAAAACATTTATATTCAGTCATAAAGTACATTTATCCAAAGAAAAACCATAAAAAAATATAATTAATTAAAAATCCAATTGATTAAAAATTTTAATTGATTTATAATTGATTTAAAATCAATTAGAAACAGTGAGACATAATTATATAATTGATAAAAGGGGAAGATTCTACTTTCCATACCAACTGGGAGACATAAAAATATTAAAATTATAATGAAAAATATCAAAAAAAGTATTGACACTTATTGCAGGCTGGAATAGCGATACCAGCTATACTTAACAGAAGTCAAGCATCTAGGAAGTATGAATACTTTAAGCATCTAGGAAGTATTATAGCATCACAGTAAGAAGTATTAATACTTTTTCTGCTACTCTACGCGGTATTCCCCGATAGTCAATAATTCATTTTTTTCACCAAAAACTTGTTTTGATAATGTTATAACTAGAATATCCATTTGCAGATTTGCAGTTTGATACGGTTACTTATATTTGAAATATTGTAATTCGAGTAGTAGTAGTTGTACTTTATTTATGTCGCCCCTAGAGGGACGCAGTGGGCTGGCAGTCTGGGAAACATCCCTGAGGAGGATCCGAAGACATTCCATCAGATCTTCTTGAGAGACTTTCCTCTGGTTTGATATGTCGACGGTTTGAGCACAAAGTGAAGTTCTTTAATGTAGAACTGTTTAAAGTGTACTGATTCCGCTCTCCCTTGATCCCTCTGCAGTCTGATCACAGAGGTCACCCGCTCGCTACCAGTGATGCTTGACTTTGGTGATCTACTGGGAACCGTGCCTTATGAGTAACTCATTCTGGAACATCACAATCCGAAACGATCCTTTCTTATATTCGTGATCCAAATGGCACACTGATGGCCATTAGTGAAATTCCAGACTTATGGCACACTAGACATGTTTTCAATATGGGTCAATTTATCACTAGGTGTCGTCTCTATAGAATATCACGTGATAACTATATAAATATTTCGGTATCATATTCCAATACGATTGAACTCAATAGTTTATGTAAAATAAATACCTATTTTCACACAGCCAAATGTAATTTTTTATGAATTAGCATTTTCTTCAATATTTCTTAAATCATTATTAGCAGATGTAGCTGCATTTTAATACGTCTTCTCGCAGAAAAAAATGAATAATAATCCAAATGGCCATTAGAGGAATTCCTGACGTATGGCAACGCTTGACATGCCTTCAATATGGGGACGATTTATCACTAGGTGTCGCCTCTGCAGAGTATCACGTGATAACTATACAAACATTTTGGTTTCGTATTCTTATACGATTGAACTCATTAGTATATGGATGAAGTTTTCAATAGAAATGTAAACAATCTCGAGCTCGGCACCTACTGTAGTTCCGGTTAAAAAGTTTGCAGCTGCTTACTACAGGTTATTCTGATAGGCGATGTTTTCAAACGGATAATTTTGTTTTCAATAAAAGAAATAAATTAGATAATTTCTGAACTCAAATTGGCCATATTTCATAAGATATTAATGTTAATATGAAATTCTGGTGAGTTTGAAGTGAAAATTTGTTTTAGTTTTTTAGAGACATATTGTTAAAAAAGGTGACATGGTTGCTAGATTTTGAATAACTCGCTTTTTTGGCAGTCTTGATATGGCCTCTTCGCATAAGTTTATTACTGTTTGTTCCTGTTGCAAGCTGTGCACCATCTTACGTTAGTGTTAACACTTTTAGCATTGTAAACACCAGTATTGTTAGCTTTGTAAACACAGGCAATTTTTTCTATTGGNTCCATAAGTTTATTACTGTTTGTTCCTGTTGCAAGCTGTGCACCATCTTACGTTAGTGTTAACACTTTTAGCATTGTAAGCACCAGTATTGTTAGCTTTGTAAGCACAAGTAATAAGTAATCAAATACATTGTTTGTAGGAATCTCAAAACACAATGATGCCAAATGGCTTTAAAATACAACGGAAACAGTAACCCGGAAATTTAGGCGATACCGAGCTTGCAGCGTTCCCTAGTGTAGAAAACACCATCCATATAAAATAAAGGCTTATTCACACAGTCAAATGTAATTTTTTGCGAATTATTTTTTTCTTTAACAAATTTTTTAATCGTTATCAGCAGTTGTAGCTGCATTTAATTACATTTTCTCTCAGAAAAAAAAATGAATAATAAAGAATTTTGGACACAATATGAATAGTTTATTTTCCTCAAATTATAATTTTCAAAAATTAGATTACAAATAATTTACGAAATCTTATTTTTAAAGGACATTAAAAATACGATTAATACTTTACATGAATGTGAAATATAAAGATGAAGGAATTTCATTCATTAAGTGAATATTTTAAGTTTATAAATGTAGAAGATAAATATTTTTAAGTAATATATCTTTCACAATAAATAATAAAATAGTTTTCATAGATGAACGGACGAATATGAAGGGAAAGAGTGAAGTTTGAAGCTTTTCCGTACCAAAATTTTAGAAATATTATGATATGAAATTCAAAAATATTTTCACTATATTAATAATGTTTTTCGAGTTATGCAGAAATAAGTATTAAATTAGTAAATCAGTTGAATAACAGTCAGTATATTAAATATTTTGCCTCAAATAACTAAGGCACAAATCTAAGTATTTAGAATTTTGTAGTTCTAAATTATGCAGTGATAAATATTTAGAACAATAGTAATTTTTAAAAGATGGTAGAGCATTTAGAGCGTTTCTCAGAATTACTCTGATGTTAAATGTACAGCGCAACTTACAGTAGGTTGCTCTTCTAAGCGAACTTATAATATGCATTTTGATCGCAAATTTAGTTAACTTAAACATTACAATTTTAAATTTAAAAAAAATTAAATATCAGCAATTTTAAAAAAAATTTCTCATGAAGATTTTATCATTACAGATCACAATTGAAGTAATCATTTAAATTTTTTTTGCTTTATAAATTTCCTTTTATGAATTTTGACAGATCATAAAATGATATTTATCTTGATTACCAAACATATTTACAAATAATTAAAAATTTTCAAACAATTTGCTTAAGACTAATCAATTAAATTTAATTTTATTCAAATTCGTCTCAAGGCTTTAGTGTTAAATTTCATATTTAATATGATTCTCTTTAACACAGACCAGATTTTGATGAACTGCGGTAGCTTAGAAATTGTTACTGACTGTTACTTTTATAAATTATATACATTTCCCTTTACAACAACTTTTTAAATTATTTTTTTACAGTCAAACTGTTTGATGGTTTTAAATTTTTGAGCATTTTTCAAATTATCTTAATTGTTTTCAAAAAATAAAAATATATTTTTTATCATATAAGATAATTACATAGCATTGACATTGACAATGAAGATCATGGGATTAAATAAAACGATAATTTAATTTAAATTGCACTTTAAGAAATAAATTTATTTGGTATTTCATTCGTTTAAGAAATCTAAAAAGAAAAAAATCTGCGCGAAACATGTGCTGAACATTGCAGTCATTCAGTCAATAAAATCATTCATAGAAAAAAACTATTCAATGTTTCAAAATTAACAAGTGGTTATGATTCGCATAAAAATAATAACAAACAAAAACAATGCTGGAAAAATATATGAAGAATTATACAGCAATCAAGTAATGGATAACAATTTTTGTTCTTTTGTTTTGCGTCATTAAGTTAATTAGGGAAACATCAATAACTAACGTTAGCAAACGAAATTATTAAAAATCTATCCTGTAATGCCGTTTTTCTTATATCGTAATTAAAACTGACTGTTCAACAATCTGTTTCCTAAATACAATGATAGTTATTAAAATAGCATTGAAAATTGAAAAGAAGCACTGTTAAAAATGCTATATCTATACCTCCGAAGTGTAAGTATCACACTTAAGTAATAGATAACAATTTTTGTTCTTTTGTTTTGCATCATTAAGTTAATTAGAGAAACAGTAATAACTAACGTTAGCAAACGATATTATTTAAAACCTTTATTGATTCTGTAATGACGTTTTTCTTATATCGTAATTACCACTGACTGTTCAACAATCTGTTTCCTAAATACAATGATAGTTAATAAAATAGCATCGAAAAATGAAGTGAAGCACTGATAAAAATGCTATATCTACCTCCGAAGTGTAAGCATCACGTGACTTTGATGTCATGAGAAGTGACCCCATTATAGCTCGGATAATCAATAGAATTAGCGAAGTCAAGCATCACTGGCTACGGTCAGTGTGCGGGTGGGTGACCACTTGGATCAGTCTGCGTAGGGACCGAGGGTGTGCGGTATTGGTCCTCGTTAAACTGTGCTACCTGTGTGTAAAGTGCTCGACTTCGCGCAGGTCGTCGGGCTACCGAAGCGGGGGTGCCATCCCCTCCGCAGAGGATCAAAATTGTGAGGATTCGTGAGAAGCTCATCATCAGGGATGTTTCCCAGACCGTCGCCAATAGCCCATTGTGCAGCTCTAGTGCGACGTAAATTAACAACAACATCAATAGATTTAGGAGGTACGCTAGGTTCTGTCTTGATATAAAGAACTCAAAACTTCATTAACTTATTTCAGGCCAAGCATAGAAGGCAGGTACTTTTATAGACGTCGCACCAGAACTGCACCATGCGCTATCGGCGTCGGTCTGGGAAACACTCCGGAGGATGATCCAAAGACATGCCATCGCAATTTTGATTCTCTGCAAAATTGCAAAGCCAAGCATAGAAATGTTATAAAATGTGCTATTTTAATTGAAATAGTCTTAAATCTTAAATTGCATTAATTAAAACACAAATAAAGTTTATTGAATGAAAAATAATATTTTATTTAAGAAATAAAATGGTGCCTATATGCATCATTGGCCAAATCATTCAGTTGAGCACTAGTTTTATTATTTATTATTATATATTGATTTATTTCTTTTATTACTCTATTTACAGAACTTGCAATTTTAATCCATCATAAAAATATTTGATTAGTCTTAAATGGAATTATTATACAGTGTTAAGAAATTGAATTTGTTAATAAACCGCTTCAAATTTTTAAAAAAAACCGTAATTAGAACATTTCTTAAAAAAACGTTATAACTCCATTTGAATTACTAATAATTTATAGATGTCTTCAGAACCCTTAAAAATATCAGAAAAGTAAAATTAGGAAAAAATAACGCACCTTTTTCTAAAAATGAATTAAACATGCTTTAAATCAGTGGTGTACGTAGTTTTAAGTACGATCTCTCATCAAGATTTAAAAGTGCACTCTATTTTAGAATTACCACAAAAAATTTAAAATTATAATTAAAAACAAAAGCACAATGATGAAAAGATATTCTGGTATTTATAATCATTAATTTTTTTAATTCGTTTAATAGAGTATTTATAACATTTTCGGAAACCTCAATCGCCTTGGAAAAAAAAACTTTACGATAACATTTTTTGAGATTTTGCAAAAACTTTCAATACCCTATTCACTCCCGCACATTCCCGCACTTTTAGCAAACATTTCGCAACACTATTTCCCACACTCCCGTGCTTGTTCAAAAACCTTCACGCATCAATTCAACTTTTTCCCTTACTCCGGCCCACACAGCCACAAATATCAACTAGACATCGTTGAGATGTCTCTTAGATTTAAAAAAAAAAAAAAAATGGATGTTTCCAGATCTAGCAGACCTGAAGATATCTGAATATCCATGAAATCCAGAGGTTCCATCTGTGTGATGTCTAGTAGATAACTGGATATTGATATCTGCTGTATATCCAAGAGAAATCTGACAGATATATCTGACTTGTCACAGATATCCATTAGATATTCAGCCTATAACATTGATATCTAAGGGGCTTCTAATAGATATGATTTGCATATAAAATATCTGGATATTTGAGAGATATCTTAGTTCTTCAAAACCTTGATTTTTCTAAAATAAATTATCTAATATAAAGAGTAAATTTATGCTTTCCATCCCATAATTTTATGAATAAATTAATTCGAACATTTCAGAACGTAAAGTAAAAATAATCTAACAATATTAGATCATTTAATTTTGCAAGACAAATTTAAATTTTTTCGATATCAATTTTTATCTAGAAATTCAATGTTTTGCAAATAATTTATAATTTATTATAAATAAAAAAAATATTCTAGAGAGATTGGGAAGTGTAGAATGCAAAGTGCTAATCATAAAAGTTATTCATATTGAAAGAAAGATTTTTCATATTAAGTAGGTTTTTATCAGTTAACAATGTTATTATTTTTTTTTTAAATAGTTGAGATTTTTAGTTAAATTTTGTGTGCAGAGTAAGCATAAATTTGGTTTTTATTTACTAAGAAATATTTTATCACAAAATCAGACAAAATTATGTAAACAATACAAGGCTAGAGAGCTATTTATGACTCTATCAATTTTATTATTGCATTACAAATTTACCTTTAGCTGAAATAATTTTTTTTTTATCAGGATTGACCATATAGCATCAGTAATAGATTTTAAATCTGCATGTATTACATACGTATTTGACTTTGTGTGTTTAGTAACAGAATATTTGTTTACGGGTAAATCTTGAGCATCATATTATAGAATTTGCTGCACCTTCACACAATAAAACAGACTTTAGTTGATTAATAATATAATTAGTAACCTAGCACAATTTTTTTAAATCGAAGTATAAGCTGAATTTTATTTTTATCTATTTATTTTAAATACTGAACAAAATGGACGTTTTAAAAAAAAAAGTTTAACAAAAGTTGTTGAATTTCCTTGCCCGGTAACCGAAAATACCGAAATTTGTAAAAAAAAAAGAAAAAAAAAATACTTTTTTAGTTTTATTATCATAATGGATTTAAAAAAAATCAAATATTAAATTTTATATTAAGATTAACTAAAAAATTTTGCTCATCAATTTATTAGGTAGTGTGAATTTAAATTAACTATTATCTTCTCAATTTATGTTAAAAAAGGTTTTTAATAAACTTTTTGTTCTTTGTTTTTCATCAAATTTCACTAACGAACACTTCGAATTCAGTTAGATTACCTATGAAAGTCCTAATGTGTTTTAAGACTTAATATTCTAAGTTTTATTCTTGTCATTTTTTTAAAATCAAATTTACGCGTAATTTCACCATTTATAAGAGTTATCTACAATTTGTAAATTATAACAGGTCGTAAGCCTAAAAAAATAAAGAAAATCAATATCATAGCATAAAAAAGTGTAAGGTTTGCCCTGTTTAGAGTGTTATCCTTGATTTCGCTATATTTGTGTAAAATAGCTTGTTATTTTTTGGGTAGCATCATAGCAAGCCCGCGAAGTCTTCCGGATTCATTTGTTTCGTTGAGAGTTAGATTGAAATAAGAACGCGTTATATTTTAAACACTACAATTATAATAATATTAGATGGTGCATATTTTCAAGCTTAAGCGTAAAAATCTGTCGGTAGTAACTCGGAAGTCATACCCTCCAAGTTATGAGGATTTTGAAAATAATTCTTTCTAGTGGTAGCGAACCAAAGTAGAAATTTTTAAGCCAAATGGATCTCTCATAAAACTTTTATCAGAACTTAAGAATCTAGCCATATGGCCTGCACTTTTATAAGTAATAGTGGACAAGTTACGCTAAAATTANTCCTTTGAGTGTTTATATGACTTTTGCTACCGTCTGAAAAGAAGATTTCTGAAACTACGGAAATTCCGTAGCAGTTGGAGGTTGGAGTGTATGGGAAGTTTTAGGATGAGTTTTAACCCCTAGCGCCATCTGTGCTTAGTTTTACATGGGTCTGTCTCTCTCGATAGCGATTGGAGGTGTGTGAATTGCATTCAGTGAGAACGGTTCCGTTCTAATCGTTGTCTAAATCAACTAGGTAGAAATAGACAGGCGGAAACATGTATTGGTTGTTATGGAAACCCACGTTGTTTATTGACAGCATATTACGAATAAATAGTCGCGCGTTTATACTTGTGTCAATGACATGTACTTATGTTTGTATTGAAGAACATTCTTATTCATTATTTGAGAACTTATAGGTTTGTAATATTGTAACTTATATTACAATATTTTGAATATATTGTTAACTATTGTGTTTATTTCACTATTCAATCTATAATATTTATTCACATTTTCTAAAATTCTTCCATAAACCTCCAACATCTACGGAATTTGTGTAGTATTTGATTTAATTCCCTGAACTTAAAGGGTTGAAAAAGTAATAAATTAATATTTTAGAATTAAAAGAATTCTATCCATCTATAGAATTAATTTTAACAGTTATATACAAGGCCAAGTTGAGAAATGGTCATGATGATCTAATTGTAGAAAAATTAGATTTGTTTTAAAAATATTTGGTAGAGTTCACTACCGATAGAATTAATATTTTCCGGAAAATTTGTCCTGCATTGTGCCCAAAAAATTAGGATGAACTTTCAATAACCTTTCCTTCTTTTTGTTTTTATCATCCTTGCTTTAGGGATATATCCATATAAGATCTGTCACACCAACTATGATTATGAAAGTGATAAATGGATTTTAATTGACAAATTTTTTAAGCAAACAACTCAATGTTTATTTGGGAGTATTTTTCCAGTTGGTCCCCTTCTATGAAGTTTCATTTTTGTTTCTCAGAGGCCGCTGCCCGGAACTGGCCAAAGCTAGGTGATTATTTTGCCACAGATTGCAATACGAAAATCTTCTTGCTTTTATTTCTGCTTAAAATGTAGTTTGAAGTATTGTTTCATTTTTG
Source organism: Parasteatoda tepidariorum (assembly GCF_043381705.1). Lineage (NCBI taxonomy): Eukaryota > Metazoa > Arthropoda > Arachnida > Araneae > Theridiidae > Parasteatoda > Parasteatoda tepidariorum. Next base: position 15,225,899 of record NC_092215.1, on the reverse strand, counting down.
TAATAACTTCAGTTTCCTATGTTTATATACCCCCCAACATTTGCGATTTTTGCAAAATCATTTTTCTAGTGGTAGTTAACTGTAGCAGAAGTTTTTAAATTTAACAAAACTTTTAAGAAGCTTAAATTAAGAACTTAAATATTTGTCTATTGACTCTTTTATGTATTTATTTAAATTGTTTTCAAGTTGCAGACTAAGTTCAGGGATTATTCTCTTACGTTATTTGTTACGCCAACTACAATTGCAACAGCACCAAATTGATTTTATTTAAACTTGCAATTTAAAAAAAATCTGTAGAAGTTTCCCTAAGGATGGCTACAAGGTATAATGTTAAGAGCGCTTTAATTCTCACTTGGGCCGGATCACGCTATTGGTCGAAAATGACATCACTGTTTGGGGGAAGGGAGATGGTGGCTGTTGGCTGGTGTTTGTATGAGTTTGGCGACAAATTTCGTATGCACCCTTGCTCGCTCGGAATTTATTTATTGCTTGCAAATGTTTACTTAATATTATGTCGTCGTTAGGGTGGGGAGATAGGTAAATGTCCACTTCAGCATTTCAGACAATATTTATGTTTTAATTGATTTAAATTCGTCAAAGCTAAAAGCAATGAAAATAATGAAAATGTTTTTACAAATATAAGATGGTATAGTAATATTACAAATAAGTTTTTTTTTCTCGTTTGTTTGTTTTTCCATAAGAATTATCTTTTGCAGTTATGAAGTAACAAAAATTGAAATAAACATAAGCTCAAATTTACTCATGCATCGCAATTTAGTTGTGTTATGAATAATTTTAAAAACTTCATAATCAAGCAACACGTAAATTTAGTTTGAAGTAATGATCAAAATTCTGGGCTACTCTCCCCCCCCCCTGCATTTCTAGAACAGCCCCAGTTGCTAATGACGTAAAAGCAGTATAGCTTAATTTCACTTACTTAGATTCTAATAAAAAATTAACCACAAAACTGTGCAAAATGTGAATATTGTCTTTATTACTCAACATTAATACCACGTGTAAATAGAGCACATTTGAAAACTAAATATAAAATCTGTCGCCAAATCAAGATCTGTCGCCAAATCAAGATCTGTCGCCAAAATACTATGCAATACACAGTATATCCCTTCCCCAAACAGTGATGTCATTTTCGACCAATAGCGTGATCCGGCCCAAGTGAGAATTAATTGCTTGTATAATGTTTGAGTTGAGCCCCTTTTGTGATGTTTCTTTTAGTATTTCATGGGCTACTGGCCAAATGTTGCCAAAATTTGGTGATTATTATCCTGCAGATCGCAATTGGGCAGTCTCCCCCAAAGTTCTTTTAATTTTAATTTGTTGTATTACTGGTTCATTATTTTTGCCTTAATTAAGAAAAATATTTTCTGAAACTACTGAAATTCTATAGTAGTTGAAGAGTATGTGTTTAGTTTAACAGGGTCACATTCAACTATTATGCTCTGAAAAATACAATGAATCTAACATTCTAATTTAACAGCTTGATACTATTTAACACATTTCTAGAAGTAGTTTACTGTATAGAAGTGCTAGTATTTGAAGAGATTAAATAGTTCATTTTGTGAAATAGTTTTTGCTAACTTTTCATGTAGGTTAAGCATTTTTATTTTTCTAAAGTTATTAATATGTTCTTATCAACCTTTTTTACAATGGTAAAACGTTTAACTTAATTCTCTCTTTTTTTTCTGTTTTAATATTAGATTTATTGATGCTTATCCAGTTCAAAGGAAAACTAAATAAATTTTGGTTTTCTAATGGTTAAATTGATGAGTTGTGTTAGCTGGCAGAAATGTGGACAATTGCTGCAGCCAACAAAAGATTACAAGGGTAAGGGCTTTTTCTTTTTTTCTAAATAAAAAATACTATTATGATTGTTCATTATTATAATTTAAGAGAAAAGATTTATACATGAACATTCTGTTTAGAAGCTAAGTATTTTCTTTTCTTTTTTAATATATTGGGCAAATCAGGCAAGGTTGGATACTTTACATTTATAATTTTATTGAAAATTTCAGAGTATATTCTTTATGTGAAACTATTCAACTCATCTTTTTTTCACAAATTTTTTTTTTCTCAACATTTTGGAGTATTGGAATTGTAGGGTGACCTGGGGTACCAAATTCCTGATCAAAAAACGCAAACATCTATTTTGTGAAAAAACTATTCAAAATAGAATTTTAATATTTACTGGAAGTTTGAGGNAAATCATTTCTTTAATTATAATACATTTTTAATGTCTTCTATTTTTTAAAGCATTGAATATTTTTGGTGCAGCATCATAGAAGATTTTGCCTTTACAAGGTATTTGTCCATCTTACATTAACACATAAAAAGTTTGAACGTCTTACATGAAGAAACCTAACCTACGGTAAACATGTGGTTGCAGAGAAATGTGTTCTGAAAGGGGTTCTGTTCTGTTGTTCGAAAAGGTTTTGAACAATACTGGTAAATAGGGAAGCCAGATAAGGGGGCAGATGTTGAAAATAATGAAAGATCCAGGAAAAGTGAAACAAATTTTATTCTAAATGGCACAATTCTAAGCTTTTTTCGAAAATGCCAGATAAGGGGGCAGATGTTGAAAATAATGAAAGATCCAGGAAAAGTGAAACGGATTTTATTCTAAATGGCATAATTCTAAGCTTTTTTCGAAAATGCGAGAAATTCGCGAATTTTTAAATTGATTTATAGAATGCGCGAATTTCTCGCGGTAATCATTTTTTAATGCGAGAAAAGAAAAAAATATGCGAGATTCTCGCGTTCTCGCGCTGTAGTGAAAACACTGGGAGTATTGAAATTGTAGATCCTCTAGAGTCTTGAGAAACATGCATTCTTTTTACATGTGATGTTACTTTTTTTTTATGAGTGAACAAAAGCACTCACTATTATTTTGAGTTCTACTTTTTCCACACTAACAATACATGAGCACCTTCAGAAGACTTTAACATCAAAGATCATTCAAAATTTTTTGAAATAGAACAATTTCAACCTTCAATCTCTACTTATACCAACAGTGAACCACAAAGGTATATATTTCTGTGAAAGCATACTAATCAGTAGTACCTAAAAAGATCTGTATGCATATAGTGTGCAATTGGAGTAACATTAAAATTGACCTTAAAGTAGCAAGAAATGGAAATTTCTCCCAACTTTTAAGGTCCTTCTTAAAAACTAGACAAGTACGCTGGAAAAGAAGCCTTAAATAAATATAGCAGAAATAAAATCAATTCAGAGATGTATAGTTACTGATCCAACTTTTATATAATATGATCCTAAACCTTGAGGTCTTTACTTGTGTAACTGAATACAAAAGCAATTATGGGAAATCTATAAATTGTTTTAAGAAATATTATTTGGCCTATTATGCATATCTGAAATTAACGTTTACACCTTCCCTCGAGGTGAGCTTTTGTTGTTATTTAGAATATACTGATGCGAGAAGGAAAATGTGAAACTTATTGCAATTTAGGCTAGCAATATAATGTTTGTGATCTAATTTTTTATACTGAGTTGAAAGAAATCACAACCAAGTCAATATATTTAATAGTTCAGAAGGTATTTAAGTTCCTTGTAAAAAAAAAGATTAAATTTTGACTCATACATATTTATATGTCTAACATTGCTATCCAGGCAAGTGTGGTACTGATTTCAATGTATTTTTTAAACAATTTATTGAACCTCTTCAGTTCACTAACAGTCTACAGGTTATAAATACAGTTATGTTCATTTTTGCACCTACTTACATAAAGCTTTTCTTAATTTTACACTGTCTAACTGTTAACATCATTGTATTATATTTGACTGTAAGTATCATTGTATAACATTAAGGTTTTTTTGACCCATCCTCAAACCAAATAAATACGAGACATAACCAAAATCTGCCCTTTGATCAATTGTTATTTTTTATTTGACTTATAAATAGAAATTAAGAAAAATCACTTAAAAAAAAAAATTTGAGCTTTTGCAATGTTTTTGTTTTGAACTGAACAGGCGCTGAGTATAGACTGGAATAACTTAGTCTTTCTTTTATCTCCTTAATAAATAAGTTTTCGAATATGAATAGAATAAGTATATATATGTATTATTAAAAATAGAATTTGAGAAATTTTTTATTTTATAAAATTATTAATGGATGGGTTAAAATATTTTGTTAGTAGTTATATTTTAATGCCACTAAATAATAATTTAAATATCAAAATTCATTAAAGATCAAACCATGTATAAATACTGAATAATATGAAATTAATATTATAAATTTTATTTAATAAAACATGATAGATTAATTATTTTATTCACATTAATTATTGAAATCACTGCCAAACTAATTCTAAATACATAGGTTAAAGAGCAATTCAAACAACTATTAAAAGAATTGTTAAATAAACACTTGTTTTGTAGGTTGTTAATTTAAAATAGCAAATAAAAATAAATAAAACAGATAACAACATATTTCTCTGACCCTAATATTATGTTTTTATTTCTAGTCAAAGAAGGAAATAATTTAAGAGCCTTTTATAATTACCAGTATGAGAAGTCGGTACTACATTAAAATTAAACTTATTCTTTATTTTAATTAATTATTTTCGTATGAAAGTTTTCTTTGAAACTGAAATTGTTTCTTTTGAATTAAAATTTAAACTTAAAAAGTGTTAATTTATTTTAAAAAAACCCCAAAAAGCCCTAATAAAACCTGCCTGGATTGGTTTTTTAAAACTATGATATCATTTAATTTTTAGTATAATTATACGAAATTCAGCTCTAATTAATACTCTGTATTCCACTCAATAAATTCTGCAATTGGAGATTTATTAAGTGATAAACTGTCAATGAAACCTTTTGATAACATTGATACTAAGTTCCTCCTAATGACTGAAAATGAGTTTTACACTATGCCTCTGAAAACTTGATTGATGAATGTGAGAAAAAGGGGGGAAATGGGATGTTAAAAAGTTCAAGCTCACAAGGTTTTTAAAAAAACTAATTTATTTGTTAAAATCGAATCAAAGCTGTAAAGATGTTTATTATTCTTTTAAACTTTCTCATTGAGGCAGTTTCAAAGCTGTAATCTATTAACTTTAAAATTTTGCTATCTTCCATTATTACTATACTATACTTTAATTTTTTACTATATTTAGATTTTAAATTGCTTTTAAGACAAAATGCGAACTATTTTTCAATAATTTTTCAGACCGTTGGGATCATATAATGGCTTGACAGATATTCATTTAGCTCATTATTTTTCTAGTCCAGCAAAGTTATCGCATCTCAAGGAAGCAAATTTGGTAATGCGTTTGTGTTTTTTTATTTATTTGTCTGTATATATATTATTATTGTTAGTGAGAAAATAATCTTAATATATATATGAAATTATCTCACTCATCCTTGGGCTAAAAATGTAACTATACTTACTTTGGTAGAAAAGGTTTAATAACATGTTACAATATAAAACTGTGTCCTGAAAAATCAGAAAAGGAGTTTTTCTCCTTAAATGCTATCTTTAATGCACTTCTTTATGAATTTGTTTTTATTTTTATAGGTTTGAATCAGTAATACCTTAAATTAATCCTTTGACATATTTATTTTCTTTTGTACATTGCTTTGGCAAAATCCTAATTATTGCAACTGACTGAGCAAAAGCTGTTATAGAATTTTTTCAATTTTATTTCAGAATTTTATCTTCCTATTTATTTATCAGAATGTATTTATTTATTTACATAAAAGTTAAATACAGTGAAGTTTGACAATGGGGAAATGGCATATATATGAATATATACACACAGACTTGGCTCTTAGTTTAACTATTTTAAAGGGACCAGGAATAATTTTCCATGAATAATGTGCATTCTTAAATAGAATTTGTGAAAAATTTATATTTTGTAAACTTTTTCCACTCTTGTAAACTTGGGACTATCAATTTATTTTGTAAGAAATAAGCACATTTATATTTTTAGTGCACAAAGTCTACTCTAATAAAAGAATTGAATAGAATAACCAGAATAAAATAGTATAAGAATAAAATCAATTGAAAAAAAAAATTAATTGCTTCAATCATGGTCTTGTTTAACTTTTTCCTGTTTTTTGAGCATATTGTTAGAGCCATCTTCCTTATTGAATGAAATGATATAACTTCTTAAGACATCAGTGGCAGTAGTTACATCTGTATAAGAAAACAGTAATGACTCATATATTGTTTCATTTTCAACTTCAAAGTCATTTTCATTAACAATATCTTCAAAATTTTTTTGATCTAAATCAGTTGTTAAAATATATTCATCACAACTGAAGAAATAGAAATCATTAAACTTTTTCTTTTCTTCATTAACCCTAGTACAACTAAATTTGTTTCCTCACTCAGAAAATCTCCTTGCTGAGATAAAAAGGTTTAAAAACGAAATTCTATGCTGTGAAGAATTTCATCTTTAAACAGGAACTCAGTCATTAAATAATGATTTTTGTACTGTGAAAGAAATGAAACTGTAACTTATTGTTTCAAAATAAAGACTGTCCTTAAGTTAAGGGCTGTTCAACAGAGACTCACTTGAGTGTGTTCTGTGTATATAAATAAGGCAGACTTTATGTATTGTAGCATGAAGGGTGCATGAAGTATGTCTTATGTATACACACAGTTGACTTATATATACATTCAGAAAACAGAACTGTTTTCTGATATTATCACTGGAAGCCCATGCTGTAGAGCATAAAAAGCATGTGACTTTATTGTTTACTACCTATTTGTATAATAATAATAATACATATATGCATGTAGTGTTCCACAAAATTATAGCCTCACTGCATTTTTTTAGTATTTATGCAAATTAAAATAAACTTTGAAAATGCATTTACTTTTAAAGCAGAAAGATATTAGAATTGCCTACTGCTATTGTTTTGTATTTATTTCAAAATGAAATTTAAGAAATTATTTAACTATGAGAAAATGGAAAATGCATTGGCAAAATAATACAACCTTACAGATAGTTAATTTTTTAAAAAAAGAAATTAATTTTGTAAAACTGCAATTTTTAGAAGTAGTTATTGTACATTTGAATCTTTTATGAAAATGACACAAGCTGAGGGAAAAGAAATCGGTGACTGAGCATTTCACTTGAAGGGAAAAAACAATTTTATATATTTTACATTAATGAATAATAAATTCATTAATTTAAAAATAAGAAGGAAAAAGATAAATAAGAATTTTAAATTCAAACTAAAGCTTTCAAATTGCAGCATATATTTAGTTTCTTAAAATGGTATCAAAAGCAAATGTGAAAAATATATATCTATGTAAACCCCTTTAAAAAAGGATTTAAAAGCTTAAAAAAGAATCCAAAGTTTTCAATGAAAATATTTAGGAAAGAAAATGTATCTGCATTAAATTTTTAACTGCATCTTATTTCCTCTAAATTGTTGAAAAGGCTTGAATATGCTTGAATAGACCAGTATAAGAGTCTCTGAGTCTAAACAGCATTTTAAACGACGACTTCATATAATGTAGTATAATTGTTTTAAATGCTTTTAGAAATTTGTGTTGCATATCAAAATGAATCCTTTCCAATATATTTAAATAATTTTATAAATCTTATGAAGTTCACAGTTCTTTGTTTAGAAGATTTTTGTTGAAAAGTCCTCTAATATTCATGGATAACAATGCACAAAACTTCAGTACCCAATAAGGTTAAATGCTATTAAACTAAAGAGATAGACCACTCAACTACAAAATCTATTTGTATTATTCTTAAACTCTGTCCTCAACTCTTTTGGACATTTTTGCTTGTCCAGTTTCTGAGCTAATTCCTCTCTGCAAATCCATTCCAGATATTTGAAATACCTTACAGAGAGAAAATAAAATTTAATTCTGGTAATTGTATGTCTATTTGCTATTTAATCTTTTGTCAGAACCAGTGTTATATAGAATTGGAGTCATAATAAAACGTAAAATCATATTTATTTGAAATTTTTGACTGTCTGATAGTAGTGTTAGTCATAAATGTTTATCTTGTGTGAAAATTCAGAATGATTGAAGTAATTTAGAATTATTTTTGTTTATTGTCTCCATAGTGCCTAAAATATTCTATATATTGCCCAATTTTTTGGTAAAATTTTACATAAAAGCAAAAAGCTCTTATGCTACTTTCTATTCTATAACAAAGGGCTTTATTTAACCCATTTGTAATGAATATTAGTCGAGACTGTGCAACACTATAGAAATCATATTCAGAGTTTCAGAATGTTTTTTTGCCTTCGAATGTTAATTTTTGTCTTCGAAGCATCGCGCAAGTGCCAAAATCAAGGAAAAGAGATGATTATCTAACCAATAGTTTAGTGTAACGTTTTTTAAGCAATTTGTTGATTCCAAGATTCAGAGAAAAAATTCCATTTGCCAATTGTGCAATTTAATCTCCCATACTTCCTTAAATCGCACCCTTCATGTGCTTTTCCCATTCCACCATCTTTCTGATTTTAACTCAAGGAGCAAATCCACTCTAACAGACATATTAGAGTGAAAATGAGACAATCAAAAAAATGTCAGAAAATGCACAAACAACATGAAAAAAGGAAAACTTAGATAAAGTTTGTGCAAGCTTTGTTGAAAAGAAATGTTTTTTGATCTGTTAGGAAAAATGTACGAATTTTCTTAAAAGAGTAACGTAAAATTTGGGATAATTTAACATTATCAGCATAGGCAATTTTCATGGACCAGCAGAAAATAATGTAGAAATAATGTACAAAATGGAGGACGTAAAATTGGAGTTCCAGTGTATATAGATATTGATTTCCTTTCAGATCACTGAAGATGGTGCTATCATTCCAAAACAAACATACAAAGTAGAGACCCTGAAGCACGAGAGAAAAAAACATCTTTATGACTTTCTAGCTCGAAATATCATACAAAATGCTGCTCTTGATGAAAGCTGTTGTAATAAAAAACTTTTCAACTACCTAGAAGATATTTCGAAGATGCAATTAGTTGAGAATACTAAAGTAAGCTTAATTTTTCAGACTAAAACACTTTGTACAACAATGAATATTTCATATTTTAATTATAATTTTCAGTGTTTTCATCATAGAAAAAAAATGGGTGAGAATTTCTCACCCTTTCTCAGAAACAAGGTGAGATTACAAAAAGTTAAGTGAGATTTCTAAAAACTAAAAAAACACAAAAACTCTTGAAAAAAAAATCATTTCTTTAATTATAATACATTTTTAACGTCTTCTTTTTTTTAAAGCATTGAATATTTTTGGTATATCATCATAGAAGATTTTGCCTTTACAAGGTATTTGTCCACCTTACATTAGTGCATAAAAAATTTAAACGTCTTACATGAAGAAACCTTACGGTAAACAGGTGGTTGCAGAGAAATGTGTTCTGTTGTTGGAAAAGTTTCTGAACCATACTGGTAAATAGGGAAACTAGATAACGGGGCAGATGTTGAAAATAATGAAAGATCAAGGAAGAAAAAAGTGAAACGGATTTTATTCTAAATGGCGTAATTCGAAGCTTTTTCCAAAATGCGAGAAATTCGCGAATTTTGAAATTAATTTATAGAATGCGCGAATTTCTCGTGGTAATAATTTTTTAATGCGAGAAAAGAAAAAAATATGCGAGTTTCTCGCGCTGTAGTGAAAACACTATTTTTTCTATTGCTTTAAATAAAAATTGATTTTTATTTTTATTTATCTTTAATTTGTATATTTAATCAGTTATGTATCTTTTTTTCTACATTCATTTGTATTTTCCTCAAATCATTAAAGCATATATAATGTTGACTTATATTTAGCATTATTGTTTCTTACTGTGTTTGATTCTTTTTAAACATTAGAAAACCTTGATAAATTGCTCTAAAATAATCACTTATGTAGATGAAAGAGAATTCACTCTGGATTTCTCCTGTGTTGAAGCATCCAAAGGCCATCAACTTCAATATATATATATATATATATATATATTTACCTGTTCCCACTTTGAAACACTATTACTGTGGTATAGTAAAGTATCAAAGATAAGGGGGAATAATTTTTCTTTGGTCACAATCAATTAAAAAAATTATAGGGGAGGTTAAAGAAAAGCCACCAAAGGTTACATAGTTGATATAATGGGAAATCCCCTTAAACAAAAAGAAAGAAATTTCCAATGTATTGCACTAGTTATTATCTTTTATTACAGTAAGGGAGACAAGATTTAAAAAATTTGCAAAAGACAGGGACTTATCAAAAAAGTTATAAATTATCCAAATACAGTCCAACTTCAATCCATTGTTCCTGCATCATTTTCTGTATGTATTGTTTTAATTATCACATCACAAATGCTGTTCTTTTGAGGTTAATAATACCTGTTAAGGTCACTTTAGAAACAATGTACTTCCCACATTTATGGTTTAGAAGTTGTTCCAACATAAAAGCATCAAAGCTATTTCATTTTGAGAAGCAAAAGTGCAGCTTATGCTATTGATGAAGAAGAAAAGAATTTATTACAGTTTGGGCAAATTGCTTTAAACAGCAGGTATGATGTTTATGCATTAGTTTCTGAAAATGTTAAAACGTGTGGTACTGTTGGTTCAATAATCGGTTACTAAAGCTGAAGAAGTGCAAAGTAATTTCAATGAAGACAAAACAGAACCCTAACCAGTGCCAACATTTGCAGAAAAATTCGCGAAATTTGAAACAATGAGCAACATTCTGTATTCACACAAGCATACAGAAAATTAACAGCAATCTATTACAAAAGTCAAAAATTCATTTTTTTTTTGCTTAAAAGAGTGCATTCAATCCAAGATTTTCGAATATTTTTAAAAAATAAATTTGTTTATTCTTTTGTATCAGAAGTATTTCTGCATCATGTGCATTTTTTAAAATTTTTTTTTTTTATACGTATAGTAAATTTCATTTCAATTCTTGTCACCTCTTTATTGCTTTTCATATATTTTCAAATCATTACTTAATGTTTTATATTTTCATCGTTTTCATGCCTCTATCGTTTGCAATGAATGGTCTCAGAAAGGATAGATCGAAGTTCTACTGTATCTTTTTTTCTCCAACCTTTGTTGTCCCTTGACTTTTTTATATTACATACTTCCAATACATCCTCTCACCAGTTTTCTTTTACAAGCTCCTGATTTTTTTCATTACCTTAAGGACCTCTATCTAGTCCAGCCACTTTAATTTTGATTTACCATTTTTCTGTAGTTATAAAGTCTTCCTTTCATGATTTTCTTTGGCATATCTGTTTCTTTCATTTTTTCTATGTGCGCTAGTCACTGTATTCCCTCTTGTCTTGTAACTCTCATGTTCCAAGTAAATTTTCAATTTCATGATTGTGTCTTGTCCTCCACGTGCTATTTACAGCTATAGGTCTGTAGTTTCTTCTTTCTGCATTCAAATTTTCTTACTATATTTTGATCTCTATTGGAAAAGACTTATGTTTCAGATTCCTATGTAACTGTTCGTATAATTAAGGTATTGTATGCATACATCTTATATTTTCTTGAAGTAAATTTTCTTTTTAATATTTTATGATTTACACATAGTGTTTCATTTTCATTTGTATTTGTTTACTTATAATATTTGTTTATTCATACTATTTGCTTATTTATACTATATTTATTATATGTATTTCACATTTATTATTAATTTTGTTGCTTAGGTGGATAAAGTGCTGGTATCTTTCACTTTAAGTGAAAATTTTACTTTTTATTATTAATGGCTATATTCTGTATTTGTATTTGTTTCTAAGAGTTTTACATCATTGTGTACTTTGTTTTTTCCTCATTAATATTCATTTTTGTTATCCCTGAATTCTTTTGCTACTTGTATCAAACTATTTATTGTTTATGCAGAATAACTAAATCATCTGCATGTGCAAAAATTTGTGTCAAGTTTGTGAACACAGTTTCTATATGATCAATTTATGTAATAGGATGATACAAGACAATATTAAACTACAATTTTCATCACAAAATCATGGTAATATTTTTAACCATAATTTCGGGAAAAAACCCTTTCCTCTTGTGTTACGTAATATTTGTATCTTTTAAAAATTTAAACTACCTAATATAAGATAAATAATAAATTAAATTTTTGTAGGTAGATAAAAAGAAGTACGGTAGAAATCTATCTCTTTCTTTGAATAAAATGAAAGCTACAATTGTTCCTAGTCATCTTAGTAGAATGCCAGATAATGCAAAAAGTGTACACAAAAAGTATGACGGATTTCAACTACCTAGGTCTGCACTTTCATTTGCTGAATATTCTCGGAAAAATGGCATTTTTCCTCAATCAAATATTTCTAAAGCAAAGGTTGGTATACGATCATTAATAATGTATTTAGTGATTAAAATTTCCTGTATGACTTCCTTGTTAAAATATGGATTAAATTTCAGGTATATTTTAATTTTGTTTTAGGAATTTTTGTGATGGTAAGAAAATTTAGCATGTTCAAAAAGAAAATTAACTTCTTGTAAGTCATTACAATGAACTATTTCTGTTATATGAGATATGAAAAACTATTGCCACTCCAAATACATTAAAACATTTTGATTATAAATATTTCTCACTGTGTGTGTTTACTTTCTATAATGAAGTTGTGGACTTTTTACTCAATTCCTAATGCAATTCCTAGATACTATGAAACTCAGTTATGCACTTACATGTTATAATGAGTCAGGAGTTGCAGTTTTTTGTAAAAAATAAAAAAATGTTAAGGTGTTGCATTATTTGCTCTTTTTGTATGAATAAAAATTTATTGCCTTCCAAAGCATGTTTAAAATTTAAATATGTATTTGAATCTAAAATTGCAATGCATAATTAATTTTTAAATAAACTGAAATAGTTCTCTATACTTACCTAAATTTGTAAACATTTTTTAATATTTTATAGAATGCTGTGTTTACTAAAATATGCTAGGGATAAGATTGTTAAAGGATATAATTTGTAACTTATAAAATAAAATATTTTTATTTAACTATTTTACATATTTCAGCTATTAGCAAAAAATTTTTTTTCTTCTGAAATTTAATAATACTGTTTTTGTAAGTAGAAAGCAAAATAATATTTTCGAAGTAAATTTCTTCAATAAAGGATTTTTGATAACACTGATGAACTGGCTATAAATATATGGCATGGTGTTAACATTTTCTAATGTAGTTTGTCATGCTGTTTTCATATCTGAAAACAGTTTTATTCTATCATGTCCGGTTTTGAAGATATTGACAAAAACTAATTTTTATAACCACTGTTCATCAATTTTGTTTGTCACAATGCTTTTATTAATTTTTTATGCAATCCCATAAAAATTCCTTGTCTTCAGTTAAAATTGAAGAGGTTGACTATTGGCATCAGTTAATTATAATTCCTACAAAACTCTAGCCTCTGTAAAGTATCTATGCACACTGTCATTTTTTAAACCAATTACGCATGATTTTGTCACTTGTATAAGTCATATTTATTTTATAAACAAGACTGCCCTTATGACTTTGTACATGATCGGGTACTAACAAAAGATCAAGCTGAGCTATTCAGTTCACACCTTAAAAATGTTCTGTTTGCTCCTAGTATAACAACTATGCACTTTTTCCTCAGGCATAGAGAACTTGTGTAGTTATTTTCAACGGAGGACACTATTTACTACTGTATGGACTTTTTATGTTTAATGTCAAGCCTAAGGGTTGAATACAACTTTGGACCACAGCGATATTTCATTGTCTCAATGAAAAATAGTTTGAAATAGTATTTATTATACAATGAAAATAAATAGCAATTGGATATGCTATCCACCTGAAAGAGATGTATGAAATCATACTCTGTCACATTTATGAATGGTTTATCTGTGTAATGGAGAATTCGGTGGCAGTTAGTGTTCATGGAAATAGACTAAATTTTGTTAATTATGGCTAAAATAAAAAAAATAATGGAAGATGTCTGATTGATTTCTGATGAAAGATTATGAAAACAGGATCATTAACATAGTAATTTATTTCCTTGTGCACCTCGAGGTGCAAAATAAAAAGAATATTGTTATCCAAGTGATATTTTATATAAAATAATAAATTTTGCATTATATTATTAATAGGGACAGACCATGGGAGATAAATGTCCCACGATTTGCCTGATCAAAAGCCAATTCAAAAATAGTTTTTAATCAATGCTTTTAGAGTACTGGAGAGATCCATCAAAGACGCGTTATTGAAAAATGACACTGGCAAAAGAGAAGCCAAGTCATGTTGATATTTAAATAGTTTGGGTGAAGATTTAATGCAAAAAAGTTCATTGAAAATTAAAGTAAACCTAATTAAGTCTATGTTATTGTTTAATGTAGTTGAAAAAAGAAATGTTAAAAATAGATTTTGATGCTTAGTTGTCATGACATTGAATTGTAATTAGTTGTACACTTGCATTGAAGTAAAAAGTTATCCCTTGCATTTATTGAGAATAAAAATATTTATATGCACTCTTTATAAAATTGAAAAGATTGAACTGATTTATTTATTTAAAGAACTATTAAGAAAATGATTAAATTTATGAAGTAAAGGAAATATAAAAGCTAGGAAATATGTAATGCCTTTATTGACATCATAACATGATTTAACAGCTACCACCATTCTTATGGGAATGTAGATAGGGTACACCATGTACTTTCTATCTTTGAGTGGGATAGTGAAGATTGAGTCAAATCATAAATCAGATCAAATCAGAAACATAATGCAGCCAGGAAATAAAAATGTACTTGGTGTGCTGTTGAATGACTGTGCCAAAGTTACCATACCAGTACTTTTCACCAAACTTGAGCGAATGAAGAAATTTGTGCCATCACTAGACAACTACTCAGATAATTTTCGGTACCTGTGCAGAAAAGTTTAATAAGTTGATTTATGTAAAAGTGAAATTGTGTTTAAAAGGCCTCAAGTAATGAAGAAAATTGCTGACACCCACTTCCCAAACTTACTGATTGATACTAAAAGAAATACATGGGGGTATTAATATCAGTTAGATCATTTTTGAAAGTGTGCACAAACAGCTGGGGATTAACTTGTCCCTTAAAACTTATCTCCTTGACTCACATCTTGACTTCAGCTGCAAAAACCTAGGTTCAGTCAGTGATGAACATGGTTAATGTTTTCACGAATGTTCATCACTGAGAGTTTCTATCTGTTGAAGTAGACACATCAGGACTGACTACTGCTGGGTACTCCATAGTGATAATGTTCAGCGCTAATGCAGTACATAATAGTTACATCTGAAAACTTCCTACCCAACACACCTTAAATTAAGGAAGTATTTTCAATTTGCACAGATTTTATGTGTGCATTATATCTAGAATTCCATATTTTTATACAGTATAATGGTCATGTAACTTAATCTCACTATTTTCTTAACTGAAGCTATGTTCATGAGTTTTCTCTGCGAAAGTAAATTGAATTGGTAAAATAAAAATGGTTCAAGGCGTGTATCTAAAAAATGGTGGATGATGGAGAATTAGCATGGTTTGTTTGCTTTAGAAAACGCACTAGATGCCAAGATATCTACCATTTTTTTAAAATTTGTTTATCAGTGTTAATTGCTGAGTAACCCTTTTATTTTAGTGTTTTTTAAAATTGGTAATTATCTGTAAAAGTAATTTTAGATTTTACCATCAAACAAGATACTACAAAAAAAAGAGAGAATTAAATTTTTTGAAAATATAAGGAATTTTTGGATAATTTCTTTTTAGCATTCTTCATAGAAGTTTTGTTGTCGATTTTTAACGCTGTATTATATTCCATTTTATTTAAATTGTTAGTAACAATATTCTTAACTCCAATCGTTGTAAGTATTTATTAGCTGATATTATTAAATATTAAAGATTATTTCAATATTTTGATCTATCAAAAAACAAACTTGAGCACTTAGCCATATTATGTCCAATAAATTTACTATTATATTTTTCTATGTTCTGCTTTGTTTAAAACTTAAGATAGTAGCTTTTGTTCATAAACTAAATCTCTAGTTAAGTAAACTAAAATTATTATATACATATTCATTACTAGGAGAAAGACATTTTTAAATGAGAAAAAAATAATAAAAATTTTAATGCATAAACTAATACTTTCAAAATAATATTTGTTTGCTTCTCCTATCTTGTATCTAACCTTTTTTTTTTTAGATTTCTTTTTTGTATGTTTGACCTATTAATTGCATCTAAATAGATATATAAGATAAGTAAGTTAGTTCCATAAGTTATTTGTTAGAACTTTACTTCTTATACTTTCTCAATTAATGTGTAATGATCTCTATTAATGTCTGTTCTTGATATATAACTTTTAAATGCTTCCAATGCTTGTGAAAATTCCATTTCACAAAATGTTTTTCTAATTAGTCACAAAGCAGAGAAAAACCCATGATTTTCTTTCCTATAGCTAGGAAAAACTACAAGGAAAAGTATCACTGGTAGTTTTTTTTTTCTTTTCTTTTTTTAAATAAAGAGATAAATGTGAAATATCTGTATTAAAGTATTTTATTTAATGACTTTTATTTCCTTAGAGGTGCTATTCTGCAAAAGATTCATCTCCTTATACTCTTCCCATGTTTTGGTGTAGCTATAAAAATCAAGCTCCTTTTTCTGTTCACACTGGAGTCAACTTCATAAAAAGAAAGAAGCGTAAAAAACTCCACTCAAATTTAGGGCCTGAACTTAAGTCAACAAACTTCACAAATAAGGTGATTTATACATTAATCATAACAGTTTTAACTTTTCTTTTTACTTTTATTTTAATGCTGTTTGATATTTAATTTTGTAATTGAAAATTTGATATTTAATTGAAATTTGATGTTTAATTTTGTATAGAAAACTGTCTTCTTACTTGCTTGTTTTTCTATGAAACAAAACACTTTTTTTACATGTAGTTTTCTTATTAAAGAAAGTGAAAGCTTTAAAGGTTATTAGACCTTGATAAAAATAATCATTTTTCGATCCTTTTAAATTTGATTTGGAAAAATATCAAACTGTTACAGTCATTATAACTCAATGACAACTCCTCTGTAAAAATCCAGAACTAGACATAATTTTACACTATATATTTAAGATAGAATCAGAATTATTCTTGTGCATGAGGCTTTTTCTTTTCTATCTAAGAAAAAATTCAGCTTATCATCTCCTTATGAAGGTTCATGAAGCTATATAACATTTTAAATACTGATATCCAAAAAAATATCCTTTCTTCAGACTTTTGCTTACAAACTTTATTTTTAATACTGAGAAATACATAGTTGATACATAACTGTGTGTAAAATCAAAATTGCGTCTTAAAATACCACGTTTTTTTTAAAAAAAAAAAGCAAATAATGAGAATTTGGTTAGTAACAAAAATTGGCAAGATACTTATCAAAGATAATTATATGTAAAAAATAATTTTTATTAATTATTTATTATATTTTTTTAATTGCTTTTATTGATTAAAAAAAAATAAAAAAAATAAAGTTATGCAAATTTTAATAATATTTTTATCACTTCTCTAAAATCATATGTACAAAGCAAAAAAAGTTTGCATTTCATCATTAAAACTCTATTATTCCAGTGTTGTACAAAATATTATCTTTAATAAATATTTATTATTTATTTGTTGGAAGTGACTTAAGTTGTAAATTATGTACTTAATTAGTGAAAAGACTTTGAAGTAGACAAATCTTTAAATGATCTCTATTTGCGTATAAATTAACAGAATCTATAATTCGAAAAAAGAAAAAAAAAGTGAAATAGCTCCAAATCAGTGAAATAGCTCCTAAGTGATGAAATTTCTAAAATAGAAATATACTAAATAAATATATTTTCTATAAATTAATATATATCTATAATATTCCATATATCTATCTATTCTATATATATAAATAATATATATAAATATATCTTCTGTATAAATATATACTAAATTCTGTTCAAATTTTGATTTTCCCATTCAAGACTTTTCATCATTCTTAATGTATCTTTTGTAATAGAAAAATTTAATATTTATTTAAAAGTATTTTTACATAGTATTGTTACTTGTTAACTTTTTATGTGTTAAATTATTAAACTTTTTTATTTAAATTTTTCTGCACAGAATGTAAAGTTATTAAACAGTTTTTATTTAATGAATGTTGCACCCTTGTCAGTATATGTTTTGTATTGTTATTGTTATTCTGATTTATTATTCTTTCATTGTCTATGATTTTCCAAACTTGTTTAGGTATCCTCATCTGTAAAGAATATAAATTTGGATCAGTGCAAAGTAACTTTATTTTATCATGGACATGGAGTTGTAAATTTTCAAAATTTCTTTAGAAAAGAAATAGTTATTAAGCAACAACATTGTGGTGGTACATCTGTCACTGTATTTAAAGGAGATATTGCACCAAATGGTAATATTAATAGCTTTGTTCTTCAGGTCACAAATTTGTTTAATTATTAAATAAATATTTAATGCTTTGTAAAAAGAAGTTAATTATTTTTTTTACTGGTTTTAGCCATTTCATTAGAAATTTTTTAGCTTTATAACTATTTCATTATAAATTGCAATAAGGATTTCTAAAAGCTAAAAAATTAACAGTAACTCTAAAATGCTTCAGTTTTGTACAATATTTTGATGACTTGTGAAAAAGAATTCCTTATAATTTTCTAAGCACTCAATGTTAAAAAAACTTCCTTTTTCCCTTTTGATGAATTTTTTCTTTTGTAACATTTTCGCTTCCAATGCTATAAACATTTTCATTATNTATATATATATATTCTAGAAAATAGAACTTTTTAAAATAATAGAGAAGCTAGTCAAAAATGCTTTAGAAAAGTCTTATTTATACTTTGAAGTGAAGAAACGTAATGACTACTGACAATGCAATGAAAACTGCGCTTCTAACTGATATCGCTCGAGGGGGGTTAAATATTCTTTTTTATTGGTTATATGTCTGTTAACCAATTTATGAACCATATATTTTGTCATTAGAATTACTTTATATTAAATTTTTGCATATTTAGTTTCAAAAACACAATCTTAACTCACATAAGCTTTTATGAGCAAATATATATGTTTATTTCAATTAATAATATTGTTTTCACGTTTTGAATTCAATAATGTAATATTTTTGAGCATCTTTAAACATGCTAATGTCAAGCTGAAGTGCATATCAAAATTAAGCCCAAATTGATTCGAGCGGTTGCAGGCGCCAAATCTTGGAATCTCTTGAAGTGTGTTGACCAACCCACAAACTGGCCTATATGGGGTTGATGTTCGGTTACTTTTGATATCCAGTGATGTTGATCTGTCCTAATTAACCACCTTTTTGGATAAGTGGTTAAGTCAACTCAGACAGGTGAACAGCATAATAAATGTGGTTAGCATAATGGGGTTTGCTGTTCTTTTTTTCACCTTTTATTTCTTAAACCTTTTTCTTACTATCATTTTAGTAATTTATGAATCATTTTATGACTCTTAACTAAGCTTTCTTTTTTCTAGAGACGATTACTTTCACATCTTTAACTCATGATGGTTTTCCGTTTAGTGTGACCATATTTCTTGATGGAATTCGTGACTTAAAACTGAGTTCCTGCTGCGTTTTTCGATACATGTTAAGAAAGCGCCTAGGAGGTTTAAGTGGCAATTTTTCTATTGATAACATTGCTGGTGGAAAGAAATGTTTAAAGTATTATTATTATTTAAAATATTTTCATATTTTATTGCAAAATTATTTTAATCTACTATATCTAGAGTGGTAAACGTTTGGCACGAGTGACAAGACTGACAAGAAAATAGTTTTGTGGGCAAATTAAAAAAAAGGGAATAAAAGATTTTTTTTTCAAAAGAATTTCATTGGCAGTATTTTCAGAATGTTGTAAAATTTTTTAATGTTTAATTACAGTTACCTAATGTTTCTACTCTTTTCCTTGTATGGCAACATAATACTTCCTTTTCTGTGTAAAAATATGCACTGGTTTTTATTAATAATAATACTACCAGGATGATAGAATTTTTTTCCAAATTTATGCATACGTTTTAAATTTATAAAAGTTAAATTGCGAACTATGAATAAAACTCTTTTTGTTTTGTTGAATCCAGGCATTTATTCTAATTTAAAAAGCTTTTCTTCTATAAGTCTTATAAACTCATTTTGCAAACAGTAGTTTCAGAAATGTATTGATAAATGAATCTAGTTCAAAATGCCTGTAGCTAAAAGAATCTAAGTATAAGATAATCAAAGGGTATCATTAATTTACCAAAACGAAATTTTTTATTAGTTTGTTGCAAATATGTTTCAGTTTTATACATGAAGATTATATCGTCTATAGAGTTATGTTTAATGTTATGTTTATGCAATGAATGGGAAGAAATCAAGTGTGTTGTAGTATAATATTGCAGATTTAATAATATCAAATTTATATCATTTTTGACAAACTGGCAAAAAGAGGTTTATTACCCCTGTACTATATCTTGATAAAAAGATTTATTTATATGATCTGTTAAGCATTAATTAAAAAACTTAATGAAAAAACGTTCCTAGTGCCAGTCTTAAAACACTCAGACTTTTGATTTTTAATTTGTATTATGCTATGCAATATTTATTAAAATGATTTTCTTAGGCAATGAGGCTGGTTTTAGTAATAAACAATATTTTGTTAGAAGGTTTTCTGTAAAGCTTATTTTTCTAAATTCCCTCAAATTGCATTTAATACTTTTTTCCCACTAAATTTAGTAATAAAATGACCACATTAGGTATGATATTTCTTATAAAGCTGAAAATGGCATTTTCTAATTCTGCTTAGTAACCTTAAAATCTGGTCTAAACAAAGTGTTTTGAATGTTTCATAATATCTACATCCACAATGATTACGTTTGAGTATCTGTGTGCTCTCTTGAGTTTTTTTTAAAATCCTATTTTAATTTATTATCGATGTTAGATAAGTTTTGGTTATTCCTCCTAATTTGTGACTGTAATCTACCTTGAGTAAAAGCTCTGTTTGGTTTTACCACACTTCCTTCACCTGAAAAGGATTTGAAATGATTCATTATTGTATTAGTATTCAAAATATTTCATTGTTTTATTTTTTTATTATTGCATTGTCAAAATATTTCCATATTATACAGTAACATCAAATGAAATAGTATTCCAAAAAATTTCTTTAAGCCTTTATATCAACTAATTATCTCTAAATCAAAACATTTTTTATAATTTATATAACCTAATAAAGTGAAACCTCCAGAAAAGACCACCTCTATGTAGAAAACTATGTTGTTTATGACCACTTTCGGGAGGCACAGATTTTTTTCCATAGACTTTGTGTTAAAGAAAACCTTTAGAAGAGACCATGACAACCTCTTTCAGTGACCGGGCAAATTTCTGCACCAAATGCGGAAAAGGCAAAATAAGGAAACAAAAAAATATCAAAATAAAAAATCTTAACAAAACAAATAAGTAGATTAAAATGTATTAAAAATATTTGTATGAGTCTTTTATTTAGAAAGCTCCTTTTGATGATCTATTAAAGACATTTACAACTTCATGTTGCAGTCAGAAAGCAATAAAGATGATACTATCAATTATTCAATTTTAGACTAGAAAGTTAAATTAGAAAGAAAAGTTATTTTAGAAAAAACTAAGCATCTCTAGCAAACAAATCTCATCTTATCTTTTAAAGCTAATTAATTTTTATGTTATGAAATTAAATGCAATCTTAAAATATATAATTGTTTATTTATTTAAAATAATTCTATTATTCATAATTGGTAAATTTGTTTTTACTTTTAATTATATCAGTTGTGATCATTTTTATTGATGCTATACTTTATTCATCTATCTGGTTTTCATGATACCAACACAAGTGGCATTTCCGCACCAAGAAAATGACACTGGCTAAAATGAAAATTCTTTGTGAAAAATCATGTATTTTGGATAACAATATAACTTACCCCTAGAATATTATTAACCCATATAGTTAACCCCTAAGAATGATCCTCCATTAACGAGCATTTTACTGTGGAACAGAGGGTGGTCACTCTCGAGAGGTTTCACTGTACTTGTTTTTGAAGTAATTTTTTGGTAATGGAAGAATTTTAATTTTAACGGGTTTTAGCATTGTATCAATGGGATTGGACTTTATGTATCAGTGGTTATAATGAATCAATAACTATAATAAAAGGTGGTCAAAATAAAATGCCAGAATATATTTAAAAATTGGTACATCATTTGTTAGTAAAATAACATGGATATTTATTATTTAATGAAGATTATGTTAATAGTTATGGTTTCAGGTGTTATTTGAATTGTTTACACTATCATGCTTGAATTTATGGAAACTTTTTATTATCACATATTTTTCCTCTTAATTAACAGTAAGTGTCGAGCAAGATCTTTCAATTTCTTTCAAGTATGACTGATTTCTTTTTGCTTGTATACAATCTGGAATCTTTTGCCTGACTCTATTTATTGTATGGACTTAAATAATTAAATTTTTAGCCAATTCAACTGAAGTAAAAATAAAATCATATTTAATATCTAAAGAAGCGTCACTGGGAGTTGTCATGTCAAAGTAACATGCGATTCAGTTTATTGGGGTGTATTTAGAAAATCAGATTCATTACATTTTGGACAGACTGCATATATATTTTTGTACATTATTATGCATTATTAATAAAAAAATTTTTGCATTTAAGAATTTTCTTGTGCCTAATTTTGCCACTGAATGCATGTTTTATTAATGAGGAAACTTTTTTGTTCAGATGCCAATATCTTGAAATTATGAAATCCTCCAAGATTGTAAAGACAATAGATGAGACTATTGATGACATTCAACAGGAAAAATCCATCGAAGAAAGTAAAATCTTTATATGAACTATTAAGGAATTGTTTTGAATATATTGGGTTGGCTTCTTAAGCTCCTGCAATTTTAAAAATTTTTTAAAGTTCAAACTGTAGGAGCATTCCATTTTTTCTGTCAATTCCTATGTCATTTGAGAAAAAATTTCATGTTAGAATTTGTTATATTCAACTACAGCCAGAATGATGTGTATTTTTTGAGGTGAAATTTTTAAACTTACCTTGCCAAACGCAAGCTGCTTTTTCAGTTATGGCACCCTCACGATACGTAGCACAAGTGTCACCAGCAACTATTACTACCTTAGAACCTTGATTAAAAGTAAAAAGGTGCGAAATGTGCTCTTTTTTTTAACTTGACATTACATTTTTAGCATAAATTGGCTTAAAAACAACATAGATTTTGGTTCAGCAAAACATCCTCTTTTGAATTATCTAAAATATTGTACCAAAAATGTTTAGTGATGTGCTCATTGTTAAAATTGTGGAAACTTAGTTTCCAACCCAAAATATCAATTTTGGTGATTCTCTTTCATTTTGTCTAAAAGAGTTAGTTTTTTTTTCACTTAAGTGTTTTTTTTTATATGCAAGATGTGCAAAAATCTTAAATATTTTATAAAACTGACGTTATTTAAATTTTTGTTATAAGAATTTGACTAACTTTAACTAAAAGTAAAATAAATTAAGAGTACTTATTTAAATATAGAGGAGAAATTTTTTTGACTTAATATTTGCAAATGAATGTATGATGTTTATTTGAGAACGTTCAAAACTAACACAATAATTGTTTTTATTTAGATTTTTTAAAGATGCTAATTAAGAGTGATTATTACTCCTTTGAAAATTTTTCACTAAGTATTAAAGGATTGCCTGTATTTAATTTACAAGGATCATTGATCAGAGCTTGGTCATAGTTTTCTTTATATTCCTGATAAAAAATATTTTGTTCTAATTTGTTTTTTCAAAATGTACAATTTTAACAAACACGCTTTTAAAATAAGCATTTTTTTTTTAAATTTCTTTTGGTAGGAAAATAATAAGAAAAACTAGACCTATCAATGTGAAAACCAATATGTTTAAAAAAAATTCCAAACACTTATCAAAAGAAAAGGAGTTAGCTGGAAAAATGAAACCTCTTTCTTTATCTTCCCCTTCTCTTTTCCTCAGAAGCGTGAATTATTGCTAAATCAAATTATCTTATTAAACACCACCCTCAAAAAAAATATTGGTTTCCATTTTTGTCATTTTACTCATCTTTTCATCATAGGCCAGTCACAGACGTTCTTCCCCAAGATCAAACACAACAGGTATTTTTGAGGCTTAAGATACTGAGGAAGAGCAAAAGCTTTCTTTCTCTTTTTGGAGTTTACTAGATAATGAATTCTACTGTATGATTTTAATAAAAAATCAAGAGAAGATTCATGGTAGCAGTGATTTTAATACTATTATTTATTATATCAAAGAATGGAAGTTGATTGAAGAGATTTCGTTAGGTATGAAAAGGAAGATAGAACACATTAATGTAAATCAGTAACATTTTTAATAACAAAAACAAAAATCATTACACTCAACGTGGAGAGACAAACATTAACATCTAACCAGAAGAGCTACCAAACGTCTACTGGCTATGTATCTTTGTAATTAACTACAAACAGCTGTTGTCAAAATGTGCTAAACAAGCATGAACTAGAATTCCTGTGATATTGCTAATTTCAACACTCCTTTTCAATATCAAGAACAATTTATATCATAAAAATAAAACATATTCATAAAAATGAAATATTTATCATAAAAACAAAACATTAAACAATGTAAAAGCAAACAATTTATTAAAATGTAACATAATATCATGTAAACACAACTTTAATTTAAATTCTTACTGTTTTCAAGTCTAATTTTTAAGTTCGTAAATCTGACAGACGTGAGAGGCTTCACTAAGATATTGCTATTTGATCTACTGACGGTAGGTATTGTAAGTTCCGATTGTTCATTCAACTTTTCCTTGGATTGAATGAAATTGCACATCAATGTGCTTTGATTTTCGATGGTGTAGAGGGTTTTGAGTGAGTCTTATAGCCCTTTGATTGTCAATATAGTGAGTGGGGTTCCCATTTTATCTAGTTATCTCTTTGAAAAGTAACTTAAGGCAAATAAGTTCATTAGCAGCTTTGCTAGCTGCAACATATATATTTAGCTTTTGTTGGGGAAATAGAAACAGATTGTTGTAATCAAGACTACTATGTTATTGTTATAGGCTCTATATTCCACAAGGATTAATTGAAAACATCATGGATGTTGAATGCATAGTCTTCATATCAGCAGCATGGTCAGCATTTCTGAAAACTGAAAATTCAGTTTTTATGAATTTATATAAAAATCCAACATCACTCCAATACTTCCCCTAAGAATATTATT
Source organism: Parasteatoda tepidariorum (assembly GCF_043381705.1). Classification (NCBI taxonomy): domain Eukaryota; kingdom Metazoa; phylum Arthropoda; class Arachnida; order Araneae; family Theridiidae; genus Parasteatoda; species Parasteatoda tepidariorum. The sequence continues at coordinate 15,200,666 of NC_092215.1, read as the reverse complement.
CTTGTTCATTTTTCCCAATATTGCTGCAGATTTTACATTTACAATTTACATTTTATTTAAGAGTTTTTTTTTTATTTACATATTTTTTCCAAATTTCTTGAGTCTAATTATGCTATTTAATGAAAAATTTATGACAATTACTTAAAGATCATTGATAATGAATTAATTTTTTTAATTAAAGTTAATTTAATTATGGAAATTAGTTTTTTATTGATTCAGACTAATTTTTAATGACCTGTATAAAGAACTGTGGACCACCAGATGGGAGTCACTGTTTTTCAATACCTTCATGCTTTATATGAGTAATGTGGTACATGACCAAGTTACGCTTTCTCCCTATTTCCAGATTATACAGAGATTATCAATAGCCTACTTTAGCATGTTTCAGCTACCTATCTTTGTTAAATCTTTGTTGTGACTTTTCATTAAACTTGCACTTAATCATAATTGAAAACAAAAATCATATTCCACCAAATTCACTATGTGTGAAACTTTGCCAACAAATCTGAAACATGTTATTCAAACTCAATTGAGACTGTGTACCATAAAATAGAAATAAAATTTCATTTTGTTAAAATGTTAACTTTCATTTAATTTTAGTGTTTCATATTTTCAGAGTTAGAAAGTACTAAGGAAGTTATTCATGATATTGAAGTAAGTGTATGAATTTAATTTTAGTATTTTATATATTTTGGTAAGATATAGTTGTTCATATATAGTTTTTCATATACAGTGAAAGCACAATGTGGCGAGGGCTATTTAAATTTTGTTATTAAAGCCATTAAAGAGGCAATGTCAATGATCTAATGTAAAAGATGGAATGAGACAATGAGTTTGTTCACATTAAAAGTTGTTACATTATAACTTGTTTGTTTTTAAAACATTTTTTCTGCAAAATATGGCTTACTGTTATTGGTTTGAAATACAAATCTATATGCAAGATTTGCTATTTGTACAACTATGAATCATATTATGAGTGAGTCAAAACTTGAAATTTCAAAATTAAGAGGACAGGAGAAAGGTTTGATTTATGAAGAATCCATTTTCCAAGAATCCATCAAGTTTATTATCAAGAATCACGTTTATCATTAATGTAATTAAGGAAAAAAATTGTATGTTATAAAATTTTAATTTGTAAATTGTTTTCTTTTAAAAACCATTTTACACAAAATACATTTGACAGAAGAATTCATTGTTATTTGTTTAAGTCAACAATATTAATAGGTTCATTGCATTTTTGATAAAAAAAAATAATAATTTTAGATTAATTTCTAATGTTTTTGAACAAATTGTTTAATTTTTCCACTTAATATATCCACAGTTTGCGGCCAATTGCATTACTAAGAGGGGATTTTAAGGGTCAAAAACTGTTCCAAGAATTATCCTTAAGCATTAATTCTGTAGCTACCAATAGATTAGATACCAATAGATTGAAATCAGATATGATAGAAAATAGATTAGAAAAGAGATATGATTTATAAGAAACTATGGTAAAAAAGTGTCCTTACAAAAATTAATGACACAAGTATTTTCCTTTAACATCTTGAAGTATTAAAATAAGCAAATGTTTCTGTTGCTCATTTCTTCTATCTTGATGTATCAAGTGACTGCAATATGTCACCAAATACTAATTGCTTGATGATCATGGAAAAAAGACGCGCAATTTTTACTTATCTGAACATACCAATAGTTAAAAATATGATCAAAATATTCCAATAATTAAAATAGGTAAGTCCATTATGTATGATTATAGATAAAGAACACTTCAAATTTTCATAAAAAGAATAATAGGTAGTTGTACAATTGTTCTAGAAATATTAAGTAAATTTGTAAATATTGTACTCAGTAACCCTTTCTCCCTTACTTGTCAGTTTATAAAAGGGTTGCCTGCTTTCTTTGCTTTTCGGTAATATTTCTACTAGAGGTAGCTAACTTTGTTTTGACACATAATTCTTTGTTTTATATATATTTGATTTATAGTTATTTTCCAAACTACTGCATAAAAATCATTCAACATTACATATTAAATGCGTTCCAGATCTTTTGTGGTTAGGCTTTCAAAATGTTGGCAAAAGTTCTAAAAGCTTTAGTTTTTAATTGTCTACCACTCTATAAAATATTTTGCATATGACACAATTGTTTTTAGCCTTGGTTAATAGATATAAATAATTCAGTGATTAAAGTTATAAATGCAGTAAAACTTCCTTTAAGGATCACCTTTAAACAATAGTAACTCCTGAAGAATAATCATATGTTTATGGTACCACATATTACAAGTTTTACATAATGAGAAACCTCTGAACAGCGATTTCTGAACAATGACCAGACCACTCATTGTTGGCATAAATTTTGTATCAGGGTGTAACTTAGTCAACTTTTTTCATCTCTTGTCTACAATAATAATTTTAACTGATTATTTTTTCCATTGATCATCTCATTCATGTCATTGTAAACAGTTTTTAGGTATCTCTACAATAGTTAATCATATATTTGACAGTTCAATTCAGTCTACTACAGATAAGGTGCATCTTTCATGGGTGGTCTGTAGGAATCACAGGTATCTTGTTCTAACATACAATATGAGTCTTTATTCTTGATGTTTCATTGGTCAGTTTTCAATTTAAGCAGTTTGTAGAAAGTGCTAGCTCGTGCATGAAAGAAGCAATGTGTGCATACACCTGACCAATATTTGTTGAGCGATATCATTTTGTTTATTCATATTTTAAAGACTTTAAGAGTGGTAGTCTGAGTTTGAACTTTAATATGTGAATAATGAAAATATGAATGTTAATCTCAAATAAAAATGTTTTACATGAAAGGATAAAATTAAAGTTATTGAGTATAGTTAAAAATTGAATAAGCACGCAAAAGTTACCTGGACTAAATGGCTGTGAAAAAGCGCAAATCAGCGGCATCTTTAAAAAGAAGTGATCAGTATTTTAGTGGATTAAATTGGATTAAAAAATCAAGCTGCGTAAGACAGGCAGCAAAATTCTGGATGGAATTCTGCTTGATTGGTTAACTAATTGCCCTACAAAAGATTTGTCAATTTCTGGACCAATTTTACTTGAAAATGCTCTGCAAATTGCAATAAAGTTAGGGATAGAAAAGTTTAAAGCATCAAATGGAAAAATTTGAGATGGCTGGAAAAATTTAGATTAAGACACAACATCGTCTACCATATTCTAAATGAAGAAGCAGTAGTTAATGCTATAGAAAAAGCAAATTGCTGGAGTAAAACTTTTCAGCAGATAATTGCTGATTTTGATGCTCAAAACGTCTAAAATTGTGACAAGAAGGGATTGCTTTTTCAGACTATTTTGGACAAAACGTTGTGATTTATGTGAAGATGAGAAATATTCAAAAACGAATGCTTGATTGTTCTCTTATGCTGCAGTATGGCTGAAGATTTCCAAAAGACACTCGTTATTGGAAAAGCAGCCAAACCGTGATGTTTCAAAAACAAGTTTATTTAAACTTCTTGTCATCTGTTGAAGTAATTGCAAGTCTTAGATAATACAGTTGATTATGACCAAATGACTTTTGGAACTAAATAAGCAACTAAAGAAAGAAAAAAAGAAATATGTTTTTCTTTTTTTGGATAATGCTAAATATCCAGCAGATAAAATTTTCAGTGATGTTAAAGCTGTGTTTCTGCCTACAAGCACCCATTATCAACCACTAAATCAAGGTATAATCCAGGCCTTTAAGATACTATAAAGCAAGATGCAAATCAGAAAATTTGTTTCTTTTTAGCCAAAATCTGCATCTGTAGTTGGATTTACTATATAGTTAAATGTCTTGGATGCAGTGAAGTGAATTAGTATGGCCATCAAAAAAGTGAAACTTGAAATTGTTCAGAAACCCTTTTTTAAAGCAGGATTCAAAATTTCCTCTGAGATCTAATCGCTGAGTGAAATAACTGGAAGTGAGGAAGACAAAGAAGAACTCAAATATTTACATCAGTTGGAGTCAAACATATGCTTCTTAGTGATTTTGTATATGTTGATACATTTTTTTCTATGTATGACACAATAAAAGAATTGATTGAAAACAAAGCAGAGGCAAAAGGAGCTAGCGGCCATATGAAAAAGAAAGCAGAAGAAATTAATGAACTGAATAAATTAAAAGAAATCAATTTGTAAATTTTTCAGCTCCCTAAAATAATTTTTCTATTAAAATTTAAGTTTTAGCAAGTTACAACAATATTGAAAGACATTTATATTTTTTAAAATTCATGTTAGACAATCTTAAACAGCAGTGAAATAACTTTATTTATTCGATTTCCTGCTTTGAAAAGCTAAAATAACTTTACAACATTATTTTCTATAAAAATTCACATTTTGACAAGTTACAACAACCGTGTACAATATTAAAATATCTTTAAATTTCAACATGCAGCTTTTGACTAGTTTGAACAAGGTACAACGACCTTAAACAATATGAAAATTTTTCTCGGTATTTATATTCATGTTATAAAACTTTTTTACTGCCTTGAAACATTATTTTTCATTGAAATGCAAGTTTCAACTAGTTACGACAACTTTGAACAACATAGAAATAACTTTAAATTTCCTTGAAATGTTGTTTACCATAAAAATTCAAGTCTTGACAACCTTGATTAACTCATAATGTATTTATAAGTTTATACTGAGACACGAGCGTATAGATACCCATTTCAGAGCAAGAACTTGAATAAATAAAATTATTTTACTGTTGTTTGATATTGTCTAACATGAATTTTAAGAAATATAAATGTGTTTCAATATTGTTATAACTTGACAAAACCTAAATTTCAGTAGAAAAATTATTTCCGTAAATTAAGAATATTTTTAATGTTATTTTTTTTAGAACCTCATAGTGTACAGAAACCTTTTTGACTCACTGTACTGAAAAATTCTAGCCACATTCAGACTTTTGCTCTCAATAATGGTAATGAACTGTAAGATAAAACTATTGACATTGTCAGTAATTTGAAGGAAAAACATGTGTTTTTAAAAATAAAAAAATAGCTACAAATAACTGATTTTTTGTAAATGTTGACTATAAAGTAATAAGATATAGTTAAATTTACTATTCAAGTTCCTTTTTACGTCATAATGCTTTTTTTTAAACCTTTTTGTTGTTTGATATCGTTTTTTCTTTCTTTTTTGAATAACAAACTTTGAATAGTGGCCGCCTTTTAACACCGGTAACATTGGCATAGTGTTAGGAGGCTTTACTGTCGTTTATAATTTAAAAGTTTTCTTATTTAAACTTATTATTTATTGTATTTTATTGAAAATTTATGGATTTTATACCTATTTATATTAAGACTCTGTTGAGAATTTTTCTAACAATGCCACTGCTTATAGTATTTCTTCCTTTGTAACTTGAGGTGTAAAATTTGCCAATCTATTTTTCTTCTTTTCATAAAACGTCTAGAGTTTTAACTTGCTCTTAAAACTACATGAAACCTGCTGTCAATTTAACTTACTACAAACTTTCACCCTCTTATGAAGTAGTTAAGAAATGAAGAATTGATCTATAATAAATATACACATGTCATAAGTATACAGATAATGTTAAAATTGTATATCATAAAAATCTGGAAAATTGTAACCTTTCTTTACATATCTAAAACTATTGATACCCATTCAATAATTTGATGTAAAGAAGAAAAACATGATTAATTTTTATTTTTTTCATCCTGGGAAGAGAACTAACTTAATGCTTTTGCTCTACTTGTAGCACTACACTGCTTTCTTCTAATTTAGTATAAAAAACAATGATAAACAATGTGATTATGTTAATAAGTTAATTAAAAATGATATTTTTTTCTCTAAAAAATGCTTCAATTTCCTAATTTTTTTATTGCCCTTTCCTCAATAAATAAATGTTTACGTCCTTTCTTATATAGAATAGTTCATCACAGTTAGATGGCTCTAATATCTCAATAAGGTCAGAAACTAGTGTTAAATTTGATGAAGATATTGAAGAAAATTTGTCTGTAAGATCTGACATACAGAACTCTGTGTCAGAAGCCCTGATTCCTGAAGAGCATGAAGTAAAAGAAACTGATGTTAGTGTTGCTGGTAAGTTGGGATAAAATATTAATTACTATATATCCCGGTGTATCAGTCAATCTCCTATTTTCGATCACGAGATAGCAAATTTCTGAGGGTTTTTTTTCTTTGGGTGTTTAAGTTACAACTAAAAATAAATCAGGTATGCAAATTTCTAAAATTAAAAATATAAAATATTGTTAACTCTACAAAATTTTCTCAAGTTAAAAATATTTCACATTATTCTCTTTGGATATGATACATTTGCCCTCAAATAAATTTGCTATAAGGCATCCTCTCAAATAATGATACTAGACGCATCAAGTGATAAATGGTAATAGATGGAGCAAATGATAAATGATAATAGACAGGTGGGGAAATGTAAATTCAAATGTTATTGTAAAATCGTAGAAAAAGTGTAAAAGATGATGTTGAATTAGAATCCGTTGCAGAGTGGGATCCATATGACATCACTGTTACGTTATTGAATCCAACACAGATGACGCTCTGGAATTTTTGACTTTGTAGCTTTGTGGAATGTTTTAAAAGTTTTCATTGTGTTGTAGAATATTCTTTTTAAGTACACTTGAATTAATTATCATAACTTGTCTTATTTTCATTTTATTTCTGAATCTAACTTGAAGTATTGTTTCTAAAAAGAATCTTTAAGTTTAAAGAAATGTTCTTTTTGTTCATATCTATCTCATTGTTTATAATGTATCAATATTTCACAATCAACCAATGTCTGTTTTTACTATTGGTGTATATGTTGAACCTCTATTTTTGTAAAAATTTTGGCACTTTGTATAGTTGACTTATATACCGGGATCTATGGTAATAACATTTTAAAGTCATACATTTTTGTTTAACTTTACCTACTAGCAAAATCTTAGTGGGCTCACTATACAACTCAAAACAGATAACATTTTCACCCTTTGTATCTAAAATGTCAGGATGCATTTAATTATTATAATTTAATCTTTTACTAATTCAATCTTTACTGGCATTATTTTGTATTGATGTAAAATTTGTGCAAAACATTGTATTAAGAAGTTTTAATATTTTGTTTTTCCTTTTTGATTAACAGCCCTGTTTTAAATGTTAATTTTTGGTAGTGTAATAATTCCAATATGCCCATATAAATACTTTGTCAGTTTAACTTATTTTATACACAATTTTACAGAAATCGTATATTTTTGAGAAAAATGAATATTTTAGGGTTATTGTTATAATAAATAAAATCAACTTTTTTAATTTCTGCTTATTACATTCTTGTCTAAAAATATTTTCATGTGCATATTTTTATAACTAAATCATTCAAGAGGATACCAACCTGAAAGTCCTGTAACATTAAAAATGGCTGTGAAATAATACTTTAACAAGCAAAATGTTTTCAATTTTCATTAACCCCTAATAACATCATATATTATTTGGAGCTTGAAAAACAAGACACAAGACTTTTATTTGTATTTTTGTTTTAAAATTGAAATAACAAGTTGAATAAATTATTTAAACAGAATGTAAAAAGCGTAATGTTTGCTACTACTTTAAATATTTGGGAAAAATTCTTCATTTAAAAGCTAGAGAAATCAGCAGGTCTGTCATCTTTAATACACCCAGGATTAGCTAACAGAAACTTTGTAGATCTGTGTCACTTGTATATATAGCTCAATAAAAGTTGAAACCATGTGCAATAAAATTTTAGCAATATTTTTTTTAAAAGATAGAACCATTTTGTTGTTTAGCTGCAAAACTGGCCATCTCCAAAAAATAAAATTCTCGAAGAAGACAGATTTTCTGCCATATTTACCCAAAATGAGACAGGAACAAAAACTGTTAGGTTTTTAAGGCATTAGAACAGACAGTGTACTTTAAAACACAACGTAAGGTGACGGGCATCACATTTTTAAATTTGAGTTTGGCCAATTTTAATACTTATGTTGTAGCTGGGCAGGTGGGTTGTAAGCCAAAACTCAAATTTTGCTAAATTTAATGTAAATTCTGGTTTTTTAGAACTCTAAATAGACAAAAATGCTTAGTTCCTTAAATTTTATTTTAAAGCTAAAATCTTCTTTTAAGTGAGTGAACTATATACATTACCCTTCAATAATGGAAAAGACACTTTCATTTTTGGAAATTTTTTTAAATTTCTCAAAAAATACTTAGAGGATTATTTTATCAATTTAAGAAGTAATTAGTTTATGCAATTTTTCATACTTCAATAAGGTTTAAAACTTTCAGAGGTTTTAGAAACCAACAATAAATTGCAAGAGAAAACAAGTATTTTTAAACTCCTTATGCTGGAAAATTAAGAAATTAGCTTGTAATTTATATTGATTACTTTGGCTGTTATTTGCAATAACTGCATAATATTTCATAAACCTGGCTTAAATATTTATGGAGATACAGACATTTATAGTAAAGAAAAAAAAAATTCTTATGTTTTTCTTGTTATACCTTCAAAAACATTTAATATGAAACAAAATTTTTAGAGCAATTAAAAATTTATTATAATTCTTTTTTTAATTTTTTAGAAAAATCATTGAAAACTACACAAAATATAACTATTTAAAGTAGTTCTTTTATTCTGCACTTGCGTGGAAAATTTCAAAAAAATAATTTGCGTAATTTTTTAGTGTATTCTATTTTGCAACTAATGAAATAAGTCTAATTTGAATATTTATAATGTAATATATAATATTTATTGTATATAATATAATATTTTGTACTTTTTAAAAGAAAGTTCAAAATGATAAGGGATTTTCCAAAAATTTTCATTTTCTACTATTAAACAAGATTTATTAAAAATGACACCAGCATTGTGGGGGATCATGCCCCATATTGCCTCTCTCCTTTCCTTATACCATCTCTGTTTCATTTTTAAATGATTATTATACAGTATAATCATTTGTTATTAAATTTTGTCTTATGGTACAAATGAAATTTGTTGAAAACCCCCTATCATTCTGAATTCTTTTTAAAGAAGTACAAAAACTACTTAAAAATTTTCTTGAAACTCTTTCAATTTTCAAACCAGACTTTATCATTATTTTCAAAATATGATTCCCTAAAAAAGTATTGATTCCCTAAAAAATTATTAAAATTAAAACTAAACTATTCATGTGGAATGTACTGAACTATTTATGAACTATAGGGTGATGTCAGGGTTATTATTCATAATTATAATTGATTGGATAATGAAAAATGTATTCCTAGTTGCAAGAAAAGGAATAAGATGGAATTTTACAACTTTAAAATTGTATAAGAATACTAAGATTTTGCTGATGACATTGTTTTATTTGCCAGCAAATTTTAAGATTTGCAATCATAACCTACTAATTTTGAAAACTGTGCTGTAAACGTTGAATTGAAAGTAAACAAAATTAAACCAAAACTATGAGAATAAATGGTAAAACTGAGCATGGAATTAAAATTGATAGTGAAGAAATAGAAAATGTTAAAAATTTACATACCTTGGTAATTGTTGATTGTAATAGGAAAGGAGGAACAGATGCAAAAATAGCAGTAAGAATTTTAAAAGCATAGTATTGCTTCAAAAAGTTGACTTAGGTTTGACAATAAATAATTTAATGCTAAAAACTAAATTAATATTTTTAATACAATGGTAAGGTTTGTATTATTATCTGGGTCAGAAACAGGAAAAACTAACAAAACTACAGAAAAAAAGCTAAACAATTGACAAAAGAGATGTTTTCAGAAATAATCTAAATATATTCTGGCCTCAAACAGTATGTAATTCAGACCTTTACATTAAAATCAAACAGGGACCAATCACTCTATTTGTTCAAATGTCTGGACAATTCTGTAAAATGCTGAAAGCTGTTCTATGATGTTGCCATGATCATGTTATTATAGAAAGTAATAAATAATTTCTTTTTGCTCAGGAAAAAAAAATGGCTCCTCTGTCTAACAATTAGATTCAAATTATTTTGATACAGGATGCTTAATGACCAGCCTTAATATATATTTTTTGTCATTGTAACAAAAAAAAAACTGTACTCATCTCAAAATAAAGTAAGAAACAGCGAAAACAGCTATTTGTGCTGCCATACTGGTCTTGCTGACCATTGCGGCATTAATATTTAGAAATTAGACGGTAGGGGGCCAGAATGTGTATGCCTGTTCTTTTTTTTTCCGCAGAAAGTAACCTATTTCTTTTTCATCATCGCCCATCTTGAATATTTACTCTAAACTGAAAAAAATATAATGATTGTTGTTAGAAAATTCTATAACAGTCGGCTTTGAACAGATGTTGTTTTAGACAGTTTTGAGCTACACCTGCATTTTGTTGAGACACAACATATGAGTCACACTGCTTCCTTGATTACCAATGCCATTCTGGCAATGAGACACACAAAACTCTATTTTCTAGTTACACTTTATTTCATTTCACAATTACAAGTAATATTAGCAGAAAAAAACAATTTAGCTGAGGAAACTCATTTTTTTCCAACATTATGGTAACTAACATATTAATAAGCGGGCAAAGGAGGATTTAAAATGATCTAAAGCCAGTATATTTTAAAATGAAATTTAATGGCAGCTCCTGAAAAGTTGAGCACTAAGCAAACAGACTGGTAAAAAATAAACTACTTCTACTGAACGAAGACTACTTTTTGATAAATTTTAATCTCACTTTCACTCCTTACTAATGAATGGTTATAGTCAGGAAATGTTTTTGTTTTTTTTCTCCCTTAATTAATATATGGCTCCTGTTGTGCTAGTTTCTTGACTTCATTTTTTAAAAGGTTCTTAATATACATTAATGCTAAGTTTGAAAATTATATTGTGCAATATACCTGACCCATGGAAAAATTGTGATTCCTTGATCAAGCATGTATTTTTTACCCATACATGCCTGGTATATGATGTAAGCATTAAATTAAAATACCTACTGATTGATGAACCTTCAAATTTTGCCAAGATAGCAGATGAAGCAAAAAACAGCTCCAAATAGAGTGAAGAAAAAAATTTATGGAATTTCCAACGACTTAAATTTTTTAAATTTACATAAAAATTTTTATCACTAAGGTAGTTTATCCTTTTTCATTCTCCTTTCATGCTTATTATTATTTTTTTTGTGTTTATCACTGTTCATACGGAAATAAGATACATAAAATTGATGTATCATAAAAGCAAATGGGAGAGCGGTATGCTTTTTATAACATCATTTTAAAATAACGTTTTGAAAGTCAAAAACTTGGCCTTAATACTTAATAGTTCTAAAATTAATGTTCCTTTGTTAATACTCTGTTGTTAATAATGCCTAATATTTATGATTAATACTTATAAATATGATACTGTTATGTTATTTCTCTTAAGCAGATTAATAATTCATGTATTTTAATTTATTAATAATTCATGAAAAGTGTATTTGGGCATGTAAAGTTTAATTCTGACTTCTATTTTGTAAACTAACATGCACAACAAGACAAGTAAAAATGTTTTGTGATTTCTTGTGTTCTGCATTAAAGACCATGCTATATGCATTAATGTATTGTGCGAACATACATACCAAATTTCTACCACCATTTTCGAAAAATATTAATTGAAGCTCCTTCTAAATGGAATGATTAAACTAGAAAAATTCTTAGCATTGTCAAAACCGAAAAATTTTCAAAATAACTTAGGAAGAAGAACTGAACTTTAAACTTCTTCTATTTACTAGAGATAGTACACATTTTCTATTTATAGAAATGAGACAATTTTTTTTGCACAAATCCTAGATTCTACTTGTTATGACATAGGAACTTTATTGGGACTGTGGTGGAGAGGGAAATTACATTTGGTAAAATAATTTTTTTTTTAACCATAATGTTTTTTTATAATTAGGATTGTAATTTTTTTTTCTGAAAAGCTTTTAAAAAATAAATAGATAAAACTATTTTGATAACAGCAAATTCAACTTTCTTCACTTTTGAAAATATTAAAATGCATTACTGTTGAATAATTATAAATTGTTATATCAATCATCTAGAATTGTTATATCAATAAGCTTTTTTGTTTTCCTACACAAAACCCACCAAGATCATATACTAAATCCTGATAAGGGTATTGCAACTTGACGGTATTGCGACTACTTATTGAATGGCGTGTTTTACTTTTTTTTAATCATCTAATTTCTTTTATATGATATATTAAATGAATCTAACCTAATGGCTCATTTTTGTTTAATTTTATAGAGGAATCAAATTCTGACTCAGAACCATCCATTATTTCATCAGAAGACTCTGCTTCTGATGATATTAAGCAAGGAAATTTTAAAACAAATAGTTATCAATCAGAGAATTCTTCAGAAGATGAAAATGGAAAAGAACATGTAATTTTGGCATCTGTTCATAATTTACCCATATGAAAATGGGGTAACATATGTGATACAATAAAGCCTTTAAACTAATTTCTTGAAAATGAATTTTATTTGCAATGAATTATGAAATATTTCTTCATAATTTACTGTCATGAAGATTGCGTATCTTATGTAATACAATAAGGCCTTTAAATTAATTTTTTGATTATAGATTATATTTTTTACGAAATAAAAATTTGAAAAGTTTTTGCAGTAAAGCCCAGTTTATTATCTTTCAAAGATATTACGGCTTTATAAATTTTAACCTCTCATTGCATTGTGCTATTTAAATTTTTTGAAAACTTGTGTTACATAGGATAGGAATTTCTTTCATTTCACGTTTAATTAAATAACGAAAGAATGAATTAATGGAAGCATTAGATTTTGGTTAACATTAAAATCTTTCTTAATCATATACACTGTTGGACAAAATTAAGAGATGGAAAGCATTTTTGCACATTTCTCTAAAAATACCGCACAAAACCTGGACAGTTGATTGCCATATATGGTCACTGTAGAGCTATTGGCCCTGAGATAAGTTGACATATTCTTGTGGACGTTACTAAGCCAGCAGGAGGTATAAAAGTCCGCATCGAACTGTTCATCTCATTCCACTCTTCAGTTGCAGATTTTAGTGCATTTTTTTAATAATCTTGTTGTTTCTTGCTGGTTTTTTGGTGAAATGAGTGAACATCATCGTTCAGACGAAGGTATGAGGTGGAGAATTGTGGGTAGACTTGAGGCAGGCCAGTCCCAAGCTCAGATTGCCAGGGAATTGGATATAACACCAAGCGTCATTTCCAATTTGTGAAGTCAATTTAAAACTAGTGGGACAGTATGCAGACGACCAGGACAAGGTCGCTCGAGGGCTACAACGGCCAATGAAGACCGGTATTTGTTCCTTTCAGCTAAGCGCCAGAGGACGGCTACAGCCACTCAGTTGTCTAGGGGCCTCGCGGCTGCTACAGGAACACCAATTTCGAGTAAGACAGTTTTCAGGAGACTCCATGAAAGAGGGCTGTATGCCAGGAATCCCGTTATTTTCATCCCACTCACTCCCTCCCACAAAAGAGCGTGTGCAGAATGGTGCAGACAACATCAGAATTGGACACATATTGAATGGACTAATGTTCTCTTCACCGATGAGTCCTGATTCTGGACGGTTATTAATATGGGGGGAACCTGGAACCCGATACCATCCCAGCAACATTATCGAAAGGGACCATTATGCTGGTGAAGGACTCATGGTTTGGGCAGGGATCATGCAAGATACCCGCACACCGCTCCATGTGTTTGACAATGGTTCCGTGAATGCCCAGAGGTACAGGCAGGAGGTCCTAGAGCCCTATGTGCGTCTTTTCAGGGGCGCTGTTGGCCCTGAGTTCATTTTTATGGACGACAATGCGCGACCACATAGGGCTCTCATGGTTGATGAGTATCTGGAAAGCGAGGATATTCAACGAATGGATTGGCCAGCCAAATCCCCTGACCTGAATCCTATTGAACATGCTTGGGATGCTCTTGGGAGAGCTATTGCGATGCGCCAACCTCCCCCCCAGAACCATTCTGGAGTTAAAAATTGCTCTGGTGGAGGAATAGGAGGGTCTTCCACAAGTCCTCCTTAACTCCCTTATTAACAGCATGCATACTCGTTGTGCATTTTGTCTGTCTGTCAGGGGTGACCGTACACCATACTAGAGGCAACACACACTGTACAAGCTTCACTTTTACTGTCATCTTTTATCCTTAAGTTCAGACTACATTGGATTTATTGGCAATAGGTCTTGCTTGAATGGTACTTTCTTGACTTTCTTGAATGGTACTTTCATTTTTGTTTTGCATACTTTATTATCATGGAATAAGCTATATCCGTACCAAATTTCCTTTATTTATATTCAGTATTTTTTGAGATATTTGGGAAAATGTCTTCCATCTCTTAATTTTGTCCACCATTGTATAATATTCTGTGCTAAACTATTTTTGTTTTACTTTTAACGTTTATTTTAATTTGATAAAAATAATTGAAATCTGGATTTTTTCATTTCACTTTCTTATGTTTTAGGGTAACTGAATTTCATATGTTTGCAATAAATAGATATCATAAAGTAATTTTTTCTTTCTATGATAAAGGAAGTTTGTATTTCTTTACATTTTTTGGGAGGGGGGAGAGTTTGGAAAAAGTTGTTATAGATAAAAAAATCATTAAATATTGGATCATTACTGATTTATTATTTATTTTTATCTAAGATGTTTTGATAAATCTGCTAATGCATTCAATGCTTAACGCAGGATTTTCCTGCCTTGAGATTAAACATTGACTTTCATAATCTAAAGTATAGTAAAATATTGAATTCCAAACACTTTATTAGAACTTATTTCTGCTTAAAATTAAATGCTTGCTGGTTTTTTTTTATAATTTGTGATAAGCACTAAAGTGAGAACTTTTTCTTGCATGTGTATGTATGTATATATACACACTACTCTGGAATAATGAGAGCGATTTCAGTTTTTCATGTTTTCAAATTTCTCTAGAAACACTAAAAGGATTATTTTATAACTTTAGAGGTGTATAGGTCATCTGATTTCTTATACTTATCAATAAAGTTTCAAGTTTTCGAAGATGCGAGAGATTGGTAATAAATTGCGAACGAAAATAATTACATATAATTACAGAAATTCATAGTTGTCTGAAGTTAAGATACTATAACTATCCGTGAATTTCGAATAAACATTTGGAGGATCACTTTATGCCCCGCTCTAGTCATAACTATTCCATCTGAAATCAGGTAATTTTTCAAAATGTTGAAAAATTTGCTGAATGAGTTTTGTGCATTTCTGAACTTAGAGCGCAATTTTTCGGTGACATTGTTCTTTTTACGTGAGGCGAGAAATAAAGAGGCAAGTTTTTCACACTGTACTAAAATGTTGAAATTGTCACAAAACTTCGGAGTTTGCAACCGTGATATTCAAACTTCACGATCACATGACATCGGAAATGGGATAGAAATACAGGTTTGGTAAGTTTTATACAATAAGGAAACAAACTGTTCTTGAAATTGATAATTTTGAAAATTGTAAATTATTAATACTATTTTTATAATATCACGTTAGTTTGATAGCTAGTTCTCAATTTAAATGGCATTACCCTATCATTAGAAAAAAAAAGAAAAACTTTTGAAAAAAGAAAATTTTCGTTCATCAAAAACCGGGCGTGGCTACAGGTAAATTCCTTTTTCCCTCAAACCAAATAATTCGGAAATCGATATCGATTAGCCTTCTTCATTTAATAGCTACTTTTTGAAAACTTTTTTACTTGGTTGTTGTAATTGTTGTTATAATTCATTTACGTCGCACTAGAGCTGCGCAATGGGCTATTGGCGACGGTCTGGGAAACATCCCTGAAGATGATTCGAAGACATGCCATCACAATTTTGATCCTCTGCAGAGGGGATGGCATCCCCGTTTCGGTAGCCCAACGACCTGCACGCGAAGTCGAGCACTTTACGGTAAAACAGTTTAACGAGGACCCATACCGCACACCCTCGGTCCCTACGCAGACTGATCCAAGTGGTCACCCACCCGCACACGGACAGCAGCCAGCGATGCTTGACTTCGGTGATTTGTTGGGAACTGTGTCTTAACGATCAATCCACTGCGGGACACTTTTTTGCTTGAAATAAATTTTATGTTTTAAAGAAAATCATATTAGACATAATCTACAGCTATACAAAGCTAATTCAACAATAAAAATAATATAAATATGTGACAAAATTTAGCTAAACATACTGATTTTGAAGAACTTTTATTAAAAATATTTGGGTTGGCAAAATACATTTAATGTATACATTACTACTTTGAAATATATAAATTGTTTAAAAACATCACGATGGCTTCTGAAGGGTCAAAATATTGGATACATTTTAATGAAAATTCTGTTTTTGATAATCTTTCTGCATTGATGTACTTTTATCATTAACCCATTGACGGTACTGCATGCAAAAAGACATATTTTAACTTGCTGTCTCCTCCGCATAGATAAAATGGTTTTTCAATGTTATAAGATTGGGAAATAGTGTATTGGTTAGAAACATTCTCCTAATTTCACCCATTTGCTAAACCGCCAGTGGGTTTAACCATAAAAAAATAAATAAAATAAACGATTGGAAATTTTTTTCTTTTTCCAATGCCCACCTTTTTAGCATGACCCACCTGGGAATCTGAATTGCAGATTTGTTGATGGTCACTCTTTTAGGGGCACCATATTAGGTGGACCAACGTTGCTCCCACAGTTAGAACAGATAGTACAGAGAAGGAAAGAACATACATACATTGCCCGGGATTCGAACCCAGAACCTTTCTGATGCAAGGGCAGTTCCATTGCCCCTACACAGGCCGTTCGGCATTGGGAAAAGTTACCGGTTGCTTATTAAATTAAAGTCGCCACTTTACTTTGTCGACTCTGTTCTTATAGTGCAGAATTTTTAAAAAATAGAACAATAATTACACTATTCCTAAAAGTAGAGAAATAAGGCAAATGAGATTAGCGTCATCCCTACTCGAACTATTTGGTCTTGGTTAAAATGTTACTTTTTGAATGTGATTTGACTTTTCAATATCCCTCATAATGTTTATGTACTTTAGTAAATTTTAAAAGGAGGTATGCAACTTTTTTGTCGGTCAATTTTAAAAGGAGGTATGTAACTTTTTTACGAAAATAAGTTTTTTGTTGGTTTTGGAATATCAATCACCGATTATCAAATACCGAGTAATTTTCTGGACTATCTAAAGAAGAGAATCCATTAATTTGGAAGCAATTAAAACAATATTTTCACAATTGACACAATTTTTTTTGGTTTTTCTCGAAAGTGCAGATTTGTAATATACCCCCTTTAACATTGACCGCTTCAATTGTATTTGGCTGCTCGTCATAGACTGATGGTGGTTAACACTAGGTTTGGCGACAATTTTACTTTTTTTCTTCTTCAAATTTTAAGCTTACCGATCAGTAATTAACCCTTTAACGGGCCCTTTATTTCTAGTAAAGGTAAATTAAAGTATTTTTGGAATTGAAATTGTTTTAAGAACAGTAATTGATATAAAAAAAAAAACTGATTTAGTTTATAAAAATGCCATTTTTTTGGTGGTAAATATATTTAACATGACGTATTAGGAACTTACTGACTTTTATTTTTCTTTATTTATAAAATAAATTCCTTAAATGCTACAAACTTCAAAAGGAATTATGTATTTTATAACTTTTATACGTTTTTTAAAAGTGACAAATGGTTACCAATTTTATTCAAACTCACTTCAAGAAAGCTGAAGTTATTGAAAAATGGAAACCTAAATTAAAAGTGGTAAAACGTGGTGGTAAGTATACTTACC
>NC_092215.1:15177818-15181608 GCF_043381705.1 Parasteatoda tepidariorum | reverse complement strand
TTTTTTTGAGTGCTCCTCACACTATTGTATTAATATATTTTGCTTTGGCTTTATTGATACAATATCAGAAAGCACTCTGTTTTGCGGATATAATCGTGTGGGCTGAAGAATAGATTATATCTTTTTTTCCGGTTTTTTAATTAACATTTTATTTCATTTTTTTTCCCTTCTTTTTAATAAAATGTTGTTTGTTATTTTTTTTACTTATTATTTCCCACCCCCTTTTTTTCATATGTCTATAATTTTTCTTTGTTTTATTCTTCATTTTGAACTTATATATATATATACATATATATTTGAAAATTTGTTTCTACTAAGGGATTTTATATAATTAAAGGCAGAGATACCCTGGTTGGCTAGACTCTGGACAAATAGTGACTGATGTACGTCAAATCTGTCGGGTCACAAAGTTCATCATGTTCCCATAACAAATCAATACTTCTGGAGGTACTGAATTGAAGATTGATCGTTCTCTGGTTCAGGTCAAAACTACGATCAGTGGACGAATAAACAGGTGTGGCAGAAATCAAGTTCTTGAACATAGATGGTGCCACTGGAAAACAAAAACAATCGCACCCCCTCTGCTGTAATGGCCCTCGACAATAGCAACATAATTAAAAGCTTTAAATATTATGAATAACTTGGTAGAACTATTTTTAATTATAATGATATTAGCAATATTTACGGAAACTTAATATATCCGATATTAAAATTGTATAGTTAAATATCAGCCTTATTAATTATAAACTAGACGCGTTTAATTATCCAGTATTATATCACTACCTTGCTGTCATCGATTTTCGGCCAATCCAAGATATATGTGTGTGTGTGTACGTGCGTGCGTGCGTGAGTGTAATAGTAGTAGTGGGAGACCAGTTATTTCTCAAACCTAATGAGTCGGTGACCGATTTTGCTAGATCTTTTTCATTTAATAACCACTTTCATCAAACTTTTTTTTTTATCAAAATTATATTTTTAAGAAAAATTCATATTAGAAATAATCTTTTGCTATAAAAATTTTTTTTGCAATAAAAATAATATAAATATGTGTCAGAATTTAGTTAAATATACTGACTTTAAAAAACTTTATTTAAAAAACATTTGGAGTGGCAAAATATATTTAATGTATACAATATAATTTTGAAATATGTGAATTTTTAAGAACTCGTTCCTTCGTTTCATTACAAATTGATGGATTATGAAGGACCAAAAATTTGAATGAGGATATTAGATATTTTAATAAAAATTCTGTTTTTCAGAATTTTTCCGCATTGATTTACTTTTATAATTAAACATTAAAAAAAAGAGGGGAAAAATTTTGCAGTTGTTAATTTAATTTAAGTCGCCACTTTTTTTTGATGACTCGCCACATGGCGAGTGGTTATTTTCAGGTCTAGTAGTGGATAAAAACCTTCCAACGTCTTGGGAAATGATTCATTCAAATACTTAACGAAGATGAAACAATTAATATAAAAACTGTTGGTAAGTTTTTGAATTAAGAAAAGATTTTTAAAAATTGTTTTATAGGATTTGTTACCAAATTTAATCTGATTCCGAAAATAAATACATTGAAATTTATATAATAATAACAAATAATAAATAATTCTGTGTGTGAAGTCCAGCAAAGAAAGCGTAATGGAATAATAAAAAAAAAGAATAAAAAAATAAAATGGCTCGAGAAAGGTTCAAATTTCAAGACCCTCTAGCTCCCTTTAATATCAAGGTATAATTTTCGAAGTCGAACCCTGAGTAGGGGTCTATGGTCCAAACAAGGCTGCTGAAGATAATTTTTATTGGCCAATTAGGGGGGTCACAGTGGGCCCCTAAAGGTATATTGCGAAGATGAGAGGAGAGAGCTTTTGAAGCGAAACTGTGGTAGGCTTCACGTATCACCGTGGACTGGAAGATAGGCCATCAGGCAAGCAAGCTCGCTGCTGGAGGGAGGGGTCCTGGGTTCAAATCCCAGGGACTGTCAAATTTTCGAAATTTTTTTTGTTGTTGTTTGTTTTAAATTATATTATTTATTTTATGTGTTTTTCGATATTCTGGAGGTTCCTACATGTAGAGAAAAAAAATTTCATTTGGAAAAAACTGGAAAAATCCTGGAAAATCAGTTTATTTGCTCTTTTTCGACTCCTACTGTAACATTTTGGATATTCTAGCATGCTAGGGGTGTTTTCTGTGCGTGAAGTCCAGCAAAGAAAGCGTAATGGAATAATAAAAAAAAAGAATAAAAAAATAAAACGTTTCGAGAATCTCGCATCGATTTTATTAAAATCCTGTGTCTGTTTCCCTGCTCGGTCCAACTGCATCACTTTACAAGCCGAACAGGATTATAAGAACTGATGAAACGGGCGCAGGATAATATTAAATGCTTCTTCAAAACAGAAAAAAAAAATTAACTGAAAGAACACACTTCTACTATGTTGGAAGATTTGAGCCTATTAACGAACGGATCGTATATGGACTTCTCAGCGACTTGAAGAGAATGCTGAGCAGTTTATTGCCAATGCTGCGAAATTTATTGGATTTGGATAAACCTTGACCCTGGCTGGCGACACTTTCCCCTTCTTACTAACCGTCGTGTTTACACTTGGAATGGAGCGATCTATGGGAGCGACTATGGAGAAAACATTAAGAACGAAAAAAAAAGATGTTTCGTTTGCTTCACCTTTTCGAGAATTCCATGCCTCTAAAGACCTGTTCCATATTTTTGATTTAATGCCTATTTCAAAGTGACAGCGAATCTACATTTCCAGAAGTTCATCTTGGTGGCACTTAATGTTGGCCAAAGCGAGCTGTGTTCAGTGTGTGAACTTTAGTGGATCGTGGAAAAAATGGATGAGTGCTATGAAAATCTTCTTTGGGGGGATTAATATTTTTCACATTTTATATCAATTATACTTATTTGACAAATCGTGTTCTGATATTTTTTAATAGTATTCTCCAGGTGAAATTTTTAAACGTGGATGCTTTCTAATCATTCACGCTCATATCTCGAAATTTGAACAAACAAATTTATGGCTATTGATATTTATATTTTGATAATACTTCCATTTATTGATATTATTATTCAACGGTTTACCATATTATTTGTTTAAATTAAATAATATTAAAATTTAGTGTTACCGTCATATTTTTATTTTTTTTTTTCACTTTTGATTCAGTATGATTATAATTTTAGTTATTTAAGGAATCACTTTTTTTTATTACATTATATATCACAGTGTATATTATATTAATTGTAGAAGTGAAATTTAAATTTTTATTTTATTATGGAGTTTAAAAAAGCAAAATATGTGCTATTCATATATTTAAATTTATTTTTCCTTCTAAATGTTATATTTAATTATTGAAATTTGATTATTATTTGAATGCCCTTACGGAGTGGCAAAAACTACAATTTTAACATGGATGAAAACGCTAAAAGCAATACAGATAATTCTGAAACAGAATTGAGTGATAATTTACAAAAATTAAGTATGGATCAAAGTGTACAGGATAAACCAGACATACTAGTCTTTGAGCCTGACATTGGTGTTCAATTCACATCCTGGCTCAAACATTTTGAAAAACAAACTCTAGATGCTAAATGTAATGACGAATGGAAAGTTAGAAATTTTCAAAAATTCATTAAAGGTTCAGCTTTGAAATTGTATATTAATAACTGTCTTAATTGTAATTCATATCAAGAAATAGTTGAAATTTTTAGAGAGCATTATTTTTCACCTCCCTTTGGCTTTAATGATTTTCAAAATTTAAAATTTTCTGGCCAAGCTAAAGACCTAAA
>NC_092215.1:15035857-15177075 GCF_043381705.1 Parasteatoda tepidariorum | reverse complement strand
GCTCTCCATCGTAGTTCTTCAGGCAAATGATGCCTAGAGGTCATTATTACGAATTGGCTATCTCAGATTTTCAATGTCGCAATCACAGTAAAATTTGTGTGCTTTCTCTCAAACTTGGACTTTTATGCTCCAGGCAGATGACGTAAGCCGAGTGCAGCGCCACTAATTTGCATATTGCAATTTTACTCAGCTACTCTTAGTGGACAACATATGCAAATTTTGCACGGTTTGGCTTACTTTTGAAAGAGTTATCGCTATTTTTGTGATTTTTCCTTAATTTATGATAACCAGTGTATATATATATATATATATACAACAAGAAAACAAGGAAAAATATCAGAAGGTAAAACAGTTTTGAAAGGCCAGAAAACATAATAACGGAACGATATAATCTCATTGCGAGCTCGATTACGATTATATCTGTAAATTATAGTGCTTTCTATCATTGTACTTATATTTCCAAAACAATCTATATATCAATTTAATAGCGGAAGCAGCACACAAAAAAAAAAATCAACACGGAACTAAAACATATCAAACAAATGCACAAAAATACGAGAAAATACAATACCAAAATTTTCGTTGTAAATTTCTCCTTTACTTAATTCTTTTTTATTTCTTTTTTAGTGTCAGTTGATTTTGGTTGATTTAATTTTATTGTATGTTACAATGATTTAGAAATTTAAATAAAAATTATCCGAAAACAACCTTAACGTATTTATACTTTTATCAAAAAATAAATATTTTATAGTTTTCCATCAGACTTGTAAGAAAAACTATAACTGTCAGCTGTTGCTATTTACATGTAACAACGAAAATAGACTATTATACAGCTAAAATTCAAAATTATAGTATAATTATTATAAAAAAGATAAAGGAAAATAAGAAATGCAGCTTTTTCTGAAAATTTAAAAGTTATCGTAGGTATTAAATCATATAACGAAAAAATTTCAGGAAACATTTCAATTTATTTTCAAACTTTTAATATAAATATAGATAGGAAAATAAATTATTACTACTACTTCTATGAAGTATACCCTATCCTTATTTGAATCGTAAGATATACCCATACATTTCAATAGAGGAGAAAAGGAAATGGGCGAGGATTTAGATATGGAATCTGCGTCTTCTTCAGACGGAATAATTGCGATCTCGAGTTTCTTTAGGAAATAAATAATATAAAAAAGGAAAAAAGAAGAAAAGTCTTTGATGGACTAGTGTATGCCCACCACATAGGCCAATCGAATTCAGTGAGATTGCTCCAAAATAGTTTAACACGAACTGATACTGTTGTCTCTCAGTCCCTTCGCAGAATAATCAAAGTCATGGGCGGATCATGAATTTGTGGGGCCCTGGGCTGAAACTACTCAGGAGCCCTAATAGCCATTTTGTCAAAAAACTGTTTTCTATAGTGATATATATAAGTATATAGAAAAAAATAGGACAATAAAATAATTTTATTTATTTATTTTTACTTGTGTTTACAAACAGCAACTGTACAACATAGTTGCAAAAGAAATTGACAGGTCTTGTGTAGTTATGTTATATAAATTATAAAGCAACCTTTCTGCATTTTTGTGCTGCAATTTCCTTTATTTGCTCATCACATTGTAAGTCCTTTTAAATCACAATTTATGGAAAGAACTGATAAATGATTTAGACGATGGTTCGACATTGTTGTCCTATATTTGTTTTCTATATAAGACATCCTGGAGAAAGAGCGCTCCGCTTCACAGCTATTGATTGGCAAAGTTAAAAAAATCTTTAAGGTAGTACAGCAATTTGGGAAAACATCAACAAGTTTCATTTCATAAATTCGAATAAAAATTTCGCTGCAAGAGGTGTAAAACTCTGTCTTAGACTGAAGTAAATAAGATTTTAACTGATTCACTAAATGCTCGTCTACGTCATCTGGATTATAATCAACAATATTACGTAAACTTTCCAGATCTAAGTTTCCCATATTTTTGTCTTGCAAATCCATTAAAAATTTGAATTTCTTGCTATACATCTCATAGACTTGGCTCCTTTTATTTAAATCCATAATCAGCTTATTCAACGGAACGTTTAGCGTTTCTCTTTTAAATTTTTCTGCGCCGTATACTAAGACTTTATCTGTAGACTTATCTGAAAATTTTGGAGTAATGCGTCGCCTCTTGTTTATGTCTATTCCCACTATAGTACTTAATTTTTTTGCTTTCTCTTCGTATTCCTTTAACTTCTGATCTGATTGGTGCCTTATGCTGTTCACGAAGTCTTTTAATGGCATAATTAACTTATTGCCTTCACAAATATCTAAACCAGGACTCTGTATTTTTTTATTAACTAAATTAAATCCCTCTTTCCGGAAATCAACTTTCTCACCCTCATTTTCGCTGAAACTTTCGAAAATTTTCATAATGTCATCATAATTATTTTTCAAAGCTTTGACAGCATCATAGTGACAAGACCATCTGGCCTGGCTTAAACTTTTTAACGTAAATTTGAGTTTTGTTTCACGATTTAACAGTTCTCACCTATGGGTCGAAGTAGAAAAGAATACGTATATTTTTTGTACTACTTCAAAAAAGTTAACAATTTCGGTCCATTTGTTTCTAAAAAATCTTGTAGAATATTAAATAAATGTAAGCCAGTATGACTATTAATTTTAATGAAGGATACACATCTTTCATACACTTTTCCCCGAAAACAGTATCGTAATACAATAGCAAGTTGATCATTGTGAGATAGATCTGGAGTAGAATCCATCACAATTGAATAATGCTTTGTTTCGTCATTATTTATTTGAGTTATAATTTGTTTAATTATCTGTCGGCCCATAATCTCAATTATTTACTCATATACTGTTTTTGATAAGAACGATATTATCGGTTTTGGTCGCAGTTCTTGTTGGTCAATGTGTTCACGAATGAATGGATCGAACTCTGCCAATAGCTCCAGAGCACCCATAAAATTACCATTATGTGGAGAACCAAATACTTCCTCCGAACCTCTAAATGATAAGCCCCTTATACTTAAAAATTTGACCACTGCAATAACCCGTTTTAGCACATTGTGATAATATTCTGTTTCTTTTCTTAATTGCTTCTGAAGCTGCATTTCTAAAACAGATCTATTTTCTTTTCGTTCCAACCACACTAACATTGATTTCTTATGTTCATTAGAATTTTCATGATTTTCTAAACAAGTTCCTATATGCTTCCAATCAGAAAATCCGGTTGTGTATTGAGAAGGGATTTAAGAGAAAAGTTTGCAAGTCAAATGTGGCGTAACTACCACTATAAATATAAAATGCCAAATCACTAGTATATAAGACATGTTAACTTGATTCCATCAGGAGGAACCTTTTGATAGATGAAGGTTGGCATAGTCTGAGATTATTTCCCCTCATTGGTGACCCGGACGTGATATGAACTTGCGAACATGATGGATGATCCACATTGAACAGTTGATTTGCTTAATATAAATTGCTCAAAAAAAAAAAGATCCGGTGAAGTAAATAAAGTCTCCCGGTAATAAACAATATAGAAAAAAAAAACGAGCGAAATGCTTTCAGCAGAAAACTGAAGGAAAATAAATAAAAATTATAAGCGAAATGCTATAAGAAAAAAAAACGAAGAAAATATAATGAGCAAAAATTAACTAAATATATAAATAGCATGAATCAACTAGCGGTAATCAGGGCCGTTTTATCCATTAGGCACTGTAGGCAACTGCCTAGGGGCCTCGCCACGTTCAGGGGCCCTGTGCTACAGAGAAAAAAATTGACAATGTTTCTTAAACAGTAAAAATTTAATTCGAAATTTCAATGACGATTGTCTTGCTCTGTACATTACATCGACGCTATTTTAGTACATTTCTGAACGCATTCCAAATTAGATATTAACATTATGGTAGTTAGTTCATATATAACGCAGTAATAAAATCGCAAGCAATTTTATCGCGGTAATTTTAACGCCGACTAATCAGATGACTGTACAGCAAGCAGCTTTTTTAACACAACACGCTTGAAAAACGCGCAAAATTCTACGTTGTGAATGCACACTTACTGTTCTGGTACCTACCATAGGTCTGTATATTCTATGGCCAAGCTACCAAAGAGTATGTAAAAATAAGGTTGGCAGTACTGGTTCTTTCATCGCATGACTGGGGAATTCCCCATAGAGTTGATCCACTAAAGATCCACTAAAGAGTTGATCCCATAGAGTTGATCCACTAGAGTTGATCCCGATCCACTAAATACATACGTTGTATTGTGTCATAGACAACATTTTTGAAACATTTTTAATGTAATCGTTGAATTTTCACTTCGTGCAATTTGTTTGCGAGTTTTACGGCTGTGAATGAACAGAGAGTTTCACAACTTACGAATTTAGAGCTAAGTATTGGATATTTATTTATAAAGACTGCAGAAGTGCTTCGGGCTTCGAGAAAATCGGTGAAACGGCGAATAAAAATCCGTGTAGTGTAAACTGAAGTTAAAATTACTATACGTAAGTTTTATTATTTTTTACATATTTTATTACCTAATACAGGACTTGACAAATGTGAAGTGCCGTTTTATTATTCAATTACTTACATATTTTATTTAATTTCAACGTTATCAAATATTATTAGTTTGGGTGTTTATTATTAAGCAGGAAATTCAATATGTTTGAGCTGCTAAGGTGAAAATTTCATTTNTTTTGATAGATGAAGGTTGGCATGGTCGATAATTAATTCCCCTCACAAGCAAAAAACAGTACCATCCCTGTTTGAATAACATAGCCAAGATCTTTCCAGTGATTGACCATTTTTCATTTTCTTAATGAAATAACTATTTGAAAATGTTCTGTTTTGTTCTTTGTATTTCTTTATTGAAGCTGAATATATATTTTTCGGATCTTTATTTTGAAAGTCAGTTATTTCATGTGAGAGGATGTCATTAATGAAATCATTATTTAGCAATTCTGGCCACAAGCCCACGCCAACATATTTCTCAAACTCAAACTAATATTCTCTAAATTTCTTTCCGTCTCGGTATTACCGTCCTCTTGCTGATCACCAATATAGTTATAATATAGTTACAATATAGAGAACAATATAGTTTTCAGTGGGATCAGAGGGTTGCTGGTAATCAAGATTTTGCACATTTTCACCATTTGTATTTTTTTCCTGGTGTTGCGATTTTCTACTCCCTTTAAATAGATTCTCTTTGGATAAAATCTCTTCCTTTTCATTTGTTAATAAATTTGCAGCTATTTCATTCTCGTTTTTATGTTCTAATTTGGAAAAAGTTTCCATTTCTGTACATTTCTTTCTTTCTTTTTCTCGACCTAGCTGTAATTTCCGTTTCTCAGCTCCACTTTTATATTTTCTACCAGACATATTGTAAAATAAGATTTTGATATTTTTCTGAAAATAATCAATGAACTTGATAATTTTCTGGCAATAAACAGGGAACGAGATAATTCATGTAATATTGCTCTTCGCGTCACATTTTAATACTTTGTAATGAGTGCAGTAATTCACAAATTATCATTAAAAATCGATTAAAAAGTTCATTTAGTATTGAAAAAATACATTAAAAAAAACAAACATGATTTATAATTCTTTTTACTTATCAACTAATAGCAGGAACTCTTTTCTGATACTGATTATGTACTTTCAATTATAAGTAAAATAAGAGAAAGGTCCGGTCTTTATAACTTTTAAGTTATCATTTATTAGTAAACTAAACAAGTTTGTCACTTTGACGACGAGAACAGAAGTGCGGGTAAAAAATTAAAAAAAAAAATTAGATCGGGCGTTAAGCGGCGCGAATGGACGCGAAAAAATACACTGACCAAAAACAAGCGACGGAGAATTCCTCGTTCCGCTAGATAGACGCGCACATGCATGGGTTGATTGATCTCAGGGTTGCCAACCTTATAATAGTTTTTTTTTTAATATTAGATATTTTTTTAAATTCAAAAAATCACCTATTGTTTTCAGTGGAGACTGGGGCCGTTTGTATCCGCGGGCCCTGGCTGCAGCCCTAAAATCCCTTAAGTAGATCTGCCCCTGATCAAAGTGATCAATCACCCGCTCATTGATCGCTGTTAGTGATGCTTTACTTCGGTGATCCGCTGGGAACCGTATCATATGATTTTGATCAGTCGATTGTGTTACACCACGCATTATCTTCCAACACATTTTTTCATCCTTTTTCTTCTCTCATTATGCAATGCTATGAAAAGCAGGTGTGATGTAAATCATTGTATACCCTATTGAAAGGCTAAGGAATTGCTGAATACAAAATCAAGTTGCCTTTAACTACTACAATATTACGCAATTCATGTAACAATAATTGTCTAATGATGTAATTCAGCCTCTGGTACTTGGGACTTATTATTTACGAGCGAAACTGCACAATGGGCTATTTTATTTTCAGGGCCATTCTTACTGCATCCGTGAAGCACGCGTGAATGTTTAGACAGTGATGGTGATCAATAAAATACATTTTTAACTGCAACTGAAAATGCCAACATTTAGTTTATATTAAAAGTGTATATTAAATAAATGCTCCAATAATTGCACCAACTTTTAGCCTTGAGTTGAATTCGTTGAGGTCTAAAAGTAAAATCTAATTTTAAAGTTTTACGAACGATAACAGATTCCAAATTTTATGTAGGTACAATAATATGTATTTCAAAACATATTTTGTTTAGGTATCTTCAGTAGTCTATGTCAGAGGTTTTTGGTGTAAATATCAACATGAACATGTCAAGTATTGGAATTAGTAGAGAAAGTGAGAAAGTGAAGGAAAACGTAATTAGTTTAGAAGATTTGTTTTTTACTAGCAGGTCAGTGGCTTTTTAATAAACAGGATTAAAATTTTTATTTCAGGGCAAATTACATCATTTAAAAACGAGCGATGTCATTCATGTTAATACTTGCCTGTTTACCCTTATATTAAATCAATTTTTAACTTATCAAATGTATCAACTCCAGTTAAAATCCCTTTTAGAAATCTTTTTTCAATGTTTGCTATTCCTAACATTCCAATAAATGTAACATGTAATGCTAATTATATCTCCTTTAACACGTATACCTTGAACACATTTCCTTCTTGTTGTAGCTGCTGACCTTAAAGGTTTTAATTTAAATTACGTTCCTACTTTAGTTAGTTGTCACATTATGTTTATTTTCATTTGCTTCAAACTTAATAATTTACCATGAGTATCGCTTGAAGCTTTTTATTTTGTATTAGCTTTTGGCTTAACAAGTTGGTAGTTGCAAGCGACATAGTCATAAAAATACCCAGTTTCTCTAGGAAATGGTGCCAAGTGTCACGAAAAATTGTTTTACCAGGCAAAATTTATTTTTTAAAAATTTTATGGTTCTTTTATAGAAGGTTACTTTGAGACCTCTACAGTGGTTTTCGAGCTATCCCCTCCTACAAAAATACTTCTTATGCTACGTTAGAGATTATATTAATTCTATACTAATGTTGCAAACCGATTCGTTTCTCTTCTTTTCAACAGGTGTTATGTTTAAACCTTAAAGAAGGTTGGAAAAAAGGATATATTATGATCTGTTAACGATACAAATGAAAAATGTAGATGTTTGCCCGGGGGTGGCTACGAGTTATACATTTGAGTTGGTCCCTTTCTGTGATTTTTTTTTTGTTTCTCGCGGGCCACTGCCCGGAAGTTTCGAAGACTTGGCGATAATTCTGCCACAGATCTCGATACGGAAATCTCCCCAGTTATACCTTTCGAGTTGGTCCCTGTCTGTGATGTTTTTTTAGTTTCTCTCGGGCCAAGGTCCAGAAGTTTCCAAGCTTTGGCGATTATTCTGACACAGATCAGGATACAGAAATCTCCACTACTGTTGCCTGGAACTTGGTGATTATTCTGCCATAGAATTTTTCATTGATAAATTGTTGAAATTTAATGAAATTTGCTTCATGCTAAAGTGGCAATTATCCAATTGCAAGTTCACCATTGGTGTTATATTATTTGAGGCTATAGAAAAAATAAAGTTTGACTGTAGTGTAACACAGTTTGATTGAAAGATATATTTGATATTTTAATGATATGAATTTAAATAATAAGAAAAAAATAGTTCATTTTATTAATACGCATGTGGATGTGGCTGATATTATTCGGACCTCATGGGAACTTATTTTAACCATATTTTTAGTTAGTACTATTGTTACTTTGCATTAAATGTGTTTTCAGTTCCTTGATTCTTATAAAGTTTTTTTACAGAAAAATTCTTTGCGCAACATCTGTTAAAATTTTAAAGATTGTTCATATTTATGTAAAAATAGCTCTGAATAATAATTTTAATCTTGCTAGTACCAATGGAAGTGAAATTTCACATCCTGGTTTATCTAGTTTCCATCAGTAATATTTAGATATCGGCAACTAGGATTATAAGTGATTCTGTTTACTATAATGCATCAAATATCACTTCAAAAACTAGAGTAGACTTGAAAAGATGTGTTCCAGAGGATCCGTAATTCCTAAATGCAAAAATAAAAAGTGCCAGCAAATTGATGCTAAACTTTCAATACATATATAATATTTTAAAAGCTAATTGTAACCACTATATGTAGTACTTTGTATGAATATAATTTATTAAATCGAGTAAAATTTCATACACTATTTAAAGGTGGTAAATAAAAAAATAAAAGTATGGCTTATATGATAATTGATATTTTTAGCAATGTTTTCGCAGGTGTCATACTGACATACATCTATTTCATCCACCCTGACAGGCAAAAGGGAACCCTCTCTTTCAGACACTTTATAAATATAACATTTATATAAAATTTTTTTATTTGAATGTTAAATTTTTTTGTGCTTATTATTGTGTTAGTATATTTCTGGAACAAAAGTGGATATTTTTAATTATTCATTAAAAATATTATTCATCAGTTAAAATTCTTCATAAAATACTTTTTATTGGTTAGGTTAGTCTAGATTCAAGGTGTCAAATATTAAAATTTTTTGTTTTAAATGAACCAAAAACAAACTGGTTTAAGCAAAATAAAAAAAAAGAAAACTTTTTCCAATTCTGGTACAATATGCAATATAACCAATTTCAGCTCTTTTTGTTGTTGTTTTCTTGTAGTGGTTGGAAAGTTAATATTTTAATGTATAATTCTTTGTTTAATGAATTTGATTTAAAATTATCTTCCATGCCACTACATGTGAAGGATTACAAAAATTCATGTAAAGAGCTCTTCAGTTCTCTTATGGTGAGACTTTTAAAATTTTGACAAAATTACCAAAAATTCTGAAAGTTTTAGTTTGTAACTGTTTACCACTCTATAAAATATTTTGCAAAAAGCTTAGTACATAGTTGGCAGCCTTGCCATAACTTATAAAGAATGCTTAAAGAATTTTCCATTCTTGTTATTAAATTAAAATTGTGTACTTATATAGGATACTCAAAAGACCACAAGTGTACAAAGCTTTGTTGTACTTTCCATTTGGTTTGGTGTTGTTGGCTTTTAGAATAGCGGTTTGTTTTTTAGGAGTAATAGTTCTCTCTTTGTTGCCAAAAACATCACATACTAGAAGGTAAAAATTTTGTACTTTTTTATTTATTCTTTTAAAATTTCAATGTATTGTTTTCATGATAATGGAATCTTTTTAAAATCTTTTACTTTGTATGATTCACTATCGGCAATTTCACCTTTTATCAATGATGTATTTTCAGACTTTAAAAGCATGTAATTCATTTAATAAAATTTGAGCTGCTCTAATAATTTTTGTTCTAATAATTTTTCAAAGTGCTTATGTCTTTGAAACTTAATATAATTTTCCAAAAACTTACTCTAATTTTTAAAACCTGGTTATGTAAAGTAACATTTTGTGTTATATTTGTAATACCCAGTTTTTAATTTTCAAAAATGTTTTAAGCTTAATAAAATTATTAAAAATAGTTAAATTTTATTATTATTGAAATAAATATGTTCAATAAATTCCTGATTATCCACAGAAAAAGGTAGGGCAGCAACCACTTTTTAGTAATTTATATGAATTACCTTACAATTGACAAAAAAAAAAACTAATTACGTTTGAACAATTTTATTTACAAGTTCGTTATTTCTTCACTATGAATTCTGTTGACTGTTTTTATTTTAGCTTGATAAAGCATTTTTTTCCTTTAATCACTCTGAACTTAAGCATGAAGTATAATGTTTAGCATAAATTACAAGATATAATTTCCAAAAAGAGTGAATAAAATGACAATTATCGACTGTCATCATTCTTTGTAATCTGGAAGTTTGGTATTTTGCTTTTTACAACATTGAATAGAAATAAGAGTTGCACGGATTTAAATAAACGTCGCCCATTTCTGTTCACTCTAACAATGAAATGTGCAACTTTTACCAAACCCTTCTGTTGCTCCATATGAAGATTTGAACATTGCTTGCTTAAATGCAAGTTTAATAAAGTCTTATTCCTGTTTTAGATTTTCTTTTAATCCCACAATATCTGTCATGGCAGAAAAAGAAAATCTATGCATTTTATATTATAAAAATTCAATTTTTTTTTTTTAGGATAAGTGAGAATACTTTTAGTGTTGTAGGTGGAATGTACATTACAGCTTAACTTTATTCTTTTCAAAAATTGATTCCTTGAAAATATATTTTAGTTTCTTTTTAATAAAGAATAAATGAATAAAGAAATCTTGATTGTAAAGTATTAACTTTGACAGAGGTGATTGTATTCTGAGTTTTTTACACCATACTTCTAGGTTTTAAAACTAGGAGCAGGACATGTGATTGCAAATTTATAGAATCAAGCCAATTGATTTGCAGGGTACCACAAATCTTTTTTGAAATTAGTATAAATATGTGATATCTTTATCGTTGGTCGATAATTAAAATATAAATATTAGTTCAAAAAATTATATTGAGCTTGTTGAAATATTTGCGTATTAATTTTGATTCATAACTTGATATCTTGAAATTATGTTTTTGCATACAAAAGTTTAAAGAATTTTCACTTTGTGTCACATTCACCCATGCTTTGATTACTTTTCAGCTTCCTTCTCAAAGGCTTGTGCAAAATATTAGGATTTGTGATTGAAGTGGATGATAAGTACCTTGATGACTCTTCAAAGCTCTTAGTTTCAAATCATGTTAGCATTCTGGACCGGTTAGCTGTCAATGTGATGGTGCCCTGTAACACAGTATGTTTTTTTTTTTCAGTTATAAACTAATTTTCTAAGGTAATTCCTTCTCATGACATTATTCTTCTGTGCATGTTGTGTTCCAATGGTTCATTACTTATTTAATATTAATATAATTACTATATATCCAAGCGTGTAAGTTAACTATTTCTGAATCTGAGATAGCAAATTTCTAGTATGCCAGGCATATTAGTCTACCGTTGAAAAAAAAAACAAATATGAAAGTCTTTCAGCCAATAGATGTGTAATTGAATAAACCCTTCGAGGATAAGTCATTTTCCTTCGAATAAATAGTTGATAGGAGAAAAACCTCTTGCAAAAACAATAATTATTTGTGCTGCTTCTATAGATGTTCCTATCCAAGATGTGAAATCAAATGTTATTGAAAATTCTTTAAAAAGTGTGGAATTTCAAATTCTTTGGTTTGGGGGTAAAAATTACTTTTTGCAAGACTCGGCAGATAAGGATGAAGTAAAATTCATTGGAGATGATTTTTTGGAATTTTTAAATTTATAGCTCTTTTGAAATTAAAGTTATTGTTTATATTTTTTGTAATACTCTTTGATAAATTACCTTAACTTTTTCTAATGCAATTTAAAGTGAAGTATGAAGTATCCCTTTTATATGAAAAAGTAAGATTAGAGAAAATGTAAAATTATTTGTATTTAGCATATTGGAAATAGTTTTTGAAAACAGTATGGTTGGTATTGGAGGTGGTATGGAAAAATTAATGGTATGGAGAAAACAGAAACATGTTATTACCTTTTTAATGCTCCAGAATTATGATACCTATAAAGTTAACATTCTTTTTTCAACAAGAAAAATAGTTTTAAATTTCGAATGTGTAACAGCATTGATAGTGTTAAGTTCTTATCTATACTTTTTTGTTTTGTAATTAGGTTTCAAAAGATTTTCATATCAGAAATATAGACTCTTTATGGTTCTGGAAAGACGATGTACGATATCCAAGAAATTTGAGTGATGATGCTGTATCAGCTTTGAGAACCTACATTGATAGTTAGTTTTTTAATATTTATGTTTGCTTTAAGTTTTTATGTATATTTTGCTTTCAAGTCATCACTAAAAAACACATTTTTACTCTATTAGGTTCCTCAATTCGTGTTTTATGTTTTCCTGAAGAAACTACAACTAATGGTAAAATTGGCCTTCTTAAATTTCACCCTGGAATTTGTACTTTGAGCAGTTCTGTTCAACCTGTAAGTATAAATGTATTAGTGATATCAAAATTGATCAAAAAAATTATGTATTTGCTGAAACTTAAAAAGGTTAAAAAGCAACAAAAATGCCTATTTTTAGCAAATTCAAAATGAATCTTAAGGGACAGCAACTCATCATTTTAATTAATTAGACTCTTGATGATTCAGTAGTAATAAAATTTTCAAATGATGAGTTGAGGAATAGTCCACTAATTTACTCCTGTGTATAATTGTGTAACTTACATTTTCATGCAAAAACTTGCATTATTTCATTGCAAAAGTATTATTTTATTGTTTTAATAAATCCAACTAAGATCACTAACCAAGTATAATTTTTAATAAATACTCTGGTTTTATTATTTTCAAATTATTAATTTATTAAATAATTAAAATTTGACATAAATAATAGAGGATTATTTTTTTTTCTTAAATTTTCATGTGCAGTAGTGCAAGTTTTTTCTCAATTTACATTTATGAATTTAGTATGTTAAATGAGTGTAATATACTGAATAAGTGTTTCCATATTGTATATTTTCAGTCTTTGTTATTTGGAGGAAACTCATAACTGAAAGAAAAAAAATATTTCTAATATTATTCAGTGGGATATAATTTTGATTGTAGATAGTTTTTTTCTTCCAAATTTTGTTTTAAAAATTACAGCTTAACTTGCAGGATGCTGTCATATAGGCATTGAAATGAATGTTTCTTAGATGAATGGAAGATTTCCAAGCTAAATAAAATTTAAATGCATAATAAAATGATAAGTATCCTATTGATTGAAATGAAGAAATGATTTACTGAATTACTCTAACTTCTCTTTGTTTTTTTAAGAGCAAACTTACTCTTTATCATGGTAATACAGACGTGGAGCATTTAAAGTCACATTATTTCGAAAAAAGAGTACCTCAGTGAAAGAACAGGTGCTGAATACTAGTAATAACATGGTTAATCATTTAAAACATTGCTAAGCTGCTCTCGTTTCCATAATAAATAAAATGATAAATAATGGCTGTTGAATTTCAGACCTATCACTGTTATCAGAAATGGATAAATAAAGAAAAAATAAAGATGCCATTAAACTGAAAAGGAATTACTGATTTAGGAAAAAAGTGGTAAACTAAACTTAAATGTGGTATTATTAGCCACTGAGAGCAACAAAAAGTTTAACTGTTTTACAAAATGGTAATCAGGGTGTGTTAGGTTTTTAAAAAGTGCTTACAGATGCTTGTTTTCGATTTTCATTTTTTAAAAGCGCTCGTTTCGATTTTTGTCTTTTTTTGTTGGAAAATTTGACTGGCTAGAGTTACACATAATGTGATAATAGCTTGTATACAGTGGAACCCATTTAAGAAGTTCCATTTAAAAAAGTTTTAGAAGTTGATTTTTTTAAAAATCAAATATCATAACGTTAAATTTACCTTCATGAGAAGATTTTTTCCCGTTTAATAAGTTTTCACATGGTTCCAATTTTCCTTATTTTTTTAACTTTATATTTCAAAAATGTCTTATCTAGTTTAACCTTTCTAAGACGAAAACAGATACCTGGACTATGCCAAATTAACAAAGGCCACAGAGCTTCCTTTTCTCCTCCATTACACAAAAGGTGATTCATCAGAAACAGGTGTGAGCAAAGGAATGTGAACCTTTAGATGAACAATGAAACCAATAAGAATGTGGGGAATCGCTTGGACATTGTGTCCACTGTAAATAAAAAATTAGAAAGCCTGATGATGCATGCACTGCTCTGCTGTCCCCACCCCTTCAGTGACTGATACGAAAGATACATCAAAACATTTAGCAGCATTTCGTTGGAAATTTTCTTAGTGTGAAGGTTCATTTTGATTTTTATCTTAAATATCATAGAAAAAAAAATGATTTTAGTTGAAAATGTCCTCTAAAGACATTAAACGTAAAACACTATCTATTGAGGACAAAGTAAAAATTTTAAAAACTGCAGACAGCTATTCTCAATTTGAAAGGGTTCGAATAGTGAAAAATTTAAATCTCACAATTACTACTTTAATTTGCATTATTTGCTAAGAAAGACATCTTAAACTGTTCTTGTTCCGGTGAAACCCAGAAAATAAAAATAGTGAAAAGAAGAAAATACGAGGATGTTGAAGAAAAACTTATGATTTAAACAAGCAAGATACTCGAACGTTCCTGTCAGCGAAACTCTATTTGGAGGAACAGCCTTAGAGATTGCTGAGAAACTGAACGTTCATTTAACACCTTCTAATGGATGAATTGATCATATGAAAAAGCGAGCCGGATTAGTATATAAAACAATTAAAGGAAAATGTAACAGAGTTGATTAGCAAGAAGCTGAAAAATGGAAAGCTAAATTACCTGAACTAACTTCAGGTTATCAACCGAAGGACATTTTTAGTATGGGGGATTGTGTTCTGTTTTTAAATTTTTTACCCAATAAAACTTATGCATTTAAAGGTAAACGTTGCAATGGAGGAATAAACAGTAAAAATATTTGATATTTTTAGTTTGGACTTGTATGAATGGTACAGAAAAATTATTGATTTTAGTAATTGATAAAAAAAAATTTGTTTATTTTTAACCTTCAACCGTTTATGAAGTTTTCCCGTTTAATAAGTAATTTCGTTCCAGTCCCTTGAAAAATTTCTTAGGCAGATTCAACTGTATTAGTTAATAAGAAAGTAAACTCTTAACTTTTCAATTGTTGAAAATAAAAAAATAATTCAATTGCATAGTTTGTAAATTAAAAACGTGAAACCTAAATACTTTGAAATTTTGTAAAGATGCTTTTGAATTAAACTAGATAAGGAAAATATTTGGTGTTTTCTTTCATGATTAAATTTGTTTGGTATATTATCTGATTTGCATTATTCTTTTTGTTTTTTTTCCTGGTCCTAATTTTTTATGTCCCTTATCAGTTCCTTTTTTTATTCAAATTTGCAAGTATTATGGCAGCTCTGTGTATTGTAAAAATATTGAAAGTTATTGTTGCAAAATATCAGGAAGCTGAATGGGAAAATATTTTTAAACTATTGAATGTGTAACAGTCAATTGCAATTGAAAAACTGTGTTTTATTTTGATTAGATCATATATTAATTGTGGAAGGAAAGCTAAATGGTGTATGTTTTCATTTCTAAAGAAATGATACAACACAATTTAAATGTTTTAGTTCATTTTATTTATTGCATCTTTTATTGTTCTTAAGTACAAAAAATGTTTTGATGAAATGCTAAAAATTAAAGCATTTTATTTTGTAAAATAATTTGAAGTAGGATTTATTTTTTAGAATATGATTTGCATATCTACATCAATTATGTTATTATTTCTGACAAGCTTTTCTCAAATTTTAATTGTCTGTTGTTCCTAAACAAATTTTTCTTCTTTCAAAAATTGTTGATTGTTATTAAGGCATGTGATTTATATCAACCAGAAACAAAAGAACTTCCAAAGCAGGTAGTAAAGAGAAGGGTTAGAGCTGTAAAAAAAAAAAAGTTGTAAGAAAAGTAAATTTACAATGTTTTGGGTTATTTTTGACATTATTGGGGAACAGGAACTTTAATAACGAAACAATATTAGGCATTTTCAATGGAGGAAGTTGAGAAATTAAGAAAAAAACATCTGCCAAAAATAACTTATAATTCTTGTCGTATCCAAGTTTAATGTCCACTCCTTGATTGCATTTATAAACACTGTTAAGCAATACTATACTTTTTCCTGTTTATTTTATTCTCCAAATTTATACCTTGCGGACAATTTTTTTTTGTTTTCCAGAAGACATTTCTATTAAATGAATTTAATGTGAATAAGGAAGTATTTTCAACCAACAAAATTTGTTTTTTCAATAACATATTAAGCACAGGTGTAGAGCAAGTCTTTTAAAGCTTTTGTTCTCTGGGATTCTTGTTTTAGAGTAACTTTAAAGTGAAAATTACTTAGCTGTTACTAATTCACTAATCATGATAGTCAATAAATGTAATTGTGAATTTTAATAATCTACACCCTATCTATTTTAATAATCTATAACCCTATATCATTTTCTTACATAAGTGTCAAATGTAAACTTATTGAATTCACTTTAAAGTATATGACTAAAATGTGTTTGTGCTTTTTAGTAGCTTCAATGAGCTTTCATTTGCATTTATATTTTTGCATATTTATTGATTGAAGCATTTATTATGAATGATTAACAAATTTTTTCAGGTTCTTATTTGGGTCTCAATATCATCTTTCATGAAAATTTCTCCTGTAAGTCTTAAAATATACATATTCCATTGAAATTTGTTTTGCTACCATGTATGCATTTTCATGCAATCTAAAAGATAGGCTTATTCTTGATCCTATATATATATATATTTGTGTGCATGTGAGTGAGTGACAACTTTTGTAACATGATTAACAGTGAAAGGGTTACATCATCATCTACCAATGATTATTATTTAGATTATTTGCTATTTTGATTTTAATATTAATTTCTCCTATTTTTCCAGTCTGTTATCGGAAGTACAGTGTTTGGAGATTTAGTCTGGGCATTTTTTCTCCCTTGCATATCTTTTACTTTAAAGTAAGTCTAAATAATTTTACTCCCCTGATAATGTTTTTACTTTCCAAATTTTGTTTCGAAGTTTTATCTTGAATATTTTTGCATTAAAGATATATCTAAAGTTTTAATATCTGACTAAGGAAGAGTAATTCTCTTACCATTCTGACAAAAAATGCTCAAGGTAGAGAAAAAGAAAATTGAGTAACTATAAATCTAAGAATCATACTTTAGGAAAGATGTTTTTATGCTCAAATTCATTGTTTTATTAATTGTTGCTTTTAATTTATCTATGAAAATGTGTTTTTTAAACCCTTGTTATTATGTATAATAACAATGAAAATCCCCCTATTAGATCCAGTGATTCGAACGTAGTTAGTTGTTTTTCTTTCTTTAGCTGCTTTACATTTTTAGTTCAGAGAAGTTTAGAAATTAATATTGTAACTGTTGCATACTATATTCTAATCCCGTTAATGCATCTGCATTGTAAGACTAAGTTATTAATTTCTATATCCATCATTTACAGTGTTTTCAATATTGTTATGTTCATACTAAAATATAAAGATTAGAGATTGTAACAATGAGTGATATTTGCAGAAATTTTTTGTAGATGTTTTTATTTATTTTTTTGAAAATAATTATCTGTAAATGGGTTAATGATACATGGCTTATGATGATGATAAAAAATAATATCCTATTTATTTTTAAAAATCAATTAATCAATTCAAAAATTAAGTTTTGGAAGTTTCCCTTCCGTTTGGAAGTTATTGGTGATCAAAAACAAAAAACTTTTAACTAAACTTTTGCTAAAAACTTTTGCTCAAAAGCAAAAGTTTTAAGCTAAAAAAATTTTTTGCTTATTTAAAAAGTGTTAGAAAAACTTAAAATTTTGTTTTAGAATTTTGGTTAATAAAGGTACTAAATAAAATTTTTGACAGTACTTTCAAACTTAAAATAACTAAATCTATTCAAATATGAGCTATTTTCGAATGAAATTATTTTTCTTCATATCACGTAAAATTTGTCAGTTTTATAGCTGATTTGATAATCAATCTAATAAAATTTAAATCAATTTTAGTTTTTATCCATAGTTTATCAGTAGTAGTTTTTATCAGTAGTTTAGTTTTTATCAGATTTTTTACAATGTAAAATTTAATAGTTTTATAGCTGGTTTGTTTATCAATCTAATGAAATGGTATTTAGCAAATCATTTTTTATTTTTGGCGATGAACTTTTTTATGAGATAAGATAACAAACGTTTCTTTTATGAGATAGGGTGAAATCTGAAACAGTTATTGTTCTGTGGGCCTTATCTACTTTAGTGGGCACTCTTTGCCGGACACCATTTTAAATTAAACAAACTATATTAAATTGAACTTGGTGCAAAGATTCCGTTTGAAATATTTGCACCAAGTACCCCATATTAAATTGAAAAGTGTATAAACATGTGTCTTACAATTACTTATTTTATAGTGATTTCTTTCATTCATATCATTATGAATAAAATATTTTTACAAAACAAAAATCAGAGTCTTGTACAAATGTAGTGTCTGATATTAAAAGCTTTGGGCTCTTGATAAATGTTAAAACCCGGGGTGTTCCTCAAAAGATGGAAGAAAGAAAAAGATTTTAATGCAAAGTGATACTTGATCTTTGTATGTATGAATTATAAATCACAAACTACACGTGATTTGCTTCCTGTTATGAATTCTCATTGAAAATGCTGTTATATACAAAAATAATTCTATAATTTA
Source organism: Parasteatoda tepidariorum (assembly GCF_043381705.1). NCBI lineage: Eukaryota > Metazoa > Arthropoda > Arachnida > Araneae > Theridiidae > Parasteatoda > Parasteatoda tepidariorum. Next base: position 15,158,400 of record NC_092215.1, on the reverse strand, counting down.
TTACAATAAAATGAAACAAACAATATATAGATAAAGATGTCTAGAAAATATTTGTTAATGACATTGGTAAATAACATCGGAAACAGTTTTTTTTTTTACATTTCCATGAAACAAAAATAGTTTACTTTTTATTATATTCAAGTGCTACTATGGGTCCCATACTTCCAGTCCAGTTTTATTTTCTTACACTATAATGATATTAAAAAAGTTAGTATGTAAGTAAAAAAAGTTAGTAGTAAAAGTAAGTATATACCTGATTGTTTGAGTAAATAGCATCTAGTTAGATTTCTGACCATTTCGGGCTTATTGATTAAACGAAATTATAGAAATATTAAATGAACATGAAATTAAACATGAATTAAATAATACATGAAGTAAAGTCATCTTTTTTAATTTTAAATTAATATACAGGGATGTGATTCTTCCGCTGATTTCCGCTTTTTTTTTAGATTTTTCCATATCTTCCGCTCTTTCTTCATAAATTTCCGCGCGGAAAATTTTTTTATGCGGTAAATGATATTTTGTTGAAAATTTTTTTCTTCCGTGGAGCGAAAGTATTGAAGCCCCCAATAAACCTTTCTTCACATGTCAATCTGCTGGCTGGGGTAAAAGTGGTTGACCTTGGTAAAACAATGCCGTCTCCTACTCCACTACTCTCTTAACTTTTCAGGGATGAAAGACTTTTTAAAATTTCCGACCATGCTCCAAAAACTTTTGGGGAGTCGAACGAACGATATAGTCGGACTTACGACGAACTCCCCCCCCTGCAGTAGCTTCCTGAGGAAATGGGTAGAATTTCGGCATGTACGCCGTTGCCTTGACAACCGCGACTTCCGCTATAGATTGGAAAAAAGAAAAAAAAGTCCTAAGCAGTTTCGTTTTGGCCGCTGATATTTGATTTATTTTGATTGGCTGATTTACAGAATTTTAAATATTAGGAACTGGGCCAGAATCTGCTAAAATTGCGATTCTTATTTAGATGATTTTTATGTAAACCATCGATTTTCGTATTTAACTGATTTAAAAATTACTTAATGAGATTCGTTTTTACACGATTTAAAAATCATTACTCGCAATTCCCATTCACGCAATTTGACAACCCAATATCGCGATTTGTATTTAAACGTTTTTTAAAACCCAATATCGCGATTCATATTCNCTTTTGTTGAAAATCAATTCCCATTCACGCAATTTAAAAATTTAATATCGCGATTTGTATTTAATCGTTTTTAAAACCCAATATCGCGATTCATATTCCCGCTAGTTTAAAATCCTATGTCGCGATTCGTATTCATATATATTTTTAAATTTCAATATTGCGATTCGTTATCATTATCACGCTGTTGTAATATCAAAAATCGATATTCGAATTTATACGCGGTTTAAACATTCATTACTCGTTGCGATAAGTATTCACGGACTCTGAAAATTATGCATCGTGATTCTTATTTACGCGATTTAAAAATTCAATACCGCAATTTGTATTTTCGTGCTTTTAAAATCCAATATCGTGATTCTTATTCACGTGATTTTAAAATTCAATATCGTGATTTTTATTCACGCTATTTTAAAATTGAACATCGCGATTCTTATTCACGCGATTTTAAAATCAAACATTGTGGTTCTCATTCACGCGATTTTAAAATCCAACATCACGATTCTTATTCAAGCGATTTTAAAATCCAACATCGCAATTCTTATTCACCCTATTTTAAAACCGAACATCGCGATTCTTATTCACGCAATCTTAAAATCCAACATCGCGATTTTAAAATCCGATATCGCCTTATTCACGCGATTTTAAAATCCGACATCGCAATACTTTTTCACGCGATTTTAAAATCAAGCATCGCGATTCCTATTCACGCGATTTTGAAATCCAACATCGCGATTCTTAATCTAAGGCCTCTAATAATTGTGTGAGAAATGAACTTTCTTGTCCTATCAACACGGATGATCAAAAGTCTGCAAAACGCAGTCTACAGATCAGTCATGTTAATAAAAGACCATCAAAAAAACAAAGAACTGATGAGAAAGTCCATAAAGGTCTTTTGACCATTAAAGAAATGTTTTTTTAAAATGATGTGATACATAAAATTGTGCTTATGCATAATTACTCAGTTATCTAAATTATGAAAAAAAAAATTATTTGAATCAAGATTTTATTTAAGAACATAATTACCATTTATTTATATTTAATTGAATAGATAATAATGTAATCATTATCAGATTGGCCATTGAATTCATATCATTTTTTCTTTTGCACGTTTAATGCTACAGTTATAAACTTCCTCTTTTTTGTGTTTTTGTCAATCACATCCCTGAATATAGTGTATAATAGTTTTAAGATTATGGTCCGAAATTTGTTGGACAATTCTTTCCCCTCCGACTGTCAAACTCACTTGACAACAAACTTTTAGAGGAACTAGATAAGAAGAATTACCCAAATAGTGATTCCATTTTCTATTATGAGGATAAGTTAACTGTTAAAATGATTTTTGGGCAAGAAGCTAATATCTAAAACAAAGGCAGCTAACTTTCACATGACCTGAAATACAAAACTAAAATCGTTCAACAAAAATAACTTTAACTGGACAATTAGGTGTTATTCCCTCACTTATGCAAGTATAAAAAGAAGTTTAATTTTTTTATTTATTCATATCTAATGAGCTACTTGATTTAATTTCAATGGAGACAAACAATCATAACAGACCCTTCACAAAATAATTTATCTCTTAACTCTTAATCGGACCCCTCACAAATTTGTTTATCTTCCTTATTGTCTTGTTAATGGAATAAACCCTTCTCGGGGTGGGGTGAAAGACGGTTCGAGTCAAACTAAGTTTCCCTAAGTTTAAATTCCAAACATAGTATTCTAAGAAAATATTTCTACTTTTACAAATGTGTGTGCATTCTTATTAACATTAAATCATAATTTTTTTTGTAAATAAATGACTACGTTATATTTATTCATGAAATTAATTAATAGAGTATTGTGGGAATAAAAATTAATTTCTGGCAATTTTTTAAATAAAATATTATAAATTTGAAATTTTTTTAAGTCTAATTAATGCATAGCGCATAAAAAATTTTACATTACTAAGTTGTGTAATTTAAAATATGTCAATTGAAATTATTAAAAATGTCAGTGATTTTGTTTCCACATTATTCATTTGAAATGAATATTCCTTGTTGAGCAGCAGTATAGACTAAATACCAAATATTTGTATGTTGCATCTATAATTTAGTAACAAATTCAGATGAGCTAAGAATACCTTTAATATTAATTATGCTGAGGGATCATGTGAAAGAGAATTGTATAACAGATTATTGGTCAGCAAATTAAATAATTACGATATTTAATTGGTTACAACATTAATTAATTGGTTACAACATTAATTAATCAATGCACAGATACAGATTTCTTCAAATTTTACAAGCTCTGCATTTTGCAGATAATTCTTCTAAGCTGAAGCATGATGAGAGTTGCATCAAACTTTGGAAAGTGTAAGATGTGTATGACCTAATTTATATTTCATTCAAAAGTATTACTCTTTAAAAGAAATATCAATCGAAGTCATTATAAAATTTAAAAGAATAATAATATTTAAGCAATATATGTTTTAAAAACACAAGCAGTGAGACATAAAAATTTACAAAATGACTGATAAAGAATTCTATGCATATATGAGCAGGTTTATTTTGGGAAGGACGAATTGTGATTAATTCAGCAAAATAAATTAAGGGAAAAGGCTATGCAAACAACATCTTTTCTTCCCTAGATTTATTTGCAGATACAATGAAAACCTATCAAGACAATAGTTGTGGAACTGTCCAAGCAAATAAGAAGAATTTTCGTAAATTTGTTCAGGATAAAGAATGAAAACCTGATGAAAGTCAAATTCTTTGTCGTAAAGAAGGTAGGGTAGCAGTATGCTGCAATGACAAGCAGGATTTTAATCTTCTAAGCAATCTTAGTAGCCCTGGAGCAAGATTCAACGCAAAGTTAGATTGTCTTCGATTATACAGAGCATATCGGTTTTGAATTGAGTGATTGAACGGCTAATCCCTATAATTTTGGACACTAAGCTGAGTGGACAAAAAAATATAATTTTCTGTATAATAGGTTTGAGTGATGTGAACACTCATATTATTGAAAAAAAGTTATCCGGGAGGAAAAACTCATAAACCGTATCGAATGAATGTCAATCGGTCACTCCTAGATAAAGCTCTTTAGTTACGCCTCACTGTAATATTATTGTGTAACCATCTTCCTCACTCAGCAGCAAAATGATATAAATGGAGAAGATGCACATACTAAGACGCAAAAAGAAAATATGATGCTTCACAGTCTGCTATAAGAAAGGAATTCAACGACCTTCAACAATAAATTGTCAAACATGTTATATTGCTCTCTGTGTTGATCATGACTGCTGAATCGAGTATCTCGGGAACAAAAAATCTAAAATCACAGCTTTATTTAGTACTGTTTAGTTTATTTCTATTTTTACTTTTGAGTAATATATATCAAATTTACCTTTTTACTACAGCTATCTTATGTATTATTTGCAATTATTAATAAATGTTTTAGAAGAATCTCAAAACCATTCCAAAAAGCTAAGAAAATGATAATTTAAAAGAAATTAACTGAAACAAATGATAATCAAATAATGAAAACTATAAGAATATAAATAAAAATTATAATATTATGAAATATTTAACTTAATTCTTTAAAATTAAAATTGAAAATATTTTATTTTTGTTAATTCGAGAGGCAACATTACGAAATAAGTTGATTTAATATATACTTAGTATTTTATATTTACTATTTTATGCTCTATATGCTGAAACAGAATAAATATTAATAGTCTGTAAGTTTTAACTCTGTGTTGTGGGCTAAAATTTAGGATTTTTAAAAAAATTTTTATGGGTGGAAAAACAAGTGCATATGACGGAATTAATATTTTTCAAAAAATTAGTATCACACTATTTCCTTATAGATTTTGAGTCAATAATATTTTAAAGTAATAGCATTTCGTACATTTCTTACCAACACATTATTTTTTTAAATAATTATTATTTTATTTTTTTAAATAATAGTTATTATTAATAAGAATTATTTTCTATCATATGAATTTGGTTTTCCATACTCAAAAATTATTTTTAAATCCTTTGCATTTTAACCCACAGAGAACTGCGGTCTAAGCAATAGACTGACAGCCTTCATACAAAGTATAATAAATATTAAACTGACTCTTATTTTGTAGTCCTCAAGTCGTACTATGCCCATTATCGGATATTTTTTATTTTGAATTATTGGATTTTTATGAAGATTTTAAATAAAATAATGAAAATTTGATTTCAAGTAGTTGAACTGGTAATAGTATAAATGTAAGGTAAATATTAAAAAGAAAGGAGATTAATGGTAGTTTGAATTTGTTTGAAATTTTGATGTTTTGAAATAATTTTTTTAATTGTGTAATTTAACAAAACCTGTTTTTTTTCTTCTAAAAATAAAAAGAATTAAAATATGGATCACAAACAAAGAATTTAATTTGTTGCTAAACATATAAATTAGAGTTATGGTTTTCGATTTGTAAAGTTTGTGAGAAAACAATAAAATAGTAACTATCAGTTTTTAATTTAAAAAGTAAATTATTACACAGCCAAAATGTACATGTGGAAGGAATTAATTACTATGATTTATACATAGTTACAAATGCTTATGTATATGAAAATGTACCTTGAAATTTAACGATAGAATTTTATTTACAATTTTTTATTTTTAAAAACGTTAGATATGTATTTTTATCCCTTTAAAAATTTTTTTAAATAAACTTAATACAAAACTAAAAAAAAATGTCCCAGTGTGGCTTTTTGATATGTTTTAGATTCACATTCAAACAATTCCTTCTTTATTGAAATATGTTTCGAATGTTTTCTGATAAAAAAGAAAACCATTCTAACCATAGAGCTAGCTATATACTGAAGCTATATTATAATGTTCCATTTTTCATATGAATACCTTTTGAAAATGCACCAGTAATATTAAAATTCTATCAAAACACATTCTAATAAAAATGGATAAATTAATTGCTATAAATTGGACGACTATGAATGTTGAATATAGTGTAAGGTTACTTTTTTTTTATAAGCAAATATTTGATATTTCAATAATGCAACTTATTGAAACAGGAATTTCATGGAAGCTTAAATAAAAGCCTATATTAAAAAATATTGAAAATTGGTTAAAAAATTCATTTAATTCATAATTTAAAATATTTATTTCACTACATTAAATAAACACTTAATTTTGTAAAAGCCCCAATAAAATTTTAATTTTAGCTGGAAACATTGAGACCATTCAGCTAACAAAGAGTCATATTATCTTATATATATAGGGGAGTGTCGGGTACCCCCGCCCACTGTCAATTTCATATGTATAGAATACTTTTTCAAGTCAATGAGCCATCAGACATTAATTGTTGTATTAAAAAATAAAATATTTTCAAAGTTTCAAGTATTTATGCAGCTGGTAACATGGTAAACAATAGTTTTGAAAATATGTTGAATATATATTCGATTATGTGAATATATTGTGATAAAAATGATAAATGAGGTTTATCTACTGTCAATACATTGGTCATTTTCATTTACACCTGAAAAATCAGTAAAATTTTTTTTTTGTAACTGGGAGTGGCTACCCGACACATTTTGAAAAGAGCTGAAAAACATGTTTTTTTAAATTTCTATTTTTTTAAGTTAAACTATTCTTTTTTCGGTTTATTCTTTTTGCATTATTTAATTAGATAATGAAACAATAGAAACATACAAAAATATTGATTATTACTCAATATTATACAGAAATATAAGCAATACTCCTTAAGTGGGTGGGGCTACTCGACTCTCCCCTAAATATTTTTTTTAAAAGAAAGATAACAAAAATTCTGATTTTAAATTTTTTTTATACAGTGATCTCTCATTTATGTGCGGGGGCGAGGGGCCACACGAAAGGTGCATATAAGTGAGACACGCGTATAAGTGAAAAGCCATAATAAAGATCTTAAAAATAGAACATTATTACATTTACAACAATATATTTCAAATTAATACTATGTATACCTGACTGAACATTTAAATAAGATGAGATTCAAATTTTAATATATTTAACTATAAATTAATAAGTTAAAGAAAATTAAAATGCTTACATACCCAAATTTAATTTTTTATTCCAGTTATGAATTTTTCACAAAATAATTTACAATCGAGGTTTGTTTTTGTTTTCGGGAGTTTCCAAAAAGAGCCTTTTCAAGTCCATCAAGACTTGAAAAAGTTCCTTCACTTCCAGAATGAAATTGAAAATAATCACGCAGAGTTTATAGTGCCTGTAAAACGACTGTGTGAGTTGGGGGAACTTATGCAGTGTCTTCATCAATGTCGTCTATCTCTTCATCATTGTCGGCACCATTTATTTCAGCTGCAATTTCTCCAATATCTCGTATTTGAGCCGTAATTAAATACTCTTCTACGTCAACGAATTCGTTAAAAGTACAATTACCCATTCCACCAGACACAGTATTCCAATCCTCTTCACTAATGTCATTTTCATTTTCGGGCTCTGGCTCTTCACATTCAGATTCTTCTGGAAGCAGAAATCCAGCTTTTTTAAAGCAGTTTTGAATACACTTGTCTGTGATGCTTCTCCATGATGAACACATCATGTGCATTGCATCAAGGACAGTGATTTGTTTTAGCTCGTCTTTTGCTTGAAGTTTTGTTTCCATGGCAGCCAAAAGACGACGAGTTACAGTTTTTTGATAGTGTACTTTTACACAACGGATGATGCTTAGATCCAAGGGTTGAATTTTGCTAGTGCAATTTGCAGGAACATAAACAACTTTCTTGTTCGCAGTTTTATTGCTACTATAGTTGCATGGGAGCTTTTTCACATTCCTAAAACATCGCGGTTTGCTTGATCTTCCAATGACTAATGGTGTGAATTTTTCTGAGCCATCAGCGTTGCAACATAACAAGACAGTTAACCTTTCTTTACTTTTCTTCCCACCATGACATGATTCTCCCTTAAATGATAAAGTTTTGTCAGGCATCATTTTAAAAAAAAGTCCTGTTTCGTCACAATTGTAGATGTTTTTTAGTTCGTATCCTTTTATTAAAGTGGCCAATTGCTCTTTCCACTGTTGAACAGTTTCTTCATTGACACTCCCACTTTTTCCAGAAAGGACACGAGCAGCTAAACCATGTCTGTTTTTAAATTTTTCAATCCATCCGTGAGATGCTGAAAAGTTTTGCATATCAAAACTCTTGGACAACTCTACAGCTTTCCCTTTCAAGAGTTCAACATTAACGGGAATGTTTGAAGCACGATCTTCTTTAAACCTTGTCAACAAAACTTTTAAAAATTCCTCGTACTTCCCACCTTGAATCCTGCTTCTTTTCTTCGATTGCGCACCACATTCTCGATTAGCTATTAAAATCGCTTCTCGATTTTTTAAAATCCCTCTTAAAGTTGATTCGGGGATATTAAAAGATTCCGCCAAAGCTTTTTTCGAGGTGAAAGAATTTTCTTTGAATTTTTTTATCACATCCATTTTAAATGAAAGCGAAAATTTTGTTCTCTTCGCCATGCTGAAAAGTACGCATCTAACTAAACACCGACTTCAGTTAGTCGACGATGTCATGTGGTTTTTGCACTAACATCTTTAATTGGCTGTCAGTTTTACCTACCTCAATCACAAGAGCGACCCCTCCTTGTACCCCTCAAAGTGAAATGTGTTCCTGGAATTTTAACAATAGGGGTAAGAGATAAAAGAGGAAAGCAGTAGGGGAGTCATCTAAGGCCTTAAAATGTGGGTTGCATACCTGCCAACTCTTCCGGATTTTCCGGTAGATTTTATTTTCATTTTTAAAGTGGTAGCAATACTCCGGTTATTCCAATTAACTTTTTGAATTATAATGATAATTATAAATGAGTTTGACCACCACTACATATAAATAATTACAATAAGCATATGAAAGCATAATAATCCTTGCGCAAGCAAATTTCAACGGGAACAAAATATAAATATATTTTTGAGTCAGATTGTTTTTCGTTTATTGTTTTACAACCACTCTGAAAATCCATTTTCGGAAAGAGTGAAAGTTGGCAGGTATGGGGTTGTGACCACACAAAGATAAGAAAAACGTGAGCATTCCAAGAAAAACATGTCAAAAGGATGAAAATTCTTATGATAAGCAATATGCTACACTTTTGGGACCCCTCCTTTTCAAAGTGAGAAAGTTTTTGCGCCGCGCATAAGTGAGAGGTGATTCTTCAGAGCAGCGCATAAATGAAAAAGAGTTATCATTGTTTTTCTATATCCCCAGCCAGGACTGCTACAAAAGCGCACATAAGTGAGAAACGCGTATAAAAGAGAGCATGCATAAGTGAGAGATCACTGTATCTAAATTCAAAAATATTTTTTATGGTGTACACAATAATTTTATTTATCATTAATAATTTTTAAGCAAATTTACTTAAAAATACTATAAAAATGTTCTGATTAATTATTTGTTATCTAAAAAATAATGTCAAGTGATTTATGAAATATTCTTAAATTTATAATATATTCTTAGATTTATATTATAATATATTTTCTATTTGAATAATTTCTACCGAAATAAGTGTACCAATAATGTCAATAATGCTTTTAACATATTATTAAGGAACTAAGTTTCTTAGGTCATTAATTTAAGTTCTGATCAGGAACAAAAATTATTAAAAAATATAAAACTGTTAATATAAAAAATTGTACAAAGTAAATAAAACTAGATGTTGTAAAATTCTCAGAAAATCATCTGTCATAAAACTAATCTTAACTATAAAAGTAAATTATTCAGTTTCGGGATTGTTGAACACACAATAGAATATACGTTATTTAAAAATATGTGTAAAATTTAGAATACTTTAGGAAGTACAAAAAGGTGATCAGGTAGCCTAATCATTGTAATCATTATTCTAAAGCTTGCGCCAATCTTGGGGATTTTTTTTTAAGCTGCACTGCTGCCTAAAGGTTAACATTTGTCAAATTCCTATTATACTCAAATTGTTTGTTTCTTTATTCAAAATGCAATTCTTTGGAAATTTTTAAGTTTCATACTTCATATTTTTTCTACTCACATTTTAGGTGTTTTAAGTCAAGTGAGAGCATGTAAAATCTGTTTCTAAATTTTCTTTAACTTTTTTTAAAGAAAAAAATAGAGAAGTTTTAATAAATTATCAATTTTAAACAACTAAACATTGTAATTCTTAGTGGCTTTTCAGATCTTTCCACTTCTAAAGAGCTGATAAGCAATTTATGTGCATGCGTCATTGAAATCTACATTCTATCATTCATTGCATTTATTTTAAATAGTGCTGAACTCTTAAAATACTAATAAAATATGTTTATTTTATTAAGCTTTTAAGTTTAAAATATTTCCCTTTAGTTCTTATTAAGAATTCTAGAAATGTGTTCCATTTGAAAATGGTTTAATATCTTTTTAGAGTTTTACCAAGTATTATTAAGCATCCAGAAGAATCTATTGAAGATTACAGCAAAAGAATACAAGAAACTATGGCCAAGTCTTTGGAATCTTCTCCTACAATTTATACCTCATCAGATAAAGATGAATTAATAAAGCGGTTAAAAACATCAGCTTTGCCAGGTACTTTTCATTTTAAGTATGAAGTATTCCTTGACACTGATCCCATTATAATGTACCAAATATTTTGTAAATTAGTTTGATTGATAAAAAAAAAAATAAAGCAATGGTTTACAACCAGGAGTCACTTGGCCATTTTGCTAAGACTGACAAGCTGGATGAAGAGATGCCATCTTGTATGCTTTGTATGCAAAATGTTTCTAGTGGTACCAAATTTTGTATTTTAATGTATTATTTTTGATTTAGTATATTTGATTCATAGTTATTTTGCCTACCACTACTTATAAATAACTCATAAGTTCAAACAACTAGTTAAAGTAATTCAAGAGTTGGTATAACTCATTATTTTACTTCAATTATTTTGTGTGCCTTTTGAAGTGTTGGAAAAACTAAGGAAGTTTTACATTATAGTTTTCTACCTCTATACAAATCTTTTAAGAAAACAACAGTTAGCTCTCTGAAAAAAAAAATAGTTTTTGCTAAAATTCATAATTTTTATAATTTTTGAGAAAGAAAGTAAAATTTCCTTATTAAAAATAATTTATTTTGTTAATATGGAGATAAACAAAAAATAACTGTATTAAGATTATATTTATTATGGGAATAAATTATATGTATCCCTTTGACACTGTATTCATTATGTTTCATCATGGGTAAAATGGTTGAGCTTTAACTACACATAGCAGCTGAGCATGGGTTTATCTTCTACTGAAAAAATAATAATGCTTACTTTCACTGTGATTGATTGTTGAATAGGTTAAAAATTTCAGTAATGAAATAGTATATTTATTAATACAGAATAACATGCTATACAGTCAGCCCCGCTTAAAGGAATACCATCGGTTCCAACCAACTCTATTCCATTAAGCAGGTTATTCGATTAAAAGCAGAGTGCATTATTCGATCTTAAATACTATGTTTTTACAAAATTTTACTTCTAAATGGTATTTAATACCTATTCGGTTGTTCGATAATAAATGTCATTTTTTCATGTTTTTCAAAGGTATTTTTTTAATATTAACAACAAACATTAATCAATGATATATTGACCATTCTGTTGGATTACCTTCAGCCACCTTTCGATAAGTTGAAAAATTCCACGTTCGAAGAAGCTTTGATTTTTAGAAGCGAAGAACTGGTCCAACTCATTTTTAATAGCCTGATTGGAATCGAAAGTTTTACCATTCAAATGGTTTTGAAGGGATCGAAACAAATGGTAATCTGATGGTGCTAAGTCAGGGCTATAGGGTATATGTGGCATCAGTTCCCAATTCAGCTCCATTAATTTTTGACGGGTTATCAAAGATGTGTGGGGCTGGCATTATCATAATGGAACATAACTCTTTTGCGATTGGCCAGTTCAGGGCGTTTTCTCTTGATTTCTTCATTTAATTTTGATAGTTGACGACAGTGGACATTTGAATCAATAGTTTGATTTCTTGGAAGCAGCTCAAAGTAGACTATACCCTTACAATCCCACCACGCAGAAAGCATAATCTTCTTTTGGTTATATTGACTTAGGATGTCGATTGTGGGAGTTCATCTTGCTTGGTCCATGATCGTTTTCGGACTACGTTATTGTAAACAATCCATTTTTCATCGCCCATTATGATTCTTTTCAGAAATGGGTCGTTTTTGTTACGCATAAGATTTGCATTTAAAGATTAAGATTTGCATTTGTTAATGCGTTTGGTGAGGTGGATTTCCTTTAATTCGTGAGGAACCCAAACATCCAGTTGTTTTACGTAACCAAGCTGTTGTAAATGCAAGTAAACGGTTGAATTTGAGCTGTTGAGCTTCGATTAACGCTTTTATTTTGTCGTCATCAGTAGTGGTTGGACGACCAGTATGTGGTGCATTTTGCTCATTAAAATTTCCAGCACGAAAGCGAGCACTCCAACGCTGACACTGGCGTTCAGTAAGGCAGTCCTCACCATAAACTTCACACAATTTTTTCCTAGCTTGCACTGCTTTTTCGCCCTTTCGGAAGTAAAACAATAAAATATGACGATAATGCTCTCTTTGAGTGTCCATTTTCAACTAAATTTTTAACCAACTTGTTGTTTACTAATGACGCTCTGGTTTTGACTAAAGAAAGTCTAAAGTCTAATCTTCAAAATAGTATATAATAATGTAAGCTACGCAATCACTACTACATTAAATATGCAATTCAAGTCATCTATGAGAAAAAAAACTACATTAATTATCGAACAACCCAATAGTATAATGTTATGATTAAATAAACTCAATTTTATGATCAACAAACAATTATATTTAAAACTATCAATATAAGTTCTCATAAAATATGAATCTCATTTAAAGTAATAAGAAAATAAATCAATGATAATGAAAAATATAATATACATACTATAATATTATTTTATTCCAAAAAAATCTAATAGAAAACTGTTTTGATACACGTTTAATAGAACATTTCTTCACTTCTTTTTCTGTACATTATAGTCCCCTCCATTACATTCAAAATGTCCCCTTATTGTGGCTAAAGAATTAATTGTTGGAGGATGGGGTAGATGGTCCTGGTCCTCTTCTTCCTCATCTGCTTGCGCGGCGATTGTCGTGCTATTACCTTCTTCTAATTCAATGTCTTCCACTTCATCCAAATTTATAAACTCTATCCAATCATTATCTGTCATGCCCAACCCTTCAAATTCGGAATTCAAAAATTCTTCTAAGTCGTAGATGAATGTTTCATCATCTCTAATTTCTTCGGGTGGGAAAAATTGTGCTTTTTTGAAGCAGTTATTAACCACTTCCATTGGGGCACTATCCCAGGCATGTTTCACGCAGTGTATTGCCGTCAAGAGGTTTACTTTTTTATAAACTGACGGCAATGATTCTTCTGGTGTAGCTTCTTCCAAGAAGCACAAGACCTCTTGAATCACTTGCTTCCGATGGCAGGCTTTAAAGGATCGGATAATTTCCTGATCAAGAGGTTGAATTTTGCAAGTTGCATTCGCGGGAAGAAATTGTTAAATGATATTGGTCAGGCGCAGTGAGTAAATTTTATGACTTGAAACATTGTCAAGAAATAAGACTACTTTTTTATTTCGCCGTTTAAAATCCAAATCTAAATTGACCAACCATTTTCTAAAAATGTTTCTCGCAATTCACACATTTCGAGATTGCATACGGAATCAGGCATTTTTTTAATCCCTTTTAAGCATCTCGGCTGCTTGCTTTTTCCAATCATTAAGGGCTCGAGCTTTTCTGCCCCTGCTTGATTGGCACAAAATCAAGGTTGGCAAGTTTCTGCCGAGGTGGTTAAAACCACTGGTAGAAACCGGTTAAAACTGGCATGGCAGAAACCCTTTTCTGTCACATTTGTGGCAGAAATTCAGAAAATGACATGAAAGTAAGTACTGAGATTGACATACAATCAATAATTCATAGAAAATTTTTTTTTAAACAAAATACAATTTATTTACAAAATTATCACCATTCAAAATAAAATATAACATTGTTTTGCACTCTGCAGTTATCTATACAAAAGACAAGTTTTTATGCAGTTTCTAAACCTAAACAATTTCTCAATTTGCTATGCATAACGAGAAATTGAGAAGATTCTCTCAAGTCCAGCAGAACTAGCAGGCATTGCCATCCGCAAAAGATTAAAACTGTTACTGTTATAATAATTGGATTGTTGCCATGCAAATTATGTCGTGAAAAGAAGAAAAACTATTTGAAAATAGCTCTATTCAGTTATGTTAAGAGTTAAATGATAATAATTACTGAATTTCAGAGTTTAATATAATAAACTGAAATCTAGTATTTAAATTTATTATTACATTACTTTATTCTTTATTTTAAATAACTATTTGGTATACTGCACTCCTTATATTTAATGTAAGCAAAATAATATATATTTACAAACAATGAATTAAAAAGTTTGTTACAGTTACATGGAGGTAAATTTTTTTAGTTTACTTAAACAATTACATTAAGTAATTACTAGAACTAATATAGAAGTTTTTTTAGTTTCTGCCAGTTTTTACCGGTTATAACCAGTTTCTGTTTGCTTAGTAAGGCACATTAGTTTTGATACTCCTATTTCCCAGGGCAGGGTAGTGATTGTAGCTCTAAAATAAATTTATATTTCAATAAAAAAATTTTTTAACATTGCTTTTGAGATAAGAATGCTCTTAATTATATCTACTTTGATTATATTTATAAGTATAAATGCTCATAATAATTTTTTATATTAAGTTTAAGAGATCATGGCTATCAAAATTAGGTTTTACTTGGGCTATAGTATACTTTACTGAACTCAACACATTTTTATGAAAAATAACAAGAAAAATGTACTAGTATATCAGCATATTTAAAATCTGAAAGACAGCATAACAATTAATATCTGTCATAGCAATTTAATGTGTTTTTACTAATTATAACAAATGTGTTTTTATTTTATTTAATTTAGTTTTAAGAAATTGATTTGTTTTTCATGAGGAACTTATATGCAGGCAGAAACTTGTGTGATAACTCTTCTTTATCTTTGAAATATGTTGACTAAATTGCATCATTATGCTATTTCAGTATTTTTTGTTCTCATTTGATTACTTGCCTATATAATGAGAATGTGTTAACAGTTTTGTATTTTAATTTAATGTAAGGAATAAGGCTAGTAGCTTAAGTTATAAATAATGTTGGCGCAATGATTTTTTTTAGCAAAAAAGCGTAGGTTAAATGATTTAAGTTAAAATTAAAGTACTATGCAGTAAAATCTGTAAATATTTTTATAAAGTACTTTAATAAATTGATTTTTTTACATGTTTGTGAAAAATACAATTGTTTGTGTTATACTTTATCTGATAAAGCTAATCTATTACTTCATGTTATTTAGCTTCTTCGTGTCCAGCTTCATCCCAAGTTAATGTTCCTGCTTTAGGATTGCAATCCTCCGATCAAGACATTTTAAACATGCAATGCACGCAGGTATGTATGTTTAACTAGTTTAAATAAATCTGTATATACATGCAATCCACAACCAATGAAGTGACCTTTAGTGCAGTAAATGTATACTGAAATTACAACATAAGTTTGGTATGTCATAAGTGTGCAAAAATATAGTAAATAATTGTAACTAAAATGTGTTAGACTAATTTTGATAAAACCATGTTGTATTTTTATATAAAAATTAGGAAATTGGCAGAATAATTCATAATTAATGCAGCATATTTTTTATGTAAATATGTAATGGTACATTAGTATCATTTATAATTATACATTAAAGGGGAAAAATGCATGAATAAAAATTAGAGGTAAATATATCAATTTGTGTTATACGTGTATATTGGCAGCCATTTTTGCTAACTTTAGAGAATTCCAGAATCAAAATAAATTTAAAAAGTTTGCTACTAAAAATAAATATTAAATAATACTAATAAAAAATAACTGGATTAACATTTTAGGAAAGGTGAAAATACTTTAAAATTCGAAAAGTAGGACTTATAAATGTACAAAGATCAGTAGTGTGTCCTTTTAAATTTAGTGAATTCAGTAAATTTAGTGAATTCTTCATGTTAATTTCTACAGGATAATGCATTATCCTATTTTGATTATCCCTATAAATCTGAATAATCCTTATTTCTCTATTTTCTGACTCTACTTCACATCTATGATTGCTAAGCATATGAATCTAGAGATCTTGAAACTCGTTATTTCTTCAAATAATTTCAAGTTGTTTGACATTTAATATGCTGTCAAAGAAATAGGGGTATATTTATTTATTTTTGAGAAACTTTTAATATGAAATGACTCGTTGTCATTGGATGTATTTTATTTTTAAAGTAATCTGTTTTATAATCAATAATCTTCCTTATGGGAACAAAAAAAGTTTTGAGTTCTGACTCTGTGGAAGGTTCATGTTTATAGAACTGAAACTATAGTATGTCTATTTTTATATCTTCTTTTTTGTTTAATTCATATATAACACAAAGTTTACCATATTTTCATTTGGACACATGAAATGTTTGACTTGTTTCTTGACCATTTAGGGAAGAAAAAGTCATTGGAATGAATAGTTAAGTCTGCTTGTTATGAAGAGCATTAAATAAAGTAACATTACATTCAGTGTTCATTCTAGTCCTTAAAAAAAGGCAGGGCCTTTGAAACTGAAAAGGGCAGTTGTAACAAGTTTTTGCATAGCTTTTGAGACACTCAAAAATATATGAAGCTCTTAATTTTAGATTATTTTTTTTTGTTGAAGATTAGTTTAAATTAAGAATAATTCCTGAGTTAAATTCCCACGTTCTATAAATTTGCTGAAAATGAATGAAAATAAGAAGTAATTGTTATAATTGGCAAAAAATTACTGAAAATTAATGTGGAATTATGATAATTAATATCCAAATTGACAAAACCGATAAGAAATAGTCAAGAAATGACAAACAGCTGCCAAAAAAACAATCCATAAACAACGTTGGTTTACAATGGAGTCTATCTGAATTGAGAATGTCAAAAAGTGACTCCTTAAATTGAAAATCTTGCTAGTCGTTATAACATATAAAAGTTAAAGAAGAAAAGAAAAATGAAAATGGCCCAAAAAGTTGCGAGGCTTTCTGACCGCGAATTGAATGAGTCAGAAAGTGATAACTCAAATTTGAAATAACATATTAAAGATATCAGAGTTTGAGTAATCATGTGTAAAAGGCTGAAAATATGTTAACTATCACTAAACAATGTCAATTATGTTGGAATCATCACAAATTAAATGCCTGAAATGATAACTCTAATTCGAAGTTGAAACATTGTAATAAATCTGATAAAAATATCGAAAAATATAAAAACCATATGCAAAGGACTAAAAAAAATGCTATATAACTACTGAAAAGACTATTCTGTTGTTTGGAAAGTTTGTGACGGTACATGCATTATCTAGCATTGTAGAATCTATGTAAACTTTCTGAATGACCCAATATTATCCGTCGATGAGTAATTACAACAATATCATCAAAAATCTAACATCGTAGAAAAAATATCCTATTAAAAATATCGAAATTTTAAAAACCACGTGACAACAGACACTAAAATGATAAATAGGAAAAATTGTGATGAAATCAAAAAGAATCAAACGCATCAAATAGTGATAACTCAGTTTGTAAAACCATCATGAAATAGTGTGAAATTGCTTTGCAATAGTCACAAACTAAATGCAACAAAGTGATAACGCAAATTTGTGATTCCCATGTCATAACAACATTGTCATATTGAAACTATCGAATTTGAAAAACCGGTAAAAGTAAAAGGCCAAAAAAATAATAAATAGCTTCCGAAAAAATATCATTAAGCAATGTTAAATTCTGTTAGAATCGTCACAAATCGAACACTTCAAAGAACTAATAGCTCAAGTTTGAAATGCACTTCGCATAATAATGTGTTAAAAATATCGAAATTTGAAGAACCACAAGGAAGCGTTCGAAAAATGATTAATTATGGCAAAAATTTTTTTTTACTGCCCAAACAACTATCGGAATACCTTGTTTATTTTGAAAAAAAAATCTGTGCGAATAGACAATCCTCCCCCTTTAATATATTTGAAATTTATAAGGTTCACAGGCCTAAACTGCAAATCCTTCCTAAAATTAACCCTTATTGTATGAAATAGCAAAAGCGTACTTCATGCATTGTTATAATGGAAGGGTTGCTGTAAGTGGTATTAAAGAGCAAAGAATATTATAATATGTATGATGTTAGAACAATAAAACTCTTGTTTTGTTTCTTTTATTAAGGATCTGTCGATGAATACTGCTGCTGCTAGTTTTGGAAAAACACCTAAACAGCGTATGCTTTCCTATCAAGAAAGACGTGCTAAGCTGATTGAAGCAGCTAGAATAAAGTATTTACAGAAGCGTTGTAAAATAGTAAAAGAAAACTAGTGAAATTGTTATATTTTTTTTGTGATTTTTAGGGTCTTTATTAAATAACTAATCTTAAAAAAAATTAATAATCTTGTTCAAAGTATATAGAATGAACTAGTGAAATTTTATAGTTTGTGGAGAAAATTTCTATTTAAAATAGAATTACATATCTAAAGTAAGATTTCCACTAATTTCTTTATTAAGTCTGAAAATAAAGGGAATAAACTCTTTAAATTTTACAAAGTAATTTATTAATGTTTTTTTTTATTATCCTAAAGTATCTTATATAATTTTTTATTTTTGTATTTCTATGAAATCCTAATGCAGGATGTTTAAAAAAAATTGATGTTTTGCAACTTTGAGATTTGGAAAGACACACATATATGACATATTCATCAAAAACAGCTTGACCTTTTTTCTAATGTATCACGATTGTTTTTTATTTTCCATGCAAAAGTTCCTAACACATTGCACTCATGTGAAAGAAAGTAATAAGTTTTTATATTTATTAATAAGAGTTAGGAAATAAAAGTGTAATGCTCATTTTATAATTTATGAAATGGTATTAAAAACTTTTTATACAAATTTTAACAAATGTTTTAACCTTTTTAATTGCTTGAAACTCTACAAAACTTACTCAGTTTTTATAAGTATTTTTTTAATTTCCCTGAATCTATTTTAGTAATTTATTTGCAGCAGATAAATATTTTAGTTTCTTTTCATTACCAATGACTCTTTGACGTTTACTATTCCTAACTCTAGTTGTATTTTAATTGGTAATGATAAAATTAAAAAATTTCTTTACTTCCTATTTTAAGAAATATTTAGATAAAGAAATACAAATTCTCGATCTAAACTTTTAAACCAGAATTACACATTATCTTTTATTAATGTGTATTTCTATATTTTGCACGTCATTAACTTCACATAAATTTAATCCTCTTCTTATTACTTTATTTTGTATGCATTCAGTTAACACCTCATCTTTAAATAGTATTCTTCTAGTTTTGCTGTTGGTGTTTGCTTAAGTTGATTGCAGAACTTTCTGTGAATCGTGAAATAGTTTTGTTATAAGAGCCTAAATAAAAAAGTACAAGTACTTCATCACTATCGAAAAATATGCAAAATGTTATTTTGAACACAATGGATATATATATATTTATTTTATCACATTGCTATTGCATACTTTTTAAAAACTGAAATGTATTAAATAATATTGCTTATGTAAATTTTGTAAAAAAAAATGTATATATCTCTCTTTATAATCAAGACTTTAAGATTACTTGTATTTGTGATATCTTTATATTGTACATGTCTGATGTAAATAGTATTATATTAAACTAACCTATTTTCAATATTTTTTACTTTTCTTAGTTCATACTGAATTCACACTTTATAAATCATTGCATTTATTTTTAAATTAAATAAGAAGTAAAAAGAATCTATTATACGAAGTTCATTATTAATTTTTAGAGAGAAGAATGAAATTCTCTTAGTTAGTAAATTAAAAACGTAATTTTCTCATATCTGAGTTGTGACTGACATAAGAATTTTATATAACTAAGTTCTTTTAGAAAGTTTTAACTCTTATCTGAAATGGTAAGTAGCTAAAGTATAGTATAAAAACAAAAATATTCATTGATCATAACTTGAAATTTCAAACCACTTTTATAACAGTTTCAACCAAACTAAAACCAGACTACAGTGGAACCTTGATAATTTCAGATTTGATAGTTTGAGTTTCCCATAAATCTGAGTTAGTGGTAAATCAGTTAAATTCCCAAATAGCAATCAATGCATATATAACATTTAATAGATTTACTGCTTCAACATTTTAATGCCATTGTAATGTGGATTAATTAAATTATAATGGGATTCATATTATGTTTTAATTAGCAACTCATTTCTAGTTTAGTTCAGCCCATGGATCTGAGAGTTCTCTAAAACTATTGCTACTGATTGCTTCAATCTCTTCTATGTGCCACAAAAGGTTACAAAACTATTGCAAAAACTTTGAAAAAAAATTGCTTTGAAGGAATTACTGTGAAGATTTGCTGTATTCAGTGGCTGGATCATCATACGTTTTTAATTTAAACATACGTGCGATAAAATTTTCTGAAATCTGTTTAGTCAATTAAATTTCATGATACCATTAATTCTAATTATCATGATTTATTGTATTTCAAGTCATCCAAATTTAAGTTTTTTTTATGCTTTTTGACCTTAGAAACATATTAGTTCAAGTTTCTATAATTCAATGTTGGTCCAATTTCCTTCACTTCAATTTCTTCACTTCAGTATCTTCATTTATTTTGGAACACTCTACTGTCAAAATATTTTTCCCTATGACATGTTTCTGACAAAAAAGTTTAAACCAGTCAATTTTAATACAATTCAACTCCTTGTAATAATTGCCAAATTGTTAATGTAAAATAGTTTTATATCTCAATTTGAGTTGAAAATTCAAATATTGCTTTCAAGTTTTCTGAAAAATTAAATCTTTGCTAAATACGAGGTTGACTACTACAGTTGCTTTATTCTGAACATTTATGCATTAATTATACATTGTGTGCTTTAAGTATGGGTGTACATTTAAAAAAGATAATAAAGCATTATAAAATTAAAATTTTTTTCTTAGAAATACATAGGGTAACTCCTTTTTTATGCTTCAACTCAATATATATATATATTTTTTTATTGTTCAAGCTGTGTTGTTATAATAAAATTTTTATTGGAGTGGAAGTTATTGCAAAAGAGAGAAAAAGAGTGAAATCTTAAATTTTAAAAGATAATTTATAATCAACTAGTATCAAATAAAATGAAGTTATCTATGCTTCATTTGCTAAAATTTCCTTATTTTTATATTTTTTTTAGCCTCTTTAATTTTTCTCTTTGCTTTCTGAGAAATATTTATCTGTGTTGGAAAAATTAAATATTTTTCTTTGCATATTTATTTTCATTTTTCTTAAAAAATAATTTATAATATATAGGAGCTTATAGATATATGAATTATTTATTAATAAAGCAAATGCATTGAACTATTTAAAAAATTTTAAAATTTCCAATCTGAGCTGTTATCTTCTGTATTAACCAATATTCCTAGAACCATCGATAAGAGAATAAAAAGGTTAACCTCTTAAGGACGGGTGAGTCATAAATGCATTTGTTCAGAATAAGATTGAAAAAAAAAAATAGAAAGTGTTAACCTTAAATATGGGCATGGTTAATTTTATAGCCTTATTTTTGCTTTCACTGTTATTCTAACATATTTGATCAAAGTATAACTATATAATTTTTATTTCCAACTAAGTAGCGAAATAAATAAATTAAACTATTATTACTCTGTCCACAAATAAACTGTTAAAGAAATAGTTTGGTACCAGTTTTATCTTTTTTGCAGTGATTGTTGCCAGCCTGATAATGCACGTATAATGCATGTATGTGAAAGGTAGTTATCTCAGGTCACCAATGTGGGCAGTTATCTACAATGTCAACTTTCATCTATCTAAAGGTACCTCAAGATTGAATTGAGCTAGCATGTCTTATATATATCAGGGAATTAATGTTTAATAATTGTAGTGGTAGTTACGCCTCAGCTAGTTCTTTTAAAAATTCTTTATGAGCCCCAGCATTCAATGTCTATAAATGGCACATGAAGGACATTCTTATTTCCTGGCTGTTATATATCTCTTTTTCTTTATGTAGTTGTGCTTTTTATCTCTTCTGTCCCACTTGCAGATGAAATTGCAGTACTTGGTGCAGTCTCACTAAAATGGTGATAACTTTTAAATCACAGTAGACACACAGTTTTTAGTGGAGATGGCATATTTAAAAAAAAAGAAAAAAAAAGCATGTCTCTTTAAGTACGTAGAATATCTAACTGATATACTGATGCATTTTTTGTTTCCTGTGTAATATTGTTTTTGAACTGGTTTTAGATGAGTCATTGAATAATTGTCATTTTTCAATGTTGTGTCCACCTTGAGGCTTGACAGCAGACCTTGAATGTTTGTACAGTAGCAAATAGTTAGCTCCTTTCAAAAAATTATTTCTGTCAGTGGCAAAAATATGCATTTGTTTTACCTGATGTTTAGTAGTTGTACTGGTTAAAGAGGTGAACCAAGTCTCTTATGAGGTCACAACAATCAACCTTTTTCATAAATGAATAACTTCTTCAGATTTGTTGTCATGGACTGATTCGTTGCTGTTGGATAAAAGACAACAATTTTTTCTTTGCATTTCTTCAACCGTAAACTCAATAAGAGCTATTTAAAAACGGAAGGAGCACCTGGATGCTTTACAGATGCACGTTTTATAACATATGTAATTAATACCTATAGCCGATCCTGCTTATTTCAAATACTATGAAAATAATGTCTTTGCACATACATTTTTAAATAGGTCGTGGTTAAAACAAATATTAACCATGCTCCATGGAGAAATTTTTTTTCAGTATCTTCAAAACTTGACATAATATTGGAAAACAGTTATAATCCTTTCATTACTACAAACAGGGCTGGTCAACTAAAGCTACAACCCCTAGCCCAAGTTCACTGAATGGTCCTGCCAGGGGCTCATGTTAATTTTCACAGTGCTAACTAATAATTATAAAAAATAAAATTCTCATCAATGCAAGAACCGAGGTTCTCAAGCCTCCCTCTTCCCCTGAGTGCCAGGTGACTGGTTTTATTTTTTATGATATCAACTTATGTGCATGCCAAATTTCATTTAAATCGCTTCCACTAGTTTTGAAGATATTGATGAAATATGAATATTCCTTTAATTTTGATCATTAAACTATGCATAGTTAGTAGCATCATTTTTTAAAGACAAAACTAACATTTTGAAAAAACAATTTGAGAATAGCATGATATACCTGTTTTTGAGAGGTGGGAGTTTTAGTAATTGTAAATCAATTTTATTATGAATTGTGATTTAAATGAAAAAAAAATACAATTAATGGAACTTGAATAATTTAATGGCCTTCTCTTAAGAACTCAACAAGTATATTTAGTTCTTTAGCATTCTCATCTAACTTTTTTTTAAATTTCCAATGGCAGATTATAGACAGTAACAGCATCTATTAATCACAACATGTCTCTAGCTTCCCAATAGCGTTCAGTGATAGAATTCCTGCAAAGTGCAGAACAGTGGAGAAGGTGCGTGGAGTCCATGTTCTCACCAAAACTACAAAGAGTGCATACCGGGAAGGGACGATATCAAATCTAGACAGATGTTCCCCCAGACAGTCATGACCGGTGGCCAAGCGGAATTCAGCCACCGCTCTTCATCTTGGGCCATTTCGCAAATTTAGGATGGTAGTCCTCCAAGACTTACTACAAGTAAGGTCGATAAGTTCTTCATGAGCACAGGTCTTAAAGATCCTCTTAATAAGCTGTTTGATGGAACAGAAGGGCATAATGTGCGCAGAAGTATGAATAATTAAGGTCCCCTTTTTGCTAAGAAGTCAGCATTTTCATTACCCGTATTCTCATCTAACTTAAAGGATTGATTATAAATTTGCTATACTACTAGTGCTTTGCCTACTTTATATCAGGATTTGAAAAAAATACGGGGATTTTTGAAAAGACCTAGGGAAAATTTTGTTTTATTCGAAAAATTGTTTTTTTTTTTCATTTAGTGCTCATAAACTTTAAAATTTTATTGTGAAAATATTTTTATTTATTAAATAGTGTTGTATAAGCTTAAAAATAGAAATAAATCCAAAAAGTTTATATAAAATATATATAATAAAATTGAAATAAGTTTAAATAATGCACCATCACTAATGCATGTTTGAATCTTTATTGTTAAATACATAACGTTTCACATTTTTTAACTGAAGCACTATAAAATATAAATGCAACAGTAATATAAAAGGAACAAGTTAATTAATCTTTTTATTTTCCCACACATCTATTTACTATATTTATATGCTGATTATAATCAATAAATATTTATAATCAGAAAAAGCTAAAATTTCATCTGACTTTTACCTTTAATAAAGTTAAACTGAAATAAAAATTTAATGGTTTTCCATGTTTTTATAATACGACTAATAGAAAGTGAAATTAAATTTACATATAATTATAAAGAGTATCAGTTACTTGTCCCATTTTTCAAGTATTTAACCTTAGAAAAAAGATGGCATTTTTAGGCAAATTTTTACTTTATAATTTAAAAAAAAAAACAAATTAATCTGTAAAATTATAAAGCATATATAAAAAGTTTTAGCTTATTTTTTGAAAACCAGAAAATAAAACTAATTATTTAATTGTTTAATGTATCACTTAATAGTTTGTTTGTTTTCAATTTTTTAAATATGATTAAAGGAAACAAAATAAATTATATTCAAGTGAAATCTTAAAAATAATATTTAAAAAATCTTAAAAGTAATATTTTAATATTTAACTGTTTTTTAAATGGTGATAAACTTTCTCCAAATAGTTAAAAATTGTCGGCAGATGTTAAGAGTTAACTTAAAAAAAGAGGACCATTTTTTTTATTTATTATTATTATCATACAGCAGATTCAAAGTGTCAACATTTCTCTCTTAGATGGTGATACACTTTTACGAGTTTTGTCGCTTTATCTATTCCTAATCTATTTCGTAGTTTACTCCACACCAAACCGAAAGTTTAAAAGTGTCTTTCGATAGAGACAGAGGATGCTGGTGCAAAGAAAGAAAGAATTGGCAGAGATTTTGTGGAAGCTTGGAATTTTTTTTCTTCTTTTGCCATAATTTTCCACTATTTGTGATGAAAACTGTTGAATAATAGTATAAAGCATCATTGATTTTGGAAAGTATTCAGGATCGGAAATTTTGAATACCATATCACCTGGCAGAAATTCTGTGTGATGCTTAGAAAGACAGTTTTCTGCTAATTGCTTTTGTTCATCATTTAAAAAGTGTCCCCTTGTTTTGGGATCCAGGATGCATATGCTAATAAATGAGATGGCTGAACAGCCTGATGGAATTTTTAAAAAAATGTTTATGGTTTTCTAATTCATCACACGATAGTAAGTTAATTCATATTTCAACAGCTTCTGAAATTGAAGTGTTTTCTGATTGAAGCTTTTTTAAAGCTTCAAAAACAATTGATATTTTTTTCTTCCAAATTGATAGTTTATTGGTCAAGCCCAACATTATTTAATATTTTTGACATATTATTATTGAATTCATTTTGATGTTCAGGAGCAATCTCTTGATATTTAGGTAATTATTGGCAAAAGTTTTTACGCGGTCACAATATGAACTCCACCTAGTATCATTTGGTAATTGGGGCATTAAGCAGTTTTTTTTTCATTCTCCCATCTATGTGCTTAACGCACACTTCTAAAGTAATTGTTAACTTCCTCGATGTGTCCAGTGATAGAATTAGGTGATACTTCTTTTTCAACCAAATTTAAAAAACCCACCAAGTGGGTTTTTTCAAGGTGGGCCCACCCAATAAAACCCGGTTGGGTTTTTTCAACGTAGGCCCACACGTGCGAACCCTGCTTTATATATATATATATATATATATATAATGAAACCAGGTCACTAGTGTAAAGTAACGGTAATGATTTTATTAACTCACAAATGTAGTTATATATACAGTACACAAAAACTCAAAAATAGTAGCCAAAATTGGCGGCACATTTATCCCATTGCGATGTTAGCTAGTCGATTCCATCTTTGAAGGACCCAGTAGGCTGCTATCGGATCCAGGGCTGGTCCCAGTCACACGCGTTGTCGTCCGTAGTGAATCGATGTCCGCGAATAGCTTGTTTCAGACTTTCGGTGGATGCTCCAGACTTTCCCACCAAAACTGTTGCAATATCGTCTTCACCGCATTGGCAGTGTGTATATGCAAGCCATTATCATGCAGGAGAATAACGTCATTGGACAACATGCCTGACCGTTTCGACTTGATGGCTCGTTTAAGGTTCTTAATAAAGTGGCTTGATTACGCTGGGCATTAATGGTGATCCCCCGTTCCAGGAACTGGACAAGCAGTGGACCCTTGTGGTAAAAAAAAGGACATCATGACCTTACCAGAACAAGTGTGCACGGCCTTTGATTACTTTGGAGGTGGTGAAGTAACTTGTTTCCACTGCTTGCTCTGACACTTGCTTTCTGGTTCAAAATGGTGACATCATGTTTCGTCTCCAGTAACAATATGCGACAGAAAGCAGTATTCCTCCTCATGATAACGTTGCAAATGTATCAAAGACAGCACCCTTCGAGTACTGTGAGGTTCGGCGGTCAGTTGGTGGGGAACCCACTGAGTACAAATGTTTCGAAAGTTCAAGTGTTGATGCATTATGGTGTAAATACTGCCCACGCTAATACAAAGTAACCGATGGATCTCGTCCACGGTAATTCTGCGGTTGTCCAAAACTAAATCTTTCACTTCGGCAATCATTTCCGGTGTGATGACACGATGAGCCTGTTCAGGACAAGCATCATCTTCCAGTAACTCGCGCCCCTCAAGGAATCGTTTACGCTATTCCACAACACTTGAACGACTCACACTATACTAACATATAGATAGATAGATTAAAAATATGCATAAAACATTTCAAAAAATGATTTTGGGGAGTGAATTTTCGAACAAAGTTTTTGAAAATATTTTTAGTTAATTTGCATAGAAATTTAAATTTTTTTCTTAGCCTGCACCACCTCTCATTCCTGAATTTTACGGGATTTGTTTTCATGGGTATATATAGTGTTAGGAATTTTTGCCTGACCAACAGAGGGCGCTGTACTCATTCACAATTATTCTGAGTATGTTATGGACGGCAACGGATGGAATGGAAGGCTTATTGAGATGCCTAGCAATATCTCATTGTTTGTTTTATTGTTCACAATTATTAAATTTGTTATGATTAAATATGGCCTTCTTATTCACTGCACCATTCTACATTGAATCATTCTGCAACTTATTTGTCTCATGACACTTATATTTCTCAAAGTTAATTTCATTTTGTTTCGTTAAGTTCAGCTATTTACTTTTTATTTTATGCCATGCATAATTCCTAGCATAATTAGAAAAAAACCAGCCGAACTTACATGCAAAATTAAAAAAAAAACGTAAAACATTAGGGAAGTAGATTTTTTTGCGTAAAATTAACCATACTTTTTTATTTGGCTATGAGGCTACCATCTACTTCCTTATTTTGTAGAAATAAGAAAATTTAATGACGATACATATTTTTATTTTAGACGGATATAGGTATATCCGAAAAGTATGACTTGCATATAAACTAAACTTAACCATATATTTTAATTGGCTATGAGGACTATAATTTACATATGAAACCTATTTCAAATAAACATTGTGAAGTTAAAAAAAAACTAAAATAAATAAAGAAAGAGCAAAATGTCATCAAATTATCAGATGGTCTTTAATTTTTGGTCAGTTATAGATAAAAATTAGTTTAGTAGNGTTCTGTACTTGAAGCGCTTCACCTACTCTACGTCTCACGTATTTTCTACCATCACTTCCAAAGAGCGATATTTTACTCTCATCACTCCAGATTACTTGCTTCCATTGATTTTCTGACCATTTAATGTGTTCTTTTGCCAACTTAACTCGTTTTTCGCATTGCTTTTGATTTAAATATGGTTTTTTCCTTGGAATTCTAGCTTGTAGTCCAAATCCTGATAACCTTCTTCTTATTGTTCTTGAACTTACTGCAATACTAGCTCCATTCACTTCACATCTAATGACATCTGATGACATTTTTCTCTCTTGAAGGCATAGCCATTTAATTTTTCCATCGGCAGTAGCACTGGTGCATTTTTTTCGGCCTGATTTGACATCCTGAGTGCCAAAAAATACATCGAAACTATCCTGAAACCAAAATTGATACCTTCCATCAGAGATCTCTTCCCCAACAACGCACCATTTATTTTTCAGCAGGATTCAGCTCCATGCCACACAGCAAAAGTATGCAAGGCATGCTTTCAAAATAAAGGTATAGATATATTACCATGGCTAGGAAACAGCCCTGATCTCAATCCAATTAAAAATTTGTGGCGACGTTTGAAAATTCTTGTACGAAAAAAATGTCCATCCAATAAAAGACAACTAAGTGAAGCTATAATTGATTCTTGGCACCATGTGATTATATATATATATATACAGGTGGTTATCAAAATAATGGAAACATCCTAGATTTTGAAGGCTTGGGAACTGCTGTTCTGCCTTAAATGTTCTTTTTATGAAGGTATCTCCTAACTGTAATTGTTGACACTGGAGAATCCAGATGCTGATTGAGCTCTGCGGTAACTTTGGCTGCAGTTGTTTTCTTTTTACACATTACAATCCGCTTCAATACCCGTCGGTCTCTTTCACTCAGCTTCTCCTTCCGTCCACTATTTTGCTTTGCTGAGCTTGTCTTTGCGTTCTGTGTGTATGCTGTCATGACTTTAGACACCGTACCTCTAGAAACGCCTAAAAGCTGGGATGTTCCGGTCACTGTTGCTCCAACTAGTCGGGCTCCTACAATTTGGTCTCTCTGAAAATCTGTGAAGTCTGACATTTTACGCTTCTGACAAAAAATCAAAACGTAGACAACTCTGCTAAAGCTCTCTCATACCACCTAATATATGTACTTTTTATATTAAAAAAAACTGATAGCTAAGACTATATTTTAATGCTTATGAAGCGAATTCTTAAATGTCCCTTTTATTCACTAGTGTTTCCATTATTTTGATAATCACCTGTATATACACACACAGAGAGAGAGAGAGAGAAAGATGGAAAATATGAAAGATTAATGGAAAGAGAAGAAAAAAATATTGAAATAAAATACTTAAAAAAATAATAGTTAAGGCCGGAAAACAAAAAGCAATTAAAAGATATAATCTGTTCATCAGCTCATTCTACTATATCCGCAACTTACAATATTATTCCGACTTTTTAGTATTTTTTAAATTTTTGTTTAAATATTTTGTTTTAATAATTTTATTCTTTTTTCATTAATTTTTAATATTTCCCTTATTTTCTTCATAATTTTAACTTATCTTAGGCGTTCTATATGCTGGCAGTTTATGCGTAGTAAATAAAATTTATTAATTTTCTTCGTTTTTCTCTCTTTTTATTTTCTTCTTGTCTTTATTATGCTAGATATATATAATTTTGCGTGACGAGGTTGTATGAATTGAAGATAACACGAAAAAAAAGCCCACTAAATTTTTTAAAAAAAAACATTTCTCCCTTAAAAGAAAATGAGTTCCAATCCAATTTAAACTGCTAATTATGAATTGTAAGTGTGAGTTTTCTATTTGTTATTTTATGTTAGCGATGTGAACATTAAAGATAATTAATTTGCCTAGACCCCCTAACTATAACCCCCCAAAAAAACAACCAAATATTAAAAAATATCCACAAAATTATTATTTAGTTATAAAACTTCACAAATCCCCCTAACTGTAACTCCCCCCCCCAAAAAAAAATAATNTGAGTTTTCTATTTGTTATTTTATGTTAGCGATGTG
This sequence comes from Parasteatoda tepidariorum, assembly GCF_043381705.1. Lineage (NCBI taxonomy): Eukaryota > Metazoa > Arthropoda > Arachnida > Araneae > Theridiidae > Parasteatoda > Parasteatoda tepidariorum. The sequence goes on along the minus strand of NC_092215.1, from coordinate 15,128,335 downwards.
AACATTAAAGATAATTAATTTGCCTAGACCCCCTAACTATAACCCCCCAAAAAAACAACCAAATATTAAAAAATATCCACAAAATTATTATTTAGTTATAAAATTTCAAAAATCCCTCCAACTATAATCCCCCCCTTCGAAAAAAAAACAATCCCTTCCTACCAAATATTAAAAAATATCCACAAAATTATTTTTTAGTTATAAAACTTCACAAATCCCCAACTATAACCCCCTCCCCCCAAAAAAAAGCAATCCCTCCCTACCAAATATTAAAAAATATCCACAAAATTATTATTTAGTTATAAAATTTCAAAAATCCCTCTAACTATAATCCTCCCCCCCGAAAAAAAATAATCTCTCCCTACCAAATATTAAAAAATATCCACAAAATTATTTTTTAGTTATAAATTATATAAAAAAAGTGCCCTACTTAAAAATGTTATGGTTCCTTGACTTGCCCCCCTTCAAGTTAGTCCGAGCACTTGTTACTTGTATTTGCGCCCGAAACCCTCAGTATTTTGTTAAACACTTTTTTTGGCTTAACAGTTTTCAAAATGCATGCGAAGTTAGAGATAAATCAGAGGTTGCTACTTTTCTTTAACTCATTAAAAAAAAAAAAAAATATATCATTTCGAAAAACTTCTTTTCGTTATAAAATATTGAGCCGGTGTGTTCGTGCTGAGCCTTTTTTAAACTCCAATCTCTACCTTTTTTTTTTCATTTTGAAATTTTACGAAAAAAAAAGAAGAAAGAAGTCATTGACAGGCGTACTTTTAAAACAGTTTCGATCTTCTAAAGCCGTTAAAATAAACATTGCGAAAGGTGTACTATTGTTTATATTTTCTCTGGAAATGATACCTCAAAACTAAAATTTATTAGAGATTATTCATTATTAGTTTTGATTTGTAGCTAACAAGTCACGTTCAATTTACGCTCTTCTCCCAAACTCGGACTAGTGGTGCACCAAGTTTAAATTTCTACACGGAATTCACGTAAGTATTTTGATATTTTATTTTTATTTATTTATTTTATATATTTATTTTATGTATTTATTTTATATATTTATTTTATATATTTATTTTATATATTTATTTTATATATATTTATTTTACATATTTATTTTTGTTTTATTTTCTTTAAATTGCAACTAATTTTATTGAGCTTGAATTAAAACCATATGTTAGCTCAATGACGTCTAAACTGCAGTGCAATTGAAAAAGCAACGTAAGTGGTTCATGGTAGGTTTCGATGAAAGTGACTTGATAACTATTTTCTTTCTATTGCTAATGCTATGAATGCTAAAATAGAATTTCAAAATACTGATAACAAAATTTAATTTTGGAAAAAAAACTTTTTGCAATGAATAGCTTATCATACAAAAATGCCTAATGTATTAAAATTTCAATTTTGAGTTTTTTTTTCGCTTACGTTTATTTTTCTATTGCACGGTACTTTGGATGGTTGACCGAATGTAAACAATAACAAGCTTTCTAAAATCGGAAGAAATTTAGAAAACTTTCAGTCTATCCCTCCACTTATGTTATGCTTACGAGGCAGGGCCGGATTAAGCATAGGCGGGGCCCTAGGCCATTCAAATTTTTGGGGCCCTTAGATTAAATTTTTTTCTCGTCTCGTATATTTTTTATTATTTCAAATACAGTCGAACCTCGCTAACTCGAACCTCGATTTCACGAATTTTTCGATATCTCGAAGAAAAAAAAATTCCCTTCAAATTTCCTATACACTCAATGTTAAAAAAAACTTGATTTCACGAATTTTTTTTTCTAATCCCTTTGATAACTTGAATTTTTTTCTCCATAAATAGTGTAGATTTTCCTTCTAAAAGTAAAAAAATATTCCAAAAAAAAAAAAAAATTTTAAGAATGGCTGACAAGGCATGGAATGATGTGTCCTCCTCTACGATAATAAATGGCTTCAAGAAGTCTGGATTCATTAAAGATCACGAAAGTAGTCAAACAATCAATATCGTTAATTCTGCTGAAAACTACACTGAAAATGATTGGAACAGACTGACCGGACTCATGAAGCTTGATGACATGAAATTTCCTGACTTTGTAAACGTAGATGATGCAGTAACAGTGTGTGGTCAGTGGGATGATAATGATATCATCGTGCAAACGAAAGCTTCTTGCGAACTATCAGAAGAAGAGGAAGAGGAAATCGAAGATTTACCGCCCAATGTTACTGACAAACAAGCACTTTCTGTAGTAGACACTGTAAGGAGATTTATTGAGGGGCAGCCGAATATGTCACAGGAGACATTTAAAGCTATAGTCCACTTAGAAAGTGTTATAGAAAAACTTTCTTACACATCTCTAAAGCAAACAACAATTGAATTTTTTTTTTAATGAAAGTGTAAAAAGTGTTTTTAAAATAAATATGGAATAATAAATAAGTTTTTTAAAACCCTTTTTTTTATTCTACCATCGATCTCATGCGATTTTCGATAATTCGAATTTTCGATATCTCGAATTTTTTCTCCTCTGCCTTCAGTTTCGAGATATCGAGGTTTGACTGTAAAAAAATATTTATATGTCTTTTCATTTAAGAAAGCATATTTTAAATAAAAATAAATAATAATAAATTAAATTTTACTTTATTTTGTTAAATTAAAACTAAAAAATATTCATAACATTTTATAATCATGACATATATGTTTGAAATAGATTTCTTTTTTTAAAAAAATCATTGTTTTTCTTAGTTTTTTTAAATTTATTTTAAAAAAATACATTTAAAGGGGGCCCCAGGCCATGGCCCAGTCTGGCCTGGGCCAATCCGGCACCGTTACGAGGTGATGTGTAAACCGGTTTAGTTTTATTATTGTGATTTGTGTTTGAATTTACGCATAATTTTACCATTCATAATAATGTTTTGTAATTTATAAATTCTACAAGGTTGTGAGCCTGAAAAATTTAAAAAAAAATTAATATCGCACCTTAAATAAAGTGAAAGGTTTGCCATGTATTGAGTGATATCCCTCATTGGCTATATTAGTGTAAAATATCGCAGTTTGTTATTTTTTGTATAGCTTGCGGAGTCTTAAGAATTCATTTGTTTTTGTGAAATTTAAATTGATTGATGACAATACAATAAGAAAGATGCTGCTTTTTTGAACCCACTGGAACAAGAAAACGGGAAAGGCCGCGGTTGAGATGGGCGGACTCGGTGGAGTCAGATTTTCTTGCAATTAATGAAAAGAATTGGAGATCGAATATAAATTGGAAATCATTATGGAGAAATCTTCCGAGGAAGGCTCCCAGCGGACTGTCTGGCTAACTATGATGATGATGATGAAATTTAAATTGAAAGAGCGCGTTTTATTGTAAACATCACAAGTATGATAATATGAACCGTGATGGCTCAGGGGATAGTCCCTTGTCTTCTGAGTTGGGTTCAAAATTACAAGGCTACGGAGTTGAACGTTAGTATTCCTAAACCCAAAAATTGGGTCGGATGTTTAACGACGGTTATAAAAATAATAAGTATGATAATATGGCCTGGTTGGTAGGGCACTGGGCCCATGCCTAAGAGCTCGTGGGTTCGATCCCAGCCTGCCGAAGACTCTCCATGTAGTAAATGGTGACTGATACACGTTAAATCTGTCTAGTCACAAAGTCCTCTATGTTCCCATAACAAATCAATGCCTCTGGGAGTACTGATCCAGTAGTTTCCTTGTCTTCTGGATTGGTACAAAATTAGAAGGCTACGGAGTTGAACATTAGTAGTCGTAAACCCAAATTAGGTCGGCTGTTCAACGACGGTTATAAAATAAAATAAAAAAGGTATGATAATATTGAATAATTATTAGCTTTAAGTCGAATTTTTACCCCTCGCGTCATCCTTGCTTAAGATTTTTGTTTCTATTATTTAAATAATTTACCTGACGTTTTTTTTCATTTAGTTTTTTTTCCTTCAGAAATTTAGTTTTAAGAGCAAATAACACTCCCCCTACAAAAAATTATAGATCTTTCGATAAATTATTAATTTGTATGCTTTTTTTGGGATTCAGATTTGTTTAATAAAAAATTATAACACGATATGTTAGCTTAATGACGTGTATAGAAATTGGTTAAGACAGAACAGTCGCCAAACTTTGCGGAGTCTGTGGGAAAATGGTTTGCATAAGATGCGTCATTAGATTTTTTTTGTTTTGTTATTAAAAAGCAGTTTAATTTTATTATTAGTGTTTTTTCAACTCAATTCTTTTCCAGTACTAAGATAAGCACCTTTGTACTTGTTCAGTTTTCAATGTTAAATGTTTGAGAACAGCATAGAAAATCTGATTCAAACTTAGCTTTGCAGATATGCAAAAAGGTGCAGTGAAGGGTTAAGAGGTTATTTTTAATTTGTGTGTTCTCCATATTTTTTTCTACTTAAAAAGCTTTTGATAATACATATTTTATTATTAGACAGTACAATACCTTTAAAAAATGTAGAAAATATAGGAACTGCTTTATCAGATTAAAAGATATAGCGCTTGTTAATTTTTAGAACTTATATTAATTTTTCCTCAAAATTTTAAAGCAATTAAATTATGCTCTTACTTGTTTTGAGTAAATAATTTAAAATTATACGTTTCTTATTTTTCAGATATTTTAAAAACTAATTTTATTAAAATTGAAACTGATGAAAACCGATTTGGATTACGCTAAAAAAATTCTTCTAACGTCAGTTGCATAAAAATTAAGATACTTATCAAAAATCTAAAAACAAGCAACTGTATACCATTTAACTACCTATCAAAATCTGTTGATCGCAGAATTGTATTGGCATGATTTTGTCATAAAAAATTGAAAGAAAATCTAAATAAGCACACTCTTTATACCGCAAACTGTGATTGAGTGTCAACCTTCCATTTTACGAGTATTGGAAGATGCTACTGGGTATATCAATCATTGGTTTCTTTGTGAAAATTAAATAAAAAGGATTAAAAGCATTTTCAGTATTTTCTCACCCCGTTTGAGGATGGTTGAGTTCGGTCCGAAGAAGAAGAACCTCTTAAAGATAGAGAAAAAGAAATGCTGAATTGAGAAATTGTGAAGGAAGGTTGGTAGGTACTTTATTTACGTCGCACTAGAACTGCACAATGGGCTATTGGCGACGGCCTGGGAAACATCCCTGAGGATGATCTTAAGACATGCCTCCGCAAGTTTGATCTTCTGCTGGGGGATGGTTCTCCTGCTTTGGTAGCCTGACGACCTGCGCGCGAAGTCAAGCCCTTTACGGTAGAACAGTTTAGCGAGGACTGATACTGCACACCCTCGGTCCTTACGTAGGCTGATCAAAGTGGTCACCCACCCGCTTACTGACCGCAGCCAGTAATGCTTAACTTCGGTGTTCTACAGGGAACCGTGTCTTTAAGATCAGTCCACTCCGGGACGCCTAGAAGTGTTATCGTAATAGTTAAAAATAGAAACGCATATAGTATAAGAAAATTAATTAGCTTACCGAAATGCAGACATTTTTCAATTTCATGTCATTTACGAAATTTTTTACGCAGCATTAAATTTTTTTTGGCAGCACATAAAAGGATAGGTGGGTTTCGTATTTTTTATTTTTATTTTATAAGAAAATTCAGTTTTGAAATATATGAGTTTCTCTGTTGTTGTTGTTGTTTATTTACGTCGCACTAGAGCAGCACAATGGGGTATTGGCGACGGTCTGGGAAACATCCCAGAGGATGATCCGAAGACATGCCATCGCAATTTTGATCCTCTGCGGAGGGGATGTCATCCCCGCTTCGGTAGCCCGACGACCTGTGAGTTTCTCTGTGCCACGATGAGAAGTCATGTCAATACAGTTGACTTTAGAATCAAAATGCTATATTAATTAAGATACAAATATATATTTTTAAAATTATAGAAAGTTATATTTTAAATGGTAGTCAAATCTTTGTTGAACTCCTATATTTTTTATTATATTTTATTGAAATTACATACATTTGCTGACTTGTGTGCTTAATATGTAGGCTTATAAGTCATTGTCAAGTAGAAAATACAGATAGAACAATTCAGAGAAAGACATCACAAAGAATACATCCAGGGTTACGGCGGGATTCGAACCCGCTACCTCCACGCTTAACAGAGCGTTTGGACCGGCGATACCGCTCGGCCAGGGAGGCCCCATTGAACTCCTATACTATACATTGTTATCTGAGTTAAACTTTGAAATTTGATTCGAATAAGAAATATTTTGGCAAGGTCCTGGCCAGGTGGCCGAGCGGTAAGCGTGCCTGACTGTGAAGCCAATGGTTGTGGGTTCGAATCCAGCTCAGGGCATGGATGTTTGTCTTTGTGTGTTGTTCTCTATTGTGTGAACGGGTCCCACCGTATAAACGGGTATCTGTGGCAGTGTGGCGTGTGTAATGTTGCTTGCTTTCCATGACTTAGGTTCACAAGTACCCACTGGGTAACGTTAAATGAGCAACACTTCCGGCATCTTCCCAGGTGAAGTATGAAAGTTCAGTGCCTGCAGTAGAAAGTTCGCATCATGAAACTCACACTTAAAAAGTAATCCCACTAATAAGATCCCCTAATGTAAAAACTTTAAACGCGATGTTTTAAAGTAAAGTTTGAAATGAATGTAACAATTTTTAGAAGCTTTCAAGGTCTCTCCTATGAATCTTATTTAATTTCTAAAATAAATAAATAATCTTTCACCCCCCCCCCAAAAAAAGAGTAAAATTAGAGTTCTCGTGACATACAAGACAATTTTGCATTTCTTTATTAAATTATTTCCTTATTAACTTTTAGAACTATATGTTTCATATAAAAATCTTATGAACATTCAGCACAAAAATTAAGGTTGTCTTATGATATTTGGAATTTAATTTATACTTTTAGATTACTTCAGATTTTTACATTAAAGATGTCATATATTGAAGCTAAATGGGTGATTATCATATTGTGCTTGTTGCTCTGTCCTATGACTATGAAGATGGAAGGTAAGTTAGTTCTCTGAGAACTGGCTATTCAATTTAAAAGTGAATTCCTGATTACAGTGTTGTAGAAGCCACTAAAATTTCATGACATCTCTGTCCCATCTCATGTCTCTCTGAATCTGCAGCATGAAATGTTTCTGTGAGCAAATAAATAACTTGTCATTTAACCTATTCGTTCAGTAGTCCGCGCCGCTGAAGAGACAATCCTAAATGGTGCACCGTGCCGAGAAGTGCGCACATTGAGGGTGTTCGTATTTAAGTGCTAGCTAACAATATATTTAGAGATAGTGCGAGGATTATAATTAAAAATCTATTCAGGATAATTCAAGATATAATCTTAGTAATTTTATTCAGCATGATAAACTTTGAAACAGGGGTTGACTCACAAACCCACATTGCGATTTTGCATTCCTACTTAGATTCTTAGCTTAGCTTAGATTCTCGCAAAAATACACTTTTCGTGGTGTTAATTCAATATAGGTTTATAGAAAATTGATCAGTAGCAGTTTGGGGGAGCAGATTGATTCGGTTATCAAACCGCATCATGCTAACGCTGCTTAAATACTGCGTTCGTACACACATGTTGTCGCGTGGATGCCTTCTAAAAACGACACTCAACGAAAAAGCTAACTGGTATAAAATTACAAAGGTCCCCGCACAAGCCTAATCTAAATTAATTCTCTGTCAAATTGGTGGGAAATATAATACGTTGTAGTTCAAAACATTCTGATCAAACATTCTCATTGACACAAAATCAAAAAATCGGTTGTTTCCGAGGAATGGAGACTCAAACATAAATATTAATTCTCTAATACCGTCACGAAACTAGAATTTACCCATGTGCACCAAGTAAAGGTTATCGTAAAGGAATTTGTAAATGAAAGCATTTAAAGTTAGATTATGTAATGAAAGGACTTGTAGGATGTCAGGCTAAATAGGTAGATGAGCTTAGGCTAAATGAATAGCCAGCATTATTTCTTTGCATTCACCTTAGCCAATGTTACGCGCAAGCATTGGATTAGCACCTATCACTGCAGTGACCGTTGCACAGTGGGCCAACATCCAAGGTTTCGTGGTCAAAATTAATATTTCAATAAAATTTGTTTCAAAATTTGTATTTAGCGTTTTTTTATGTGCAGGTAAATTGAATTTATAGTTGAAAATTTGAAATACACAAAAAATACCTCCCCCCCCCCAAAAAAAATGGCGGCTGAAATATGGCAAGCAAAAATAAAAAAATTATATAGTACGTAAAAATAATTAAATATAGCAATGAAAATAAAATAATTTTCGTAATTTTACATTAAAAATGAAAAGCAAATTATATTTCCGGAGTAATATTACAAAATGACGCGAATTAATTACAAAATAACGCGAAAACATGAAAAAAACATAATTTTTGTTTTTCGGTATATTTAGTCCACCTTTGCAATACGGGCAAAATGGGGCAGGTTTTTTCGAAAGATGAAATATCAAAGAAGACAACAAAAAAAAGTTTAGCTAATTACCTCGTGGAACTTTTTGGAACTAAGTTTCGAAAGTCATTCAAACATTGTAAATTGTCAAATGATAAGATATAAACTATAAGTTTGTCAAGAGTCAACTAATCCAATAAATTGAAAAATTGTACTTTAATTTACTACTATTTACTCTGATAAAAATGTAGCAGCAAGGTGAAATTCCTATATATATTTCTAAAATAAAAATTTAAAAGTTGCATTTAAAACAATTTTTTTAACATATTTTTCATTAAATTGTACTCTCGTCGGTCCAAAAAGTAAATTATAATGTTTGGAATGATTATTATGAATGCTTAATTTGGGATATATTAAAACTGCCTACACATATTTTAGTTGAAAAATTAATTTTCTTCTTTTGATCAAAGATCATAGTCTTCTGGCCCACAGTGCGTTGCATATATCTCACATGTTTGAAGCTCCGTATTTCGAAAACTATTCAATTTTGGACGTTGTGTCAATGAGAACTTTTGCTCAGAATGTTATGAATTGTAACATATTAAATTTTCTTCCGATTTGATCGAGAATTAATTTCCGTAAGATTTCTGTAAGATCCTTTGAATTCAATGCCTCAGCGCAAAATTTTTAACAAAAAAACATTATAAGATATCAAGACTTTATATTACTGTAAGAACCTAGCAAATAACTTATGTAAGCTGGTGCAAAGTTTTAGAAAAATAAATGACTTTGGAAAATAAGACTTACGGAAGAAATGACTTTTTGAAAAATATTTTTTTTTAAGCAACACTATAAAAATATTTTATTTTAAATTATCAGTTTTTAAAATATTTGAAAACTTTATCATTACAAATAAAAAAAATCTAACATATTGCTGATTTTCAATCTTTTAGGACAGAACTCAGAAAATCCTCTTTCTTCCAATGGGTTTCTCTCTTACAACGCCAGTAAAGCGGCAATGGAAACTGCAATTGAGACTTATAAACATTCTTTTGGAATTAATTTGTGGTATGAAGCTCAAGTAGTTACCTATGCTAATACAGGAGTTTTTTTATCGGATAGAACCCGAATTATTGCTTTTTTCACTCTTAGTTTGTTTATAATTAGTCTCATAATAGTAGTAGCACTCTTAGATTAGTTTAGCCGTAAGGAAAACGTTAACGTTAGCCTAAAAATAATGAATTAATCATTCCAGCTCTTCATATAACTTTAAACAATGTTAACTTTTGTGATATCATTGGAAAAAAAATTATTTTTTGTATATGAATTAATATTTTAACAGAAATTTGTCAATATTTTAATAAAAAACTCGTAAATATTTTAATAAAAAATTTACAAGTCTGTCAATGTTGTCTTAATTGCTTAATTTATATTGCGAATATTCACTAAGGAAATGAATGTTTTAGTTGTGATTAATTTTTACCTGCACTTTGTGTAACACACACGCACACACTCTCTCTCTCTCTATATATATATATATTGTATATATATACAGGGTGGTCCCGAATTCATGGTACAAACTTTAATGGTAGGTACAGGACATTGTAACAATGATTTATTGTATAGGAATGTATAGTCGCAAGTGACGCGGTGAGGCGTAAACAGGGGAAATAAAAGGAAAGAGAAATGGAGTGATCGGTTGGTATCATTGCCGGTAGAGGGCAGTAGATGTCTAGCCGCAGTGGAAAATGATGCATCGCAGTAGGGAAAAGCGCCATTCACAATTGTGCTGCCGTAGACGATGGGTGACTTTACGTATGCAGAAAAAGCAGACATGCATTACATGTACGGCCGTGCAAATGGTAACGGCAGAGCTGCGTTACGAATGTATCGCGCGGAGTATCCTGATCGACGAATGCCGGATCATAGAATTTTTCAACGGTTACATCGNGAGAGAGAGAGAGAGAGAGAGAGAGAGAGAGAGAGAGAGAGAGAGAGAGAGAGAGAGAGAGAGAGAGAGAGAGAGAGAGAGAGAGAGAGAGAGAGAGAGAGAGAGAGAGATAGAGAGAGATAGAGAGAGAGAGAGAGAGAGAGAGAGAGAGAGAACACAGGTTTTTTTTGAAAGCTTAAAAAGATCTCTATGATTGCGAATCAAATTTTGGTGCTGGTCTTTTAACGCGAAGCTACACCATACCAATTGAAATTTGTTTTGTCTAAGAAGACCCCGGCTTGTTGCAAGAGCAGTGTACTGTCCACCTTTCAAAAGAAATCCTTTCGACTATAAGTCTGAGGATGTCTACTACCATGGAAACAAGTGTAAGCTTATTTCTGATGGCGAAAAAATGGCATGACACTCCCTACCTTACAAAAGTAAAAACAGTTAACTTCATTCATCCATTCGAAGTGATTTATCTTCATAATTACTGCTTACGTGCGTGTCTAGTGTCTGCAGAAGTTCTCCTGACGTTATTATTTTTTCTATTTTAATGCATTTTTGCCTTTGATGGCGTAGTTCCGATTAGAGAAAGATCAGGGAGCACTTGCAGTGCTTATCCTCTCTTGTGTGGTAAATAGTTTGGGAAAATTTACATGAACCTATAGTCTTTGTAATTTTATTTGGTTTTCATAAACTACTTCTGAATCTAGATTTGGCTTGCTCTTGCACCGAACTCCTGAACTATATAGCTGTTTCAATGCTATGAGCAATCAGGGTAGAAACAAGAATAAAAAAAACAATGCCACAATTTATTGTTTAAAAAATATCATACAATTTTCTTTGTAATACATGTTGAAACGTGATTACTGGCTTGTAAGAGGAAATTGAAAACTTCAATTAGGAAAGCCAAGTTTAGAACGCATTTTACAATATTAATTTACTTGCTCAAATATAGGCTCCGCAATATTTATTTTTGATATTTTCAGTAGTTTGCTTCGCTAAAAGTTTCCATTTTGAATTAGAGTTCTAGCCTCTGATAAACGTTGAAAATTGTGATTTTTCCGAAATAGTGATAATTTTAAAAATAGAGAGTTTAGCATATGATTTTAGAAATTTGCTATGCAAAACTTTTATTTTATGACTGATTTTTTCAGCGATCGTCACATTAAAACGGAGCTGCAACACTAAACACTTTAAATAACACAAGCTTAGAAATATATTTTATTCAATATTCATAACAAAACTTTTTTTGACAAATGTCAGTATTCAAAAAATAACATTTTTATTCAGAATGAAATCATGTTTAGAATTTGGTATAATTTTTTACTGAAAATTGCCAAAAGTTTCAAGGGGGCAGAAGACTTTAAACTCTGTATTACACATGTTTCATTACATGTATCAATGCGAGAAGTTTTGGGAACTATATAGTTGAAAGAGTAAAGAATCCTTAGACAAAAGGATTATAGAGCTTAAGGGTGAACAGTTTTGAGATGCGATTATCATACAGTTTTTACTTCAAACTGCAACCCATTGATCTGAAACTGGTCTAATTTATTTTGAATATTATATAGATACAAGTTGCTTTATGCCCCGCTTCAAAAATATTGAAAATTTACAAATTCTGATTACACGCAAGTAAAATGTCCCTTCTGTAATTGTTTAGAGAGAAATCTTTTTAAATTTTTAAATTAGATTTATAAAGATTATAAAAACTTAAACTTTTGTACCCATGCAAAAGTTTGAGACTATTTCAAGTCTCATTCATTTTAAACGTCATACGATCAAGTTTATATAAAATATTAATCCTTTCCTCAATGGCACGACAGCCCCGGGTGGGCCCTGGCCTTCTCAATCAACTTCCTCCAGGCCTGCCTCTGCCTGGCAGTTGTCTTCCAGTTTGAGACTTTTAAGACTGAAATGTCTCTTTCCACGCAGTCGGCCCATCTCAGCTTTGGTCGACCTTGGTGGGCCTTGGTCCGATGGGCTGAGCCGAAAAGATTATGTTTGTCGAACGCTCTCTGTTCATTCGAATGATGTGACCAGACCATTAAAATATTAATAGCATGAACTTTACTGCCCAAGCGCTAATAAAAAGTTTATTTTGAATTTTAATATTCTCTTGAAAGTTCACATCCGACATACAAAAAAAAAAAAAAAATTAAGTTTCGAATATGTAAATTTTAAGAAAAATTATACACCGAAGAGCTATTACATTATGACCACCCTGCTAATAACATGTAGGGCCACCTTTAGCCCTCAAAACTGCTAGCACCCGCCGTGGCATTGATTCCACAAGGTGCTGATAGGTAGTCTGGGATACCTGGTACCAAGCGCTCGCCAACTGGTCCTGCAATTCCCTCACATTGCGAGGGGGGTAGCTTGGCAGCACGAATTTAGCTTTCCAAGTAGGACCACAAATGCTCTATTGGATTAAGGTCAGGTGAATTTGGGAGTCAAGACATGATTTGAAAATCACTGGAATGTTCCTCGACGATTCGACCCTTATGACATGGTGCATTATCCTGTTGGTAAACACCATCCCCCGCAGGAAAAACTGTTGCCATGAATGGGTGAACCTGGTCTGCAACTATGTTCAAGTAGCTTACAGACGTCAGGGATTGTTCTATGAGGATTATGGGTCCTAATGTGCCCCATGGAAACATTGTTCCTGGGCGAGAAACCATGAAAACCTGGGCGAGCCCATTGTTATAGATGGAGGGTGGTCATAATGTAATGGCTCTTCGGTTTAAGTCTTAATTAGTTTACCTATAATTGAACACGCAGAATGCATTCTCAAGAGTGACAGGCAGCCAAATTTAGAAAGTAAATTAATTTTTTCCATATCAAATTATTTTTAGTATCCCCAGAAGAGTTCTTAAAAATCTTCTGAAATTTCCTTGATGGAACAGTTTATTGTCTGAATAGAAATCTGTTATTTGTCAAAAATTGTTTCCAGAACAATTTGCTTATCTTACTTATATCATACCCCAAAATCTTAAATTAGTGCTGAAAGATATCAAAGAAACATAAGCTGAACCCGGCAGTCATTTGTGATAACGATTTTCTTTTGCCAGATTACCTAAAATAAAACTTTACTCAATTTAGTGGCAAGTTACACTGTGTTATCATTTACTTTATGACAACCAAGCCTAAAGCAAAAATTTCACCAACCCTTCGTGCAGTGGATTCTGTAGCAGGAGTTTTTAAAAAGACGAAACCGCTAAAAGTTGAAGACTAAACTCCATGTTTGCACACTAACCATATGACTGGAGACCCCTATAAAGATTTAAAAATTTAAGAGTGGTAGCCTATTTATTTGTGACACTACGAGTAAATAGTTAAAACGGCTAAGAGAGAAATATGCAGTTTACAATCTGAATACATGGTTCAGATTCGGAACACTTTATAAACTGAACATAGTAAGGAGTTACGATAACATCCAGACACTGCAAATCTGCCAAAAGTCTTTACTATAGGACGAATGTTTAGTGTCTAGGATTAATGCTTTGCAGTATCTATTAAAACACCTAGAAATTAGGCCTCTGCACTAGGCTCAATTTAGCAATCAGACGCAACAGTCTGCACCGCTAAACTGAGCAGTCTGGAAAAAAGATAAATGTTTGGATTACTACAGAATCTTATTTCTTGCTAATGGCAACCCGGGCGAAAGGCTTCTAGAATGTGCTGTGTGTAACCAACAGGTTTGTGTTTTGAAACAGTTTATAATAATTCACGTAGAATGATAGATTGGAATACAAAAGTTATTCGAGTTCAAAAGGTTTAAGAAACTAAACATTTGCCGAGAAATTACAGAACTTACTTTTCTACCAACAATGTTTCGACTCAAAATCTTTAAATTTATGATGTATACTAAACTAAAAAAAACACTTTAAAACTAAGAGAGTTTATTGAAAGGTAATATTACTACATTTTAGTTGTTATAGGACAACTTTGGATTCTTTTGTACAATTACCGGGAGCTTCACGCATGCTACATTTTCTTTAGATTTTGGGTCTTTCACAGCAAATCCAATTTCCATGTAACCCTAAAAAAGAAATAAATCTCCAAATTCAATGAATACTAAAAGTAAAAATAAAGTACGCTTTCAATTTGAAAGGAAATTATTGGATCTAAACTTAGATTTTAAATTTATTTTCTGCGTAATTTAGCTTAAATTTAACATTAGATCAAGGTTGCAGCAAGAGCTTAATCATATTCTTAAATTTTATATCAGCATACTCTGGTTTAATTTGCGAAGCCAGATTCAAATAACTAGTAAGGCTGCAAGTTTAATGTATCATGGTTTAAAGAACCAATATTATAGTCCAATATTTTATAAGAGAATTTAGACTAAAAGTTAAAATTACTAAATAAATCTTAATGAGTAAAAGGGGGAGACCAAAGCCTAGTTGAATGTTTGGTTTTTAATGAACCCCCTGTAGATTATGCAGGAGACTTAGCATCTTGCTTCCAGCATCCTTTGTAAAAATTCTATGCATGTAAGCAAATATTCAGTTTAATAGCGAAATTCCTTTAAACGTTTACCCACATTTTGTCAGGTTTTTAAAAACTTCTTCGAAGTTTTATTATCTACACTTAGTTGTGTGTGCATAACTCATTTTATCCAGAATGTGATATACAATGGAAATAGAAGTTTCTGGTTTAAAATGTGGCATTCAATGAAATAAGAACCAAAATCTTATGCTGTTTCAAACGTAAAGATTAAGTACTTAGATGTGTTTAGAGTTGTTTGCCTTAGAACAAACGCCTAAGTTAAAGCGATATTTGAAAAGTGCTACAAGAACATTAAGCTTAAAAACTAATGTCACCTATAAGGCATGTTCACAAAAATCGCAGTTTATTTGGAACTCAAAATATACTGTTCAGAGGAAACTAGCCAATTCCATCCATTATTAGATTAGTTTTAAGTCAGTTTATTTTAGTAGGCCATGGAAGACTTACTCTGTTAGCATGTGACCAAAGCTATCAATAAGGAATTTTCCCAAATTTTATTTTCTTGTTAATAGTATGGAACCAAATTTGACGCAGTTTTTATCCAAGTCTGATTTCGGTACTCACTTTCAATACCTAATTTGACGAAAAAGTACTTCGCAGTATTTGAAAATGATTTAAATAAGAGCCAATTTAGACAGTCAGATAAATTTCCACAATGAAATAAAGATTGCAAAGTTTATTAACTCTAAAGCTATCCCCGATAAAAATTAAGTGTAATGAACACTTGCCGAACTATACACGTGCCGAACACTTTTAAACTTGTTTGCATGTAAAGTTAAATATTAATTTGCTTTTATTACCCATGTTTTCACCTTTTGCAGTATATTTGCTTTCAACAATTCCTTTCATTTAAGCATACCTGCCAACTTTTAAATCCTTTCGAAGATTTTCCCCAGTGGTAGTAAAATTTAATTTAAGATACAATCTTTAGGCATAAACATACGCTGTATTTTAAAAAGCTTATGTGGACTACCATGACAGTATTGCATGTTTATATATTCTCAATTTTTTTATAAATAGTGGTGGTCAAAAATATTATAAATGCGAAGAATTTAAAAGTATATACTTACTACTTTAAACACAGAAATAAAATTTTACGCCAAATGCGTAAAAAAGGCAGGTATGATTTAAGTTCAGAAGATTCAAAATATTTTAAACTGTTTTAAGATATACAGAATTTTACCTGAAGAACCAGATTACCCTGCATATTAATTTATTTAAAAATTTAAATTGGGACAATTATGTCTAAGATTAATCAGACTGCAAAGTATTATGCAGTCTAATCTAAATCATACTAAAAAATAGAAAAGCTTTAGTCAAAAGCTTCGTAAAGTTAACAAATCAAAAGTAACTTTCATAGTTTTTAGTAGAGTAGTAGCTATTTTTTTAAATAAGCTTATTTAGGAAGGACTACGTTAATTCATTAACAATTCAAAGTCCAATAAGTAAAATCTAGGAAAAATTTGCTTTTAAAAATCAGATTAAGATATTTCTAGCTGCTAATTTCATAGATTTTGCTCCGTACTCAGTTTTTTCCAACTGAAATAAAACGTCTAATGAAAAGATAATTTTTAAGCAAGTAAAATAATGGAAGAAACTTTAGACTTACAGTTGGGTAGTATTTCATAACTTCGAATCTAAAGTTGAAGATATAGAAGTGTCCTTCATGGATTGGACAGGATGGCACAACATTTTCAATGCAAGCATTATTTCCAGAATTCATAAATGGTACCATATGATCATTGATTGTAGCGCTTGCAACAGTCTCTAGTTGAGATGCATCAAAAGCTGAAAAGAATTTTATTCTTCATTTAGTGCTTACAAAAATTAAATTTTAGAAAATAAGTCGTGAAACTTGTCGAAATGCAAGAAAAGTTACTAGTTTTGTATATTTGCAAAATATATCCATCGATGACAAGGCAAAGTCTTTAAGTTAAAAATATTAGACATTTAAGGAAAGAGTAAGTTCTTGCAACTTCAGCTTTGTGCAGCTTTAAAAAACAGGAGCCAAAGATCTTTAGATAATTTTGAAGAATTTTAACTTATGTAAACAAATGAACTAAAAAGGTTAAACTCTTACATTACATGAACTTTTAAAACGTTCATGAATCTTTACTATCGTTTATTAAAATTTAAATATAGTAAACTTTAGAGTTTTGTAGAATTATTTAGTCTTAAGCACTGTGCAAATTTTTACAAAATTATATAAAAATTCGGGTTGAATTAAAAAAACGAATTAAAATAATGTATCAAAATCCTAAGCAATACAGATTTCAAAAATATGTACCCCACAGAAATGTTCAGTTCAATTCCATCACAGAAAGTTTGTGGCTATTTTAAAGATCTACACATCTTTGTGAACTATTTATTACGAACATTACAGACATCTTTGAACGAGAGGTAATGCAGCGCAAATTCTATAAATACAGGATATTACACGATACTTAAAATACAGGATACTTTATTCTTAGCGAGGACAATGATGGAGTCTTTAACCTAGTATGTATTTCAGATAGAAAACAAAGTATTCACGATTACTTTTCTGCTTAATGAGACTGCAAAGAGTTCATTAATGACAAAAAAAAAATTAGAACAGTTGTAGAGGATGGATTAAATTCAAATTTAAGATCCACCTTAACTACATTAGAATACTCACAAATTACACTTACAAAACACTGATAAATTTCAACTCTCAAAACTACAGTTTTGAAATTCTAGAAACAGATTAGCATGCAGTCAATTTTTACATCTTTCTGAGAAATTACTCTACATAGCATATTCCGGGTTACAGGTATCAACGCATATTTTGAGTTTAAAAAGGCAAAAGTATGTTTGCATTTTAAATGCTGTTAATAAGTAAATTTCTCTAAAATTTGCATTTGTAGATACTATTTTCAGTTATATGTGCAAAACCTTTAAAACCGTTGAATTTAAAACACATAAAACAGTATTTCGTTTTAAACTCTACTCATTTTAAAACTTAGAAAATAGCAAATAAACATTGTTACGGTAACTTGCACATTTTAAATTCTGATCCATTCTTTAAGTTGGAAGCAAGTGTATCAAATTTAAAGTTCCAATGTTTGAGAGTAACTTAATATAAATACTCATGAAAGCATGATATGTCTAGTCTAACATATTCAGAAGATTTTTTATATATAGTAAAAAAAATTGTACGTATGCTAGTTGAATTTAAAATTAATTTAATAGTGAAAACTGAAACCTCGAAAGCTACTGGCTAGGTAGATTTCAAAGCAGACAACAATAAAAAAAAAATGAATAAAACTAATCCCACAACTTAGACAACTTTTTACGATAAGTTTCGTTTCACCATAGGATAGAACAAATCGGTATTAAGAATTTTTAAAATTTAAGCACTTCATAATTAGCGAATATATTGTTAGATTAGTATAAAGTATTCATTTAAAATTAAATAGATGTAGACTCGAAGTCAATAGATAAAAAGAATTCCATAAAAAGAAAAAATACATACGTGCAAGAATAGCAGCTTCAACTTTCACGCTAGTCCCATGTTCAAAAACGCAAGTTGTCCATCCTTCGTGTTCAACAGCATGACAAGGATGAATTATTACTCCAAGAACATTATTTCCACCTGCAGGTGTAAAAGAAAACAAATAGTGTTTAAAAAAAATCATAAATTATCAACATCGAAACATAAATAAAACAACAAAAACTCACTTTTACATTCCTGGAATGGTACTTGCTCAGCAAGAGAGTAGCTAATTAACAAAGTGAATGCAATTGCAAGCATTGTAATACAGCGCATTATCGGAGGAAAAAATCACGATACTATTGCTGGAAATATTTGATTACTGAGTAGCAAAACACCAAAACATGGCATTTTATATCCATTGAATGCAAATTCATCTTTTCACTTCAGTTTCAATAGCAGTAGTAAAGAAATGAATGCTACTCGCCTTTATCTACCCATTCGATTCTTGTGCCTCTTTGACCGAGCAATCTCGTTCATCTACCAAACGCTCTGTAGCGTGGCGGTAGGGAGTTCGAATCTCATCATAACCCTGGTTGTATCTTTTAATGTCCCTTTCTAAATTGTGCTATTTGTTCTTTAACCCCTCAAGGGTTTATAACCATCTTTGTAAAGAGCATACATGCCTGCATATGTATGAGTAACTTATTTTATTCCACTGTATTTCTAGTGTAGGTAGGTAAGTACTTCGCATTAAAGATGCACAATGTAACAGTCTGAAAAACATTACTGAGGATGATCCGAAGACATGTCATCGCAATTTTGATCCTCTGCGAAGGAAATGGCACTCCCTCTTTGGTGTAATAATTATTATTAAATTCTTCTATTTCTCCTAATCAACATTAGTAGGAACGTCGTTAGCTAAAAGTTAGTCTGAAGCATCAAGATAGTGGATTCGATTCCCACTGTATTTCTAATGTAGGTAGGTAAGTACTTCGTCGCATTAAAGATGCACAATGCAACAGTCTGGGAAACATTACTGAGGATGATCCGAAGACATGTCATCAGAATTTTGATCCTCTGCAAAGGAAATGGCACCTCCTCTTTGGTGTACCGCATTGGACTTATCGTTAAGACACGGTTCCCAGCAGATCATCGAAGTCAAGCATCACTGGCTGCTGTCAGTGTGCGGGTGGGTGACCACTTGGATCAGTCTGCGTAGTTACCGAGGGTGTGCGGGATTGGTCGTCGTTAAACTGTTCTACCCTAAAGGGCTCAACTTCGTTGGGCTATCGAAGTGGGCGTGCCAACCCATCTGCAGAGGATCAAAATTGTGATGGCATATGTCTTCAGATCATCCTCAGGGATGCTTCCCAGACCGTCGCCAATAGTCCATTGAGCAGCTGTAGTGCGACGTAAATGAACTACAACTACAACAACAGAATCATTCTTTGGGGGCCTGTCTGGCCGAGCGGTATCACCCACCAAACTCTCTGCTAAGCTTGGAGGTGGCGGGTTCGAATCCCGCCGTTACCGAGGATGAATTCTTAGTGATGCCTTTCTTTATATTTTGCTATCAGTCCTTCTACTTGGCGGTTTTTAAGTAGTAATTGAGCATACAAGCCTACCATTGTATGTTGTACTAATATGTAAGTAAATAACAGTTCTTCGCTTTATATAAACTTATATAATCAACTGAAGTTTGATAAATGGAATATTATTAAGAACTTATGCCAATAGAAAAGACGTAGGTGATATGAAAAATAATTTTATGATCCCTATACAAATAGATTGCGGTTAACTGAGAAACTAGTCTTCTCAACGTAGCTGCACAAAAGATGCTAGATGTATGAAGTGTGATGAAGGGCACTTTTCGTACCAATACAAAAAGCCCAGAGATACCCCGGCCAAGTGCATCAGATTTCAATAAGTTGTTCAATATTGATATAATCCGTGATAATTCGAATTTCAGTCCAATTACCGCCTTTTTATGCTCAGACTGCATACTATCAAAATACTATTAACTTCATCATAAAACTCTACTCAAGGGGATCTCCCCATTCCAAAGATGATTTTCACTTCAAAACTAAAGATTTACTTCTTTAAGGACTTGATTTGTCGTTTCAACATACTACAACTTCAAAGATATTTAGGACCTCCTAGAATACGACAAAACAGAATCGATGAATCGGTTAGTGGAGCTTCGTGCCAAACGCCGAGATAACTCCAATATCCAGCATCCAGCTCGCCCCAGTAAAAGGAGATCATCGAACATGGATACTACCTCTATCTTGGTCTGGTCATAAACAGCAAATTTAATTGAAAAGATCACGTCTAAACAGTCATCAACAAAGCACAAACAGCCTGCCACAGATTACAAATCCTTCTTCAGAACCCTAAAATGGAACTCAGACTTAAACGTTTACTTTACATCTCGATGATCCGTCCCATCCTGACTTATGCATCTCCAGCTTGGTGCAACATCTCTACATCACTCCTTAAAAAACTCAAAATATGCCAGAACAAAATCCTCAGGAAAATAACAAAAGCAAGATGGTTTATCCGCAATAAAAACATACATAGCGACCTCAACATAGATTTTTTAGATCATCACATTGCAAAGCAAAACTTCAGATTTTTTGAAAAGACCATATATTGTGACACCGCAGGATTCAACGAAATTTTTACTTTCGAAAACTTAAGAGAAGACATAAACCTCAGGCCGATTGCAGCTCATTTTTGTAGTGACATAATTTTAACTAAAATACAAAATATTTGATTTCCTTTTATTCCAATTACCAGAAAGAACCACCTTAAAGATTAAATACAAGATGAATGGGAAAAAGGCCGCTAACGGCCCCAGGCGCCCAGTTATATTTCGATGATGATGATGATGATGGATACTACCCCAACTTCCAGTGCTCATCGACTTGTTAGCCTCATCAAAGAACTTCAAGAATTGATGAAAGATCAAGAAGTGCTAAACCTGATCACGACTTTAATCAAGGGGAATACCCCTTCCAATTGATGTTCTACTGCCTGCAACTCATGCCTCACTTCATTAAGGAGGGGCCTCCCTGGCCGAGCGGTATCGCCGGTCCAAACGCTCTGTTAAGCGTGGAGGTAGCGGGTTCGAATCCCGCCGTAACCCTGGATGTATTCTTTGTGATGTCTTTCTCTGAATTGTTCCATCTGTATTTTCTACTTGACAATGACTTATAAGTATATATATTGAGCACACAAGTCAGCAAATGTATGTAATTTCAATAAAATCAATCAATAAAATCATTAAGGACTTTTAATCTGAACTATAAACTTAGAACTTTGAATCACATATGACCTTTTAGTTTTATGTCTCAACTGAATCGGTTAGAAGTGCTTCGGGCTTAATGCCGAGATTTCACTCATATCCAGCAGAGAAACTAGTCTAGTGCTGCAACAAAGAATGTTGATTTGGGCTCCGAATCGCTGAAGAATCTTAGCACATAAAAGGTAATAATATACATTATCGTATACTTAAATTGAAGTGCACTATGCTATATTCCAAATCTATTTTATTATCCTTCTGTTAAATGAGTTTTAAGCCATTAAATGCGGTCTTGGTTTGAGTGATAAAAATTCGGTGATGAAATTTTAAGGAACAGCTTAAAAATAAAACATTTTCTTTTCTAGCTAAGTAAATTAATAAAAAGTGGGAGATTAATGAAAAGTGATATTACTATGAACTGGACAAAAATATGTTGAATAAATTTATAAAGGTATGGATAACTTCAAAACTTAATTCTTGAACTAAGATTTTTTTTCCAAAGTCCTAGCGATTGACACTCGTCATTCAGGTATCAGGAGGGCAGATTTGTTGGTCACTCTTTCATGGGTACCCTATTAGGTGGGCCAACGCTGCTCCCTCAGTAAGAACAAATAGTATTGAAAATGAAAGAACATCCATGATCTTAAACTAAGATTTGGATCAAAAAAATTTAAATTTTGTTAGAATTTATGTAACAAATGGAACAAAACTGCCATAAGACTTAAAAGTTTTTAAAAAAAATTTCTACATGTAATACGCTTTATTTTAATAATATATGACTTAGTTTGGTAGGTTAAATAAATAAAAATGGAATGGTATTTATAGTAACGGAAAATAGTAAATGACGTAGTGAATGAAGCTTCTCAAATATTGAATAACATACGCGTAAGGCTATATCGTCTCTCTGCAGGCTTTAAAATTAAATACTGCTTGAAAAGCTGCTGCGCATTTCAAATAATTTTCTTCTTTATTAGCGAAGCTGACTATTTAACCCTTTGAGGCAGATTGGACACTGGTGTGCCGTTTTATGTATTTTTTTCTGTCACTCTATTTACAAGAAAATATATATTTAGGTCTTTTTTAATTACAAAATTTTCAATGATGAATAACAGTTTCTCTTAAATTTAAATAACCACAAATAAGTGCAAGCTTGAAAATACTAAATTATTACAAAATAATGAAAAAAAGTATGAAAAATATGTTTGACAAAAATTTTGTGTCAAAAGGTTTGACAAAGTTCAAAGGAAAAAGACTAATTTATAAAATTCCTAGTATAGTGACTTGCTTTATAGTAGTTATAGTTTTTAGTTTATAGTAGTTTAGTTTATAGTTTATAGTAGTTATAGTTTTTAGATAACGTTTACGTTTTAATTACGTTTTTTTTTCAGTGTCTAGCTCGATCATATGAATAACTCTAATTAAAGTTACTTTGTGTCTTCTGATAACTTCGAAGTTTTAATCATATATTTTTGAATATATGTACTCTTGAAATATGCAACAAATTAAAAATCAATTTTTTTAAACTGTTATACCAAGAAGATCCAAAGTTGAATGGATCAGCACACAATTTGCTTTTCTGATTCACTTTAACTATTTTATTTATTTATCTTATTAATTTTGCAAATCAAGAACATTTATGTATAGTAGGAACATAACCGTCATTTTCAAAACGGTCATATTTTTTGCGAAATTGAGTAATCAATTGTTTAGCTATATTTATAACTGAGAAATTCGATTAGTGAAGAAAAGAAATGGCACCGTTACAATTAACATTATATTCAGTAGTCAAAAGTTTCGTTAAGGGATCTAGGAGGTTTGATTTCATCCATGAAGCATCAATGTACATTTCAAATTTTTTATTTTCTGTAACTTATTTAAAACCTGATTTAGGATTCTGAACTCTTTTACTACCGTTTAGCAAACGCACAGGCATTATTTAAACTCAAACTTTTGTGTAATTCTAATAAATTAACTTCTATAAATTAAGGAGCTTCTATAATTTAATTTTCTTTACAGCTACAAGTTGAAGAAAAAAAAAGATAATACGTATTGCTCAGACGGTAAAATTCATATAAAATGTGTTAAATACTTGAAACAGCTTTTAAATTGGTAGTCAAATACATTAATTTTTAAACCATTCTAGATAAAAAATAAAAAGTATTTATTAAATGTTTGAATACTTTTTCTTTTGATTGAAATAATTTTCATATGACTAAAAATAAATGAGTAAATAAATGAAGTGTTTACCAATACTCAAGTGCTAGTATGATTTTAAGGAACATGCTATTCTCAAGACAATTACCTTTTCAGGTTTATGAGAAGTCTAGTAATCTTGCGTGCCACGTGAAAAAAATATTAATAGAGAAAAATTGAAATAAAGAAAACTTTGAATGTGTAACTTTAAACAAAATACTTGTGTTTGCAGACAATTCTAATCTACAAAATGGGTGCGTTTTTTTGTTTTGTTTCCAGTGAGTTGGTTTCAGTATTTTTCTATAACTTTGGAAGTTTTTTGAGTATTGTCTTACACTTGGTGTCAAATGCTTCAGTTATAAAACAGACCATAACATTTATTTTTCCAAATAAATATCAAAACTTTTAAGAAAAACAATTTAGACTTCTTAAATTCAAATAGGGCTTAATTGTGAGATGCAGGTCATTAATTAATTTTTAACTAATGAAACTAAATAACCTCAATTTTTCTTACATGCTTCTTCCACAAATAATAATAATAGTTTAAATAAATTTATTAATTTAATATTATCTAATGTTTATGACACTGAAAGATATCAGGTCATTACTTGTATAAACGGCATGTTTTTTTTTAAATTGAAAAGTTGAAAAGCAGAATAAAGCATTATTTAGAGTGTCTATCATTTAAAGTGTCTCTAAATTATCGTCTTATTTTTGTTTGGCTAAAGTAGTATAAAAAATATTTGACTAATTTAATTCATCTATACAATGAATTATTGAATGATAAAAATTTTCGAAAGTAAGACTAAAGTGTGTTCTAAAATTACTGATTCAAATGTAATTCCAATAGTTGCAAATATTCTATGACATTCATTAAATTGAAATGTGTTTTAGAATTATGTCTATGGAATATATCAAACCAGCCATGAGTTTTTAGTTTCCATAAACATTAACAGATGGCGTTGGAGTTATTAGGAATTTGTGGAAGGACTTGAGTTGTTAGTACCCAAACTTGAAACTGAAAATAAAAGAAAACTTATCTGAATACGGTCATTTCTTGTCCTAATAATTTCATCTTTTATGTGTCAGGAATTGACTCATTTATACTTTTTTTCAGATAGTTGCTTTATATTCTTGTTTTATCCCAAATATGGTTAATTTATGTATAAACAACTTGGGTTTATATAGCTATAAGCTACACTTCTTCTGAACTCGACGTTATTACTTTAATCTTTTCCGCAGTGTTATTTCAAGATACTTAACAAGTTTAAGGAATTTTCACTAAGTGACAGAGCTAAACGCAGAAACAACTTAATCTTCTACATGTGTGATATCTCAATGCGCATTTACACGATGCAGGCATTAAAACTTGCTTTAAGTCTTATATAACAAGCAACGCATTTTTTTTATTAGCAGCAAATATTTTTTTTTTATTAAAGTGAGTCAGAATTTATTACAAGCAAAAATAAAATAAGTTTTTTGATGAAAACTACTGAATCGATTAAAATTTTTTTTTTGTTTTGTTTCCTCTTAAGAGATTTTAGAAATTTATTTAATCATCAATTCTTACTTTTTAAATAACTTTTAAGATACTCTTTAAGGTAGTTTATCTAAATGTTGTTTTTAAGAAATTATTAAATCGATTTACAGAAATTTCCTTGTTTCGCTTCTGAGAGTTGTTTCGATAATTTGCTTTTGATAGTTGTTTTTATTTACTCTTGAAATCCATTTTTATTGTACACTTAAATGTAGTTTCTCTGAAAACTGCAGAATTAATTTAATACAGTTCTTTAAACCTCTATTTGCTTTTGAAAATTGTAAAATTTGACTTTGAAATTGAAATTCAAAATTTGAGAAATTTTTTATAAAAGAAAAACTTTAAATACAGTTTGAATTTAAATAGTTTTAAAGAAAGTCAGTTTAATAGTTTTAAGTAAATAAAAATATTTGGTTTTTCTCCTCTTTTCATGCTACAGAATTTTTTTTAATTAATATTTTACACCGATTCTTAAGGCATTTTTTTAAAAGAGTTTTTGTAAGAAACTTTTTAAAGAACTTTTTCTTTAAAACTTCTTATTAGAGAACTTTAATACGATTTTTCGAACTTAAGAAAATTTTACTTCTTAAATTCAAATTTAATATTTAGGAAAGTTTTTTTTAATCGAAGACTGAAAGTTGTAGTTGAAATAAATAAATAAGAAAAGGAATGAAGGAAGAAAAACTACGAATTAAAATGTGTGTCATAAATTTCTTTTTTTTTTTTTAAATCAATTTATTAGGTTCTTATGTCGAATTTTACACGGGATAGAGCATATTTAAAAAATATGAACTTACAAGTTCCAGTAAGCTGATCAGCGTCCTTCTAAAACTGAAAAAAAAAGGCAATGGAATTTCTATGAAAATCTTTGATAACTCGTTGCTTAACTTTTCAGTTTAATATTCTAAGAGCAGAAATCCTTCGTAAAGATTCTTACCTAAATAATTTTTTAATTGGAAAGATAAAGAGGGAGTTCTTGAACATACTTTTAGAAATTCTGCAACCTGTTTTTTCATCTTACTCACAGAAATAAAATTATTTAGCATTTACTTGTTTATAAAAGACATACAAATATTCATCAATATGTTTACCCGTTTTTCGTCAAAATTTTCAATTTGGGTATGTGTTCATTCTCAGTATTTATTTTGAAAAATAAAGACAACTGTGTTCACATTTTCTTTAATAAATATCTTTATGTAAAACTGAAATCATTCGATTTTGAGTTATTTAAACAAATGGTGGTAGCTAATCATAGAAAATATCTCCATTGTCTCACGGCGGAAATGGTCTACCTCTTGATTTATGCAGGGAGTTTTCTCGTATCTGTAAAATGTTGCATTTACGACCCCTTAGACAAGGAATTTTAGGTAATCTGGATGGGAATTGTACAGCCTGTTGTGAGCCTGGGGGTTTCAGTTCCACAATTTCGTGACCAATAGTATGATTCTGACAATGTGGTCAGCAATGCACCCTACTCCATCTCTACTTGCCAGGAAAGCTGGTACTCTTCGATTTAAAGTTTTCTAGGCTTCAAGCCGACACTGGGGATCGAACCCCAGTTCGGCACAATGACAATTTAGTGCCTTAACCACTTTCTTATTTATGACCACTGAGTCGTAGCGGCCTTTATAAAATATAAACTAAACAATTATAACATTGGCAAATAAAAGCGAAATGTTCGTGAAATAAAAACTATATGCTAATAAAATAAAAACCATATGTTTATAAATTAAGAACAATATGTTTATAAAATAAGAACCACATATTTAAAAAATAAGAGCTGTATGTTTATATAATAAAAACCTCCTGTTTATAAAATAAAATCTAAGCTTTAATAACGTTAAAATATACAATAAACTTTTTTAAAGTTTAAAACCGTGTGTTTATAAATGAAAACTAAACTTTTATAACGCTTATGAATAAAAAAATACGTTTATAAAAAAACAAAACAAATTTTTATAAAAGTTAAACTCTTGACTTTATAAAATGTTTGAAAAACCAAATTTTTGCGAAATAAAATTTAAATATTTATTATTCTCATAAAATAAAGCAAAATAATTTATTAAATTAAGTGTAAACGTTCATAACGTTTCTTTAATATGTCTTAAGAAGCTAAACTTCATGCGTAACTAACTGCGCATAGCTAAAATATTGTTCTCGGGGTAATAGAATTTCAAGAAATAAAATATAATGAGTTTACATGATTAAATTTTTAAATATCCGATTGACTAAATATTTTTTAAATCCAAAACTAGCATTTTATTTACCATATTCATAAAAGAGAACTCGATTCCTATTTAGTTTGATTGTAAGTTGAACAATTTTCAAGTTTTAATGCGTGGAGATTAGAAACTCCTTCCACACTTAAGATTTCTTTTCAAGAAAAGTCTTAATGTAAAAGCGAACTAAGTTTATCGAATCTACTGTGTAGTAAAATCAATCATATATATTGATTGATTATAAAACAATCAAACAGACACGAGTAAACATGCCTCAAGGAGGATTATCTTGAGGATTCCAAGATTTCTCCATCTTCTTCAGTACCTAGCACATTTCTCTAATCCACTGCAAAAGAAAGAATCCCTAATTTGATTTGAACAGACTACGTTTGTCTAAATAAAGGATTATTTGGCTGTGTGTTTTCTGATTTTTCTGCCAAACACCTAAAAGGGATATTAAACTAAGTTTATTTATTGCGTCTTTGAAATATTTAGGCATCGTATGCCTTGTTGAAACAAAGTTTAATCTTAAGTAAAGTAAATCCAGATATAGTTTCAGCAATTATGTTTTTAGATACGTCTTATATGCTTGAGGCATTAATAAATTCTATTAGGCTCATTTGCATTTAGCAGAGCAATGTTTGGACTAACCTGAACAAGTAGGGAAATTGAGAGAAACGGAAATAATTATTTAATATAGGGTGTTCCGTAAGAACGACCTTTAATATAAATTTTTAAAATCTTTGTCAAAAATGAAAAAAAAAGACAGATTTGAGGTAACGAACTAATGATTAAGCTAGGAAAGAAAAAAAAACGTTATCGAAATGTGACATTTCAATAATGTGGTCAGTGGATGGGTAGCAAAATTTTTTTAAAAACAAAAGTTATTAAAAAAAATTAATGAGCCAGTTGTGCATTTGTCTTACAGACAGTTAAAAAGTGTTTTAATTAATCGATTATTGCATTATGAAACTTTATGCAAAAGGTTATTTTCACTCAGATGTAGCTGACACAAATATAATTAGAGTTTTAGCATCAAAATTAAGAAGTTCATTTTGGGGATTAAGATCCACAATTTCTTTAATCAAATTTTCCTTTGTTGTTCTATACTACGCAAAGAGGTGGCAAATCGATTGTTAAATTAATTAAATTTGATTTCCTATTTGAATTTTGTCTTTCATCTCATAAGTTAAAATTAAAAATTGTATTTTAATTTTAAACACATCATGATCACGCCAGTAGACTTAGGGTAGGATTTGTGTTTTAGCTTATAGATTTTTGTCATGTTGATTTCGGGAAAAATATTGAAAAAATACAATTTCGTACCATTTTTTCACGAATTGAAAATTTTAATGTTCGTTTTCCACTAATCCTATGTATTGTGAAATAAAGAAAGTGATAAGCATTTAATGCCGTAAGTCTTCACGATTGGCCAAAACTGGAGGTATTTATGCTTGCTTGTGGCCGTGGTAGCCTAGTAGTTAGAGAATCAGACACCAGTCCGGAGGGGCTAGTGTTCGATCCTCGACTCTGCTAGGATCCACCGAGTGCATGCGATATATACTACTTTACTACTACAATTAATAATAACAATAATAAAACATTTGCAGGGCGATTCCACGACGGAAGGACAATTAGGAAGTATAATTTTCAGGCATTTTTTTAATGAATATGACATTAAATTTACATTTATGTATTAACATTTGATATTAAAATGTTTCAAAACGTATTTTTGAAAGTACATTAATTTAACGTGTCACGAGGCGAACAATTCCATGGAATCACCCTGATGTGTAGTCACTTGAAAAAACGAAATAGAGTTTAAACGAAACTGATAAAAATTTCAAAGAAAACCAGAGATTTCAATTCAATATTCAAGGCTGTCAATACAGAATACTCTGTAATTATGCAAATAATTTGAAAATGTAGATATTTTCCTTTTAAGTGATAGCGAGCGTCGATAGAACTTCCACTTAATTTTATTGTTATTTCTGTACCATTTTGAATATTGTCAATTAACAATCATATGGTAAACGTTTTTCTTTAACACAATCAAGAAAATGCTTTGTAAACATATTTTTCATACTTTTTCTTAATTTGTTTTATTATTTTAGATCAAAATAATCGAAAAATATTATTTTTAGCATTTTATTAATTTATTGTTATGAAATACAGCATGGAACACGGTTATACTTTTTTTTCTTACGTTAAAGGTAAAATTATTCTAACACAGCTCACTTCCAAACAATAATATTTCAAATTTGCGCTTATTTGTAGCTATTCAGATCAAAGAGGCACAGTTATTCTTCATTGAAATTTCTTTAATTTACAAACTCAATTATTGTTAAATATTTAAATGGGAATGAAAAAAAAATTAAAACTACACTTTTTCTGGATTTTACATTTTAATACAAATATAACTCTGATAATCTAATAGATTTTTTTAGTGACTATTAGACTGTATCATAGAATTAAAAAATACCAAAACATATTTCTGTTTGTATAATTAGAGCATCAGGAAAAAATATATAAAAGGGGCAGCGGTGTCCCCTGTGCGTCAAAGGGTTAAAAAAATTTAAAAGGATTGATGCGACTTTCAACATCTTCGAAACTAATTTGCTGATATATCGCAAAATTCCAATTCAATTTCACATTCCACTGAAGTTTCTGTTCTACTAATAAGCCAAGTGATTTGTAGTAGTTTTATTTTAAGATCCGTGAAACATAATAATAGGAATAAAAGTTAAAACAACAATTTACGTGACTTCTATTTGTAATGAAGGATAAGCTCTTGAAAAACCAAAACATTGTTGAAATGAAACATATATATTTTTCATACAAAATCAGAGAATATATTGATATTGAGCAAACTAATAAGATAGATTCCGTGATGAGAAAGTCAAAGGCAAGTTTTGCTCGAAACAAATAATTTGCAAGGCACATATATCTTTTGAAGTGAAGCAAATAAATTCCTTCCAATAAATTTATTTGAATGTAGTGCATTCGTTTACTTAGCTCTAAAACTATTTTATAGTGAAGAATTTATGTTAAGAATACTTTGAATACTTGATTGCAGTTCGAATGTATTAAATCTCAGAAGATTTCTGTTGAAACGTGTATAAAGTTTTTAGGATTAGTATTTCACCAAGTCAACTTCTCCATGCCTAATTTTAAGGTTTATTTCTTACTTAAAATATACTTTAATTAAATTTAGGAGCGATCCTAATCAGTGTAACAATGTATTTAGCAATTTAAAACCTATTTACATATTGCTTGATTAAAAATTTCACTAGCTTCAAAAATATACGATTAAAAAATACCAGTTAACATGTTTTAAGCGCGCAAAAATAGGCGCCCATTCCTAAGACTTACCAGAAGAAACAAAAGTGATTTGAAATAACTAAATTAAAAGAAATAAAACTTAAAGTTGCCTACTAGAAAACACAGTAGCCTACAGAGGAAAAAAATGAAAAACAAAACAAGAAAAAACGCAGTGGCCGAAAGAGTAAAATGAATTCCACTAGGCAATTGAGGGTAAAATGCTTTTCCAGGTGTATATTTTTGAAATGCATTACATATTGTATTATGCAATTGAAATGCGCATGGAAATGCATTTTATCCTGATTTGCCACTCTCGGTCATTGTTTCTTTTGCTTTGTTTTTCATCGTTTTTTTCTCTAGGCTACTACGGTTTTCTAGTTTTGTTTCTTATTTTTATTTTTCCATATTTTGTTGACAACCTTACGTTTTATATTTCAAATCACTCTTGTTTCTTTTCCTTCACGTGTTGCAACTCTTGAAAATGGGTGCCAGTATTTGAGCGCTTGAAACATGTCTATTGTTATTATTAATGTCTATAAATGAATTTGAATCAATTGAAGTTTTTAATCAAGTACTATCTTACCGCTTCTGTTTTTTGAGAATATTTATTAAACTTATTTACATACCTGCCAAATTTATATTCAACGTGGCAGCAAAATTTTTGCATTCATGTCTGATTCTCGTTTAACAAATTTGATTTATAATACTTTTAACTTATACTCCATTTAAATAGTTTCAACATACATAAACAAGACAAGCTAGTTTTTTTTAAGTGATGACAAAAGGTAAATTAAGTAGTTGCTTACAATATCACTTCAATAATTTTTTTTCACTAACCATTGGGAAAAATCTTTTTTTTTTGAAGCACGTCATAGTTGACAAGTATGTATTTTTTCAGTAATGATGCATGCACCTAAAAATTAAAATTCGTGACCAATCAAAAATAAAATTCTATTAAAATGATTAATTAATTAATAATTAATTAAATATCCTCGAAAGTATTGCTGGTTTAATTAAGTAAATTGGCAATACTTTCTAGGATATTTCCATCTGTTTATTATTAAACGTAAGAGTAATGACTTTATTTGACAAAAGCTGGGCACCTGGGCCGAGCAGAAGACCTATATCCCATTCATCATGAAATTATTACAGACAAGTTAAAAAAAAATAAACAGTTTGTATACAGGAGTGTCTGGGGTGACTGGTAAAAGTAATGAAGAATTTCGTTTAAAATACATATCGTTGATAATGTAAAACATGGTGGTAGTTATGAATGAATAATTAAAGAGAAAATAAATAAAATAAAAATGTATCATGTTTCCACCACATTTTACATTTTTAAGGCTTCGTATCAATACTGCTATCATTTAATCAATAAATGCATTTTTTTTCTCTTTGTAACCTTAAAACTTCCTCTTTTTAAATTTTTTACAATTGATATTTTTTAAATATTCCACTGTTTCTTGAAATTAGTTACCATTTCTGTAATAAATTAAATCGTGGTGGTTGTGAGTCATTAATTTCTGTTGAGTATAAAAAAAATAGGGTAGGCAAAGGGCTATTATTCAGTTTGGTGTTTTTTAACCACCGCTTTTAATATACAGTTTAAATATTTAAAATTTTTATATTTATTTGTAGAACCTTGTTATCTCACTTGTGCCTAGCGTACTTTTAAAAGGATAATTGCATTGTTCAAACAACACAGTGGAAACAGAAGTGGCTCATTGCTAGGATTAATTTTGAAAAAAAAAACGAACTCTGTCTATCATAATATATTAATAATATAAATTTTATAATTAAATCTGATGTACAGCACTTTACTTTTTTAAAGTTAAAGTAGTAGGTTACAGAAAGAATTACCTACTTGGTATAAACAAATATTTACTAACACATTTTTCAGATAGTATGTCTTCATACTAGGTTCGCTTTTTGTGCTTGGGTATAAATGGATTAAAAAGAAACTCAACAACTTTTGCATATAAAGGGTTTTAAATTAATATCTGAACGAAAAAAGACCAATAACTAACGAAAATAAAATTTATGACTTAAAAAACAGATTGCTGAGTTTGAATATCACAGATGTCTATATATTTAAAGTAGGTTCAGTTTAAGTTTAAACCAATTAGATATTTTTATTCTGGTGGCTATTTCCTCAGTTCAAAAAATCATGGATTCATGATTTTAAGTTTAAATACGAATTTCTTTAGAGATTCTAGCCAATTTTCTAAAGAAACTATGTAGCACGAATTTTGTTTGGGTAATTCTAATTGTATCATAAGAAACATGAGAAAACTTTGTTTCCTTTCAATAACTTTTCTTTTGTGGTCAGGACATCGTAAAGTTGAAATTCACGTTCTGCTACAGGAAACGTACTAAGTTTTGAGTTTCTTATTACCTTAAAACTAAAAGGAATTATTATATTTCACATCAATAGTATATTTCAACCAAAATTCGAACAGAATGGTAAAAATCTTTCTGACTGTAGGTATCTTAAATATTGAAATAACACCTTTATTAGAGTATTAGACTTGTAAAAAAGACATGGTACTTTTTTTAAATTTTGCAAAAATGTTTGCAATAAATAAGTAAACCAAAAAAACTAATTTTCAGTAAAATTTAGCTGTATGTAGTGTAGCATCCGCGATTACATTAGCTCAATTTAATTCTATTGGAAATCGATTTATGATCAGATTATTTCTACCGTTAGTCTCTTTTAAATAAAACTTGATGACATTGTTAACAATAATTCCTAATAGAATAATCTAAAAATTGATCAAGTTTTAAATAGTTTTTTGAAAACATTTTGCTTTTATCTATTTCTCCATTACATAATTGATAATATGGCGAAATTATTTTTGTTAAATTTTTTTTTTCAGACTTAACATTTCTAATCAGTAATTTGAATCGTATAAATAAAATTACTAATCCATAAAATTCAATAGATCAAATTACTGATAAACATAAATAACCAGTAATTTGATTTCGTTTTAAAAAAAAATAATGTTTTTCAAACTTAACATTTCTAATCAGTAATTTGAATCTTATAGATCAAAAATTACTGATCTATAATGCCATACGTAATATAATGGTATACAT
This sequence comes from Parasteatoda tepidariorum, assembly GCF_043381705.1. Lineage (NCBI taxonomy): Eukaryota > Metazoa > Arthropoda > Arachnida > Araneae > Theridiidae > Parasteatoda > Parasteatoda tepidariorum. The sequence continues at coordinate 15,094,384 of NC_092215.1, read as the reverse complement.
ATAGATCGAATTCCTTCAATAGATCAAATCACAGATTAATATAAATAATCTGAAATTCGATTTTTTAAAAAAACTGATTATTTAAAATATTGCTGATTACAAATACTAATAATTACTGATTTATTTTAAAAGAAAATTGCACTTAAAGTATACTATACAATTAAATATAAATCAACCCAGGTATTCTAACAATTTTGTTCAAACAATTTTAAAAGTACATTCTATACAATACACTTAGCAGTTTTACAGGAATTTTTTCAGGAAAAGAATGTTCCTCTCAAGCAATTTTTTTAAACTTTTTCGTTTAATCATTCTTCAACACTTTTTCTCTCAGAATCTACAAAAAAGCGAGAGTTTAATGATCGTTAAACACTAACTTAACAAAAAGTTTGAAATTCTTTCAGATTGTCTTCAATCTTTTAATTACTTTTCTAAGAGTTTTTTACTTGAGAGAATTGATTAGCAATTCAATATTATAAATATTCAATTTTTTTGTTGTTTTCAATTTCTTTCAAAAACGTTATCAAAATACTTCCTTTTTATCTGACTTGTATTTATTACGTTGCCTTTTAGAGTCCAACGACAATTTTTCAAGATAGGATTAGTTAAAATTGTTCGCACAATTATTCAACGGTGTGTTTTAACAACTTTAACTGAAGAATTTTCTTAGTTTTAGAAAACTTTTTCTTAGGGTTAGTAAATGTAGTGAGTTAATGTTATGACTGTGATCGTCTTAAATTAATTGGTGGATTTGTACAGGTAGCATTATTGACTTTTAAGCCGGTACAGATGCATCTTAATTTGGATGTAATAAAATGATACTTGCCTCAGATAAATAAATAAAATTGAGAAATAAATAAACGAAAAATTGATTTATTAACTATTGAAAATGGTCATAATTCAAAAATATAAAAATAACTATAACCATGTAACTGAACCATAATTGTGGTAAGAAATTAAGAATAAAGAGAATAAGAATAAATAAATTTTTGTTTTCGATTTGTCGTGACAGTGAATTAATGAGTCTACATTAGTATTGAAATAAAAAGTTAGCTGTTACATTGCTCGATAAGAAAGAATAAAATATTTTATATTCGCTTTTTATAAATTGTAATAAAAATTAAATAATTGATTTGATTTAATTATAATTTGATTAAGAATGACAAAAAAATAAGTTTAAGAAATAAAAGAAATTTTAAAAGCTGGGAAATATGTAATGCCTATTGTGGCATCACAGTTAACATTTTAATACATTAAATGTCAATGATTTTTGTCCCAGCTTTATAAAATTAAATTAAACAGATACATAAAAGGTCAAATGGTAATGATCTTAGGTTTCGATAAAAGTCTTAGAGGAATTTGATTTGTTGTAAATATTTTGCTGCAGTGCATTACCACTGGAAATAATAATTTTGCAAAAACCTCAGTTGTTGATGGTTATTCAAGATATTATCGTATCGTTTTCAGGGAAACCAGTGGCACCCGAGAAAATGCGCCCATTTACACTTCTTTATTATTTATTTCATCTTCTATTGTAGTTAGGTTTGCTTTTTCGAATTTTGTTTCTTTTCTAATTTTAACAAGCTAAAAGAGTTTGAAATTTTTGAAAATTCCTTGGCATATTTTTTTTAAACCTGTAGTTTTTGGATGTTTGACTTTCTAAAACCCCAACATTCAGAGCAATATAATAAAATTGCTTTGACTATTGTTTGCAGATATTTTGTTTACTTTGTATTAGAGAGCCAATCGATTGAATACTGATTATTGCAAACAGTATTATCAATAGTATTTCATAACTGCAGAAAAAATATTAGCAAAGTTTCTTTTAATCTAAAAAAAAAATCGTTATTCGCTTTAAAATGTATGGATTTCATTTACTTTTTTCAGTTAAAGACAACTGAAAAAAGTAAGTGAAATCCATACATTTTAAACCCTGGTTTAAGTGTATGGATTTCCTGGTCTTAAACCCTGGATTAAACCCTGGTCTTTACCCTGGTTTAAGTTTACTTCTTAAGAAAATAATATTTTTTATATATTTCTTTAGAAATGTAATATTGATTTTATATTATTATCTTGGTTGAAAGTAATGTAATCAAAAGGCTGGTTGCCAACTACTGCTCCTAAATACGTTAAGTGGTAAAGAATTAAGAACTATAATTTTCAGAGCTGTAGAAGTTTTCGGTAATATTTAAAAATCACCACGAGATCACTTGAACAAATTTCAGTTACACATTAACTTTTGATAACCAAGAATAATTTATTAAACTTAATTCATTAAATATTCATTAAAACTTCCACTAGAGAAATCTTTTTCCTCAAAGGAAGCAGGCTGGTTTCTCTGGTAAACGAAAACAAAATTTTCTAAGTTTTTTTCTCTCGAAATATATTTCTCAGACACCACTATAAATTACATTTCACTTTGTTAAAATTTATACGTTATAATGTTTTGCGTCCATTTTATCGTTTCTTGGTACTACATGGTACAGATGTAAAAAAATGAGGTATGTGGCTTTTAGTGGTTGCGTCCGTTTTTTAACTCATGAAAAGATATCGAGGGCAAAGAGGTAAAACGAGCAGTAATTTTTAAAATTTTAACAGAGCAATTAATTGCCTTCAACGCTTACAGGATCGCCATGGTCGACTAAAAATATAAAGTGGTGGCTGACAAAATTCGAAATTTTTTGAAAGAGATTAAAATTAGCAACTTTTCATATCATACTTTACTATTGAAAGTGATTATAAAAAACGTCGTTGTTTTGAATATGAATAATTTTATTTTATTTTATAACCGTCGTTGAACAGCCGACCTAATTTTATGCGTTTATGACTACTAATGTTCAACTCCGTAGCCTTGTAATTTTGAACCCAATCCAGAACAAGGGGACTCCTGGATTGAGTCTTGGGAGAATTTGCCTTCGTGGAGGACTTTTTGATTGAGTTAACCCGCATTTGCGCAACATGGAGAGGAAGACCACGATAACCTCCTACTGTTAACTTGACTCTAATCCATGATTCGTCTACCACTGAGGATATTTCACGTCAGCACTGTGATCGGCGCAAGCTGGATGCGAAATTCGTATCGACTGGGATTCGAACCCGGTTTGCCTCATTGGAAGGCGAACGCTCTATCCCCTGAACTATCACGGCTCAATATGAATAATTTGAAATGTAGTGGTATTTACGATTGAATTGAGATAATAAATAAATAAAAAGAAATTGAGGTTTAACCAATTTTTACATTTTTTGTCGCCTGTGTCATCCCTAAAGATGGCTATTGTGTAAATTGCTTCATAGAGAAGAAATCTTGGCAGATATAATCATTCAAATTTCGAAAAATCGGAAATTCTCAAACTAAATATTTAGGTCTATCTTTAAAAGAAGGAAAAAAGAATTAAAATTGTAAGATATGGTACAAGCTCAATTCATTATATTTACTCATAACCTCTTTTATTATGCTATCGTAACTACCACTATTACTAACATTTCAAATTATTCATATTTAAACTAAAAACATTCTATACATTAACTTTTAATAGTAAACTGAATTGAAAAATATGCTACAAAAATTGCTAATTTTAATCTCTTTTAATAACATTTTGAAGTTTATTTCTCGCCACTTTTTGCATTTTTAGTCACATTTAGCAAGTCTGCATTTAATAGAAAATCTAGTAAAAACACCGTAGCATTTAATAGAAAATTTAGTAAAAATACCGTAGTCTGCCATTTAATAGAAAATCTAGTAAAAACACCGTAGCAAGCTGGTATTTAATAGAAAATGTAGTAAAAACCATGTTGTAGCGCAAATATATACCTAAAGACCTGTTTAATTAAAGAATATAAATGATTTTTCTTACTTCCTTGTTAACCACCACATATTAAATCAATTATATGAATATATTAAGGTAAGACGAGTTTCTTTCAGGTATTTTTAGAATAAAAGTTCTGTTCATGCGCAGAACGGATTAATTTTTTATAGTTTGCGCAGACTACTTATAAAAAAAATCCTGTGGAGGCTTTCTGAAGCAGGAAGATATGGCAAAGTTCATGGATAACATAGCTGTCAACAACTGCGGATTGTCCATAGTATTTAATTTTTAGATTAAAAGTAGTAAGGAATATTAAACATTTCTTTTTAATTGTATTTATGGATTTAATTCGAATTTGATTTATTTGCATTTAGTGTTATCCAATCTCATATAATGGGAAAAATTTATAGAAAAGAAAATGAGCGTAAGCCACAGGCGACTATGATAAAAGAGGTAGAAACTCTTTTTTTTAAAATTCATTTATTGTCTCTTTAACTATTCAATTGTAACTACCATTAGGTCTTACATTTATAATTTTTCATAGTTAAAGCAAAAACATTTTTCGCCTTCACTTTTAATTGCCAACATCCTAAAATGAAACTCATGAATGACTTGCAAATCCACCAATAGAGGGTAGCACAATGTAGCTTATTTTTCCTAGAGAAAGAATGCTTGAAGATTGTAAAACATTTCTTCTTGAAATCCCCAAAGAGATTCTCTTTCAATTTTTAAGTATCCATCCTTTTTGAACATGAGATACAATTCAATAATGTAATAACAATGTATTTCTATCATATAAAAAACTCCTGTGAAAAACGACTCTCATCAACTTCATAATGTAAATATTCATAATTAAACTGTTTTGTTATAATTTTATTTAAATATCCCTTGTATATAATTCCCTTTATTTATGAATAAATATTATGAAATTGGCCACCAAAACCATGATACAATTTTTCGATCATTTTATGACTACCGAAAGCCAGACGTCGCAAAACAGGATCTTGGAACTTTATTACCCCCTTTTTTTTGAATACTTAAAGAGTTAATTATTTAAACTTCTCCTTTTTCGCAAAAATCATGTAAATTAATCATCTCAAGTAAATTATCCCTTAGGCAATAGCATCTTTCATACTAGGGATAAGCACTTCAATGTAGACGACCCATTAAATTATTTTAGTTCCAGTTCCAGGTTCAAAAAATATGCTAGGAAAGTTGCTGATTTAATTTTTCTTAATACAATTTTGAATTTTATTAGTCACCTGTTTTTGCATACTTAGTCACACGCGGCAACCTCAGAGGTGCCAACTGCACTGGAAACGGCGAAATATAGAATTATCAAAGTGTTATAATATAAAGAAAAAGTGGTGTCAAAAGTATGTTGCTATCAGTCTATTCCAGGAAGTAATAGTTAATTGACAGTTACGACATCATATAAATAATAATGTAGATAGTTATCAAATTTGATTTGGTAACTAATCGACAAAAATAAATCAAAAATCAATCATCTTTAATCAAAAACTTACTGCTTGTTTTCTTCTTTCAAATCCCCTTGTCTAGCTAGGCTAGAAAGCCTAGCTAGACAAGGTCTATGAGTTTGTTCTTCAGTAAGGGTCTTTCTATAAGGTCTTGTTTTAAAAGACCGAGGCAGTCCAGTAGATGTTCAGGGGATGCCTGGGGGCCGAAGAGCACTTGGTACAGAAGGCAAAACACTTTTCTCCTCCAAAGTACCTCATTGATACTGTTTGATTTTAATCTGGCTATTTCCTCTTTGTCTAACATTTAAATGAACTTTATTCCAATGGGTTAAGAGCATGTAACTGCTGTCAGAAGATAGTTTCCAACTAAATTTTTCTATAATTTCGAGCTATTTGATACAATACTGATTATTGCAAACAGAATTATTAACAGTATTTCATAACTCTTTCAAAAAATATTAGCAACATGGAGCAAAAAAAAGTTTTTATTCGCAATAAAATGTATGTGTTTTCTTTACTTTTCCAAGTAAAACATAAATTTAGCCAGGCAATCTGAATTTCAACCATTGTTATCAATAACATTTATAAATAATATTTACAAGAATATGTAATTGGTTGCCTTGAGGCTGTATTTGAATTGGTGGAAAAAACAATAAGTGTTATCGAAAATTTTGACGACAGTCTTTATCTATGCAGTTCTGAAATGTTCCCAGTTTTTTTAACATGTAAAACTTTTATACTTAAAAAACTTGCACGTAAAACCTAAATATTTAAATAAAATTCTACGCAAAATGCGTAAAAGTGGGAAGCTATGTAAGTATTTTGAGTCTTAATTTGTTAGAAATCGATTAAAGAAAGAAAACTATATTACTTTATTTTTGTTGTATTTTTAAGGATAAATATTGGTGATAAAATGATGGGTGCATAAATGTTTCATGATAAGCATTTTAGTTAAAGTTACATTTGTTTTTATTTATTCAAGGCGTTTATGGGCTCTGGACTAAATTGTAAGACTTAATTACTAAATTGTAAAAAAATGTATCTATATTCCAAGAGTAGAAACTTCAGTGTTTTGCAGCAAAGTAATTAATAAAAAAAAATGTATCCTTATCTTAATTTATTGTTTCTCGAATTATCCTTTATTTTCTCGCCTTTCTTAAGATGGAATCTTCAAATGTATCAAATAACCATTAAAGTAGAAATGTGCTGTAAGCTTCAGTTATAAAACTATCTGCTGGAAAAAAAACTTTTTTTTTTTGCACCAGGTGCAGTTGATAGCTGAAGTTTTACTTTTGAGAGTTTTTATTTTATTTTTGCCGCCTAAAGGAAAACAATACACAATAAACCATCTTAAGAGAATTGGATTATTAAAAAAAAAGCTTTTCATATCTGCTGTTTTATTAGAAGGAGTAAGTTACAAGGATATAACAGTTCTTATTTTTTCTTGTGCTCTCGAATATTCAGAAAAACATTATGCAGTTTGCCGTTAAAGTTTTGCGACGAGCGAAGTTCCTCTGTAAATTACTAAATGATACAGATTTTTTCCGCTGTGATTCTAACAAACAATAGGAGAAGGTTCGATAGATAAGAATTTAAATCAGAAAAAAAAAATTTGAATTTTACTTGCTATAAAAGTTTAGACACAAGTCTAGATAAATTTACATTTTATACAAATTACACTAAGTCAGGAGGATCAATATTTTGAGTAGGGAAAAATTCTTTTAAGACTTATTTAAGAAAATGAATCAACGCTACCTCTGCTACTATTATGAAAAAATAATTTCTGATACTATCTAAATTCTGTATTATTTGAAGGGGTTGTATATAAGATTATTCGCAGTAGAGACAAATACTAAAATTTTAATTAATAGAAATTTTATACAATGTAATATTAAATGAATATAAGTCATCAATGCCATCATCAAATCATTAATGCAATATATCAATGAAATAAACAAAAGATGTGTACAAATCACATAATTATAAAGTTGTATAGATAGGCTAGAAGCAAATTTATTTTGATGGATTTCTAATTGGATAAATAGTTTTGAAATTCTTTTAGTTTACAGAATATTGTCATCAATCATAGGGGAATATTTTCTATTTAAAAACCTTTTTCTTTCTTACTGAGGTGAGAATTTTCTCGCTTTGAATTTTTTTTAAAAACTGTTTTACGGGATTATTATTTTTTCTCTAATGGCAGGTACTGAACCTCGGAAGATGCCGGAAATGTTGCTCATTTAACGTTACCCAGTGGGCACCAGTCAACCTAAGTCACGGAGGCGAGCAACATTACCCATTCTACACTGCCACAAAAACCCGTTCATAGGGTGGGCCACATTCACACATCACACACAACAGAGGTCAACACATAGAGAGAAACATCAATGCCCAGAGCGGGATTCGAACCCGTAGCCATTGGTTTCGCAGTCAGGCACGCTCGTTGTACGGAATTATAAAGGTAATATAAAAAAACTTTCGCACAAGGCTGGAAAATATTACCAGACCTGAAAGTAAGACGTCAAAAACTGGTAGACAAACTATTTAACTATAGCCGGTTTTCGGGAAGAATATATACACCGAAGAGCCATTACATTATGACCACCCTCCATCTATAACAATGGGCTCGTCCAGGTTTTCATGGTTTCTCGCCCAGGAACAATGTTTTCATGGGGCACATTAGGACCCATAATCCTCATAGAACAATCCCTGACCTCTGTAAGCTACTTGAACATAGTTGCAAACCAGGTTCATCCATTCATGGCAACAGTTTTTCCTGCGGGTGATGGTGTTTACCAACAGGATAGTGCACCATGTCATAAGGGTCGAATCATCATAGATTGGTTCGAGGAACATTCCAGTGACTTTCAAGTCATGTCTTGGCCCCCAAATTCGACTGACCTTAATCCAATAGAGCATTTGTGGTCCTACTTGGAAAACCAAATTCGTGCTGCACGCGCTACCCCTCGAAGTGTGAGGGAATTGCAGGACCAGTTGGTGAGCGCTTGGTACCAGATGCCTCAGACTACCTATCAGCACCTTGTGGAATCAATGCCACACGGCGGGTGCTAGCAGTTTTGAGGGCTTAAGGTGGTTCTACGTGTTATTAGAAGGGTGGTCATAATGTAATGGCTCTTCGGTGTATATTCTAAACTACATACTATTCATTACTACTCACTCTTTCTCGTCGTCGTATTTTATCTGAACACCTAAGATCGCGAAGCCAGAGATCTCACGGGCGACTAATAAAACTAAAAACTTTTTCAAACATATTTTTTTGCCAGTATACTATTGAAAATGAATGCAACGAATGTTTTAGGTTTAAATATGAATAATTTGAAATTTAAGTCATAGTGGTAATTACGTTTGAATAAATAAATTAATAAAAGTGAATTGAGTTTCTACCACTTTTTACATTTTCAGTTGCCTGTGGCATCTCTGCGAAACGAATCTTTACCTCTTCCTCGGCCTAGTAGTCCTACATCTACGTATATGTTATAACTGCTAAAGAAATCTTTGTATTCATGGATATATAATTTTCTCGAATCTATTTTTCTGCAATACAGGGAAAAAAATATGTATTATTGCACACAACATTTGAATTTTTGTTTTTTTGTTTAGGAAGAGGAAAAAAAAATGTTTTGATTAGCAAAAAACGTTTACAGAGGTCGAGTATTTTCATGGAAAAACTGCGAAAAATTAGCAAAGTGTCTAAACATACGACCGATGATCAATTTCATATGACAGTAGAAAAAAGTAAAAAAAAAATTTTTTTTTTTTAGTATGGTTGAATTAAAAGTGTGCTGCACCGTGTGATAATTGTCGAATATTTTCCATTTCAGTAGTAATAAAACTTACAATTTCTTTTTGGTAAAAACATATAATACTGTTGGAACAGTTTGTTCATGCTTAGCTTTCATCACATAGAAACGCTTTTTTATTGTTACTAAAAAAATGTTTCTAGTTTTAATCTAATTTCAAATCATGGAATTATGATTTTTTGAAAACTAAGTAATAGCTAAACATAAGAAAATACCCACTTATTTTAATCTTATAAAACCATATATAAACAACCACCTTTTTTATAAAAATACTTTTTAAATCATTGCAATATAAAAGGTACCTGGTAAATGGGTTAAAATATTAGTAAGAACAGCCTTTGCAAATTTTTTTTATAAAAGTCGTATCGTTTTTTTTGTTCAAATAATTTAGTCAAATAGTTTAGTTTGTTCAAATAATTATTCAAGAAACAACAACTCATTTTATCTTAGAAATTTAAGAACGTATTTAAGTTGATAAAATTTTTTTCAACGCGATAAAAGTAAGCAGTTTAGTTTTATATATATATATATATAAAAAAAGCAAGTGTATCATAAAATGAAGTAAATGTATAATTGATTTGTTAAAGTAACAGTGCTTTTTTTCGCAGTACTGCCGAAAACTGTGGAACTTGTCGGGACTGATTGGATTAATTTTAGTTCTGAGTTTCTCGGTGCAAGCTTCAACTAATTACCTTTCCGGGCGCTATATCTTTTTCTTAATACACTCAAGTATTTTCATTAGAACTCTGTGTATTTTTCTAATTAAAGCCGTTTGCTTTTCGCAAGGTGTTGTTTTGTTTGGAAAACATAATCATTTCCTATCTTTTATCAAAGTAAGCATTCTGTAACGAAATTAACTGGAAGAAAAACTCTTTTTCGAAACATTTTTAAAAATGATTCGTGCTATAAGAATACAAAAGAGTTTTCTAAATATAACTCAGTTTCGCGCAAAACATATTTGATATAAATAATTTCTCTAATTTGTGAAATAGATTTTTGTACAATAAAAAAACTCCCTCAGAATTGTTAAAATCTGTTAATGTTAACAGCTAGCTCCCTTACCACTTTTTTTGAAAAAAAAAATTCAAAAAAATCAAAATTTTTTTATTTTATTATTAAATACAGAGAATTAAAACATAATGCAAAAGTTTTAATCTGAAATTTTAATTTTTTTATGTTTAAAAAAGGGTTTAATTTACCATCAGTTTACTATCCAGAGTTATTTTGGGCAAATGAAAAAAGTTAAATATTAGTCTTTGTATGATAGTTTTTAAAACGAAGGACAACACAAAATGATACTTTCCGAATGCCAGTGTAGTGATAAGCCTACTCTATTTTTACTCTTATTTTTTTTCTATGTAAATCCAGCAACTATCGTATATACAATCGCACAGAACACGTGTGCAATCTAATAATCAAACAGCAAAACTCCTCAGCAAAACTTGGCTAACTTTCAATCACTACACATTAATTTGTTTTCTTCCTGCAGAGTAAAAAAGTGTAAAAACAAAACGTACTGACAAATTCTGCCACTCCCGAGTTTTCTCGGGATAATAAATATTTGCAATATATAGATACCCGAGTTTTCTCGGGATAATGAATATTTGCAATATATAGATACCCGAGTTTTCTCGGGATAATGAAAATNTTTCTCGGGAAAATAAATATTTGCAGTATATAGATACCCGAGTTTTCTCGGGATAATGAATATTTGCAATATATAGATAACCGAGTTAATTCGGGATAATCAGGGAAGCGATTAATAAAAAATTCAAGAAGTTATCTATTACAAAAAACTGTTTTTCACACATTTAATATTTTTATTTCCATATTTAAAGAATGATTAATAATAAGTTATTAGGGGATTTTCATAAATAATTTCATACTGTTTTCCAATCTTTTTAACCTCCGCTTTCCTTTTATCACCAAATATCACGCTTCAAAACTGAAAGTAAGACGAAAAAGCGGAAAAACTTATAGCAAAACCATTGCATTTATAGTTGAATTTCATAACTATTAAAATGAGTTTTTACTCATCTAAATTATAAACTTTTCAGCACAAATAATTTTTTCCGGGATCTTGTTCCTGATCTTGAGCATCTGGAGCCGCTTGCGGCCCGTTTCCCATTCATTTTGGCCCACGGTTTCCTTTCTGAAACAAGGTCTTCGGACACTCACATCATATAACTCATATAATCTAAAATATCTCCCAAAAATATTAAGGCGATATCTTAAATAGTTTCTTAGAAAAGGTGCATCGAAAGGGTCAGCTTTAGCATTGCTGTATGCCCTACCGACTGCCCTTAATAGAACAGAAAGAAACTGAAGTTAATGAACACACAAGCACTTTCCTTAGCAACCTATTTTTACCCTTTTTGAGGAAAAAGTTTTCTAGAGGAATACTTAGTTTTTGATTTCATACTATTTTACCTGAAATGGGCTGGACCACCACGAAACGTAAATAGTTTAAGCATGTTTATCAGAGGTCTTCTAACATTGGTGTATAGACTCTTTCTTTACTGTATCAACAGGAAAGCTCTTCCCCTTTTCCGATGAACCGCAAAATCTCTCAAGTGCTCATTTTCAGAGAAGTAAAAATTGGTAACTGAATTTATTTTTTAAATTTATTTTGGGGGGAAAATCGAAACAAGATATTGCTTTAGTTTCTTTCACAGAATTTTTGCATATTCGCGCTTACATTAGGATAACTGTTGATACATACTGTTGGCAGAACATTTGAAAAAAAAAAAACTATGAACTGAGAACCTTTCTTTTTAAAAAAAAGTTTCATCAAAAATCTTTCATAGATTATTCTTGTTAACGCTAAAAGATCTTCACAGCCTACAACTGATGTAATCTCAAGTATCCCCCAAAAATTTCAAAGCGATATCATGAGTAGTTTCTTAGAAAAGGTAGATCTAAAAAGGTCAGTTTTAGCATTACTGATATATGCCATACCCTCTTAAAAATTGAATTAACTAAAATCAACCAGAAAATTTTCACCACAGTGAGAATCTTTGATGCACATCAAATTAAAATGCTTAGTATAGCTAAAATTATAAGTCGTTAAGGAAAATGCCGGGGTTGATCGTAAGATTGGAAACACTTCCTTAATAACTTTATGTAAACAATTTTTTTAGCACAAATGATTTAAAAGATTTTACATGACAAAACGGATGGTACAATTTGAAAGATTATGCTTGAAGGATTCAGAAATGGTGTCCTTTTTTAGCCATAAGAATTTGCATCAACCAAAATAAGAGCAGGAAAACTTTACTGAGCAAAATAAGCATAGGAAGAGACGTTTTCTTTTTCAATACCACTATAATTAGAAAAACATTCTTATATTAACATTACAATCTCATAGAAGGATTTCATATTTGCTGGTATTAATACTAGTAAGAAGTTATAACTTCAAGTTTTCATTTCATTTTATCTTATAACCGTAGTTGAACAGCAGACCTAATTTTTGAATTTACGACTACTATTGTTTAACTCCGTAACCGTGTAATTTTAAACCCAATCCAGAAGACAAGGGAACTCTTGGATCAACTATTGGGAGAATTTTGCCTCGCCAGAGGACATTTTGCTGGAACTAACCCGCATTTGCGTTAGATGCAGAGGAAAACCACGAAAACCTCTCACGATTAGCCTAACAGCAAGGGGACTCTAATCCATGATCCGTCTGCCGCTGAGGTTATTTTACGGCAGCACTGTGTTCGCTGCAAGCCGGATGTGGAATTCGCATTGACTAGCCATCGCTGGGATTCGAACCCGGTGCACCTCATTGGAAGGCAAACAAACTGTCGAACGAATTTTGGGTTTACGATTACTAATATGCAACTCAGTAGGCTTGTAATTTTGATCCAATTTTGAAACGACAAGGAATCTCCAATATCAGTACTCCCAGAGGATTTGTTATGGGAACATGGAGGACTTTGTGACTTTACTGATTTAGCGTGCACCAGTCTCTATTTACTACTTGGGGCCACCAAGGATCGAACCCACTACCTCTTGGACATGGACCCAGTTCCCTAACAACCAGGCTATCCTACTCTGTACACTTATTTTTCACTTTAAACAAGGATTCCAAAAATACATATTAGGGGCTGCTCGTATGGGACACTCGGAATTGAGATGCTTTTTTTTCATTAAATTTAGTGATTTTCTTAATTTTATCCTTAAAAGTAAAATATTTATAAAAATACAAACTTTCTATTTGCATTGTTGTTTTCCTTCTAGTATAAATGGTAATAATAGGTACGTTTTCTGATAAGAATTCTAAAAATGCATGTTAATGTCAGCTATTAAGAAATTACCCGTACATGTTACATTAAATGCACCTAATATTATGTATACCTACAGCACAGTTAAATTTTCTCAACTGTAACAAGAAGACACGGAAGTTTACTACTACTGATTATCTACTGCTATTAACTACTATTATTATTATTACCTACTACTATTAACTACTACAGCTATTACCTATTAATACCTTTATTACTACTGAAGCGATAATAGCTTCTGGGGTTTTGGCTCTGAATCTATTACATCTAATGCAATACTTAAAATTGAGCTATAATGATTTGTGATTTTTGTTGATTTTGTTACAAATGAAACCTATAATATTTCTGTCACTAACAGTCCAGCTCTACAACTCAGATCATGTATTTGCTGAATTTGGGTATTCAATATTCAAAGGCCAAAATAAAAGTATTGACTCAATATTACAAACAAATATGACAACTTGTTTGCTTTTTGGACAAATTTTCTCGAGTGGCAGACAAATTTTTGTATACATTTTAACAAAAATGTGTAATGTAAGTGTTAAAAAAGTTTTGCGAAACAAAAAAAAATACTTAAAATGGGTAAGCTTTTAAAAGTGAAGATCAAAATTTAGCAAATTTCTGCAGATTTTAGTTTTGAATTCTCTATCACTTTAATTCTTTTAATTCTCTACCGCTTTATAGAATCTTTTTCAGGAAGTGTCATTCTTGTGACAACTGAAAGTTTAATGCATTGGATGAAAGTCACGTAAAAAACGTTTTCTAACGTTCTCGTTACCAATCACGTGATAGAGCAAGACGAAATTCTTCTCTACAGTTTGTGTCAATAAAACAAATCAAAAGACAGCAAGATACATGTTATCATTTAACTATTTTTACAGAAAGTAGAAAATTTTCTCAAAATAATAACATTGTTTATTAAAATAAATATTATTGACGAATGTCAACCGAGGTGGGTATTAAAGGAAAAAAATATTGCTAAAATAAGACAAAATTTTTTATTTGATTATCTCTTTTTAGATTAACACTCTTCAATGATATATTTAGTGCACTCGGTTATATATTTAGTGCTCGGTGATATATTTAGTGCATCTGCACTCGGCTGGGAATGAACGCATTTTAAATTTATGCAATCACTCTAAGTTAAATAAAAATGTACTATTCTTAGTTAATAAAATATTACTATTATTAAAGTTACCTATTTCGGTTCTACTTTGTATTTCAAAGAAGTAACTCATTCACTTTTACCACAAATATAAATGTTTCAATCGATAGGCATTTTATTTTATAACCGTCGTTGAACAGCAGACCCAATTTTGAGTTTACGACTACCAATGTTCAACTCCGTAGCCTTGTAATTTTGAACCTAATCCAGAAGACAATGGAACTCCAGGATCAAGTATTGGGAGAAATTTCCTTCTTAGAGGACTAACTCGCATTTGCGTTACATGGAGAGGAAAATCACGAAAACCTTTTACAGTGAACCTAGTGGCAAGGAGACTCCAACCCATGATTCGTCTACTACTGAGGATATTTTATATCAGTACCGTGGTAGGTGTGAGTCGGGTGCGGAATTCATATCGACCAGTCATGGCTAGGATTCGATCTCGGTTTACTTCAATGAGAGGCGAGCGCTCTATTCCTAGAGCCATCATGGCTCAGTAGATAGGTATAGTACTAAATTCGATCATCGTGAAAATTTTTTAAATTGAAGTTGCAGTGGCAAACATGCGCTTGCTTTGATAAAATCTTGTGTTTGATAAATTTTTGATAAAATATATACTCGGTGTTAAAAAAAGTTTGGCAACTGTCAAATATCTCGAGAAATATATCAGACATATCGGATTATAATATATCAGATCGAAAAAGAGCAAATAGACGCATTCAATATTTAAAAAAAATAAAAAATAAAAACCATCCACTGATACCAAACTCTATATTCCTCCTCACCCCCTGGAGTTTGGAGGGAGCAATTTTGAAATCCTAAATAGGAACCCTAATTTTTATTGCAGAATCTGATTCTCCAGAAAAAAATTAACCCTACTTGAGTAAGACTGTTGCATTTAAATTCACAGATGGCGTTATACCTGATTAAAATAGTGACATCGTGACTCACCAGATCGATAAGAAGAATATTAAAAATAAAAATATTTCGGCTTTTTCTTCAAAATGTTTTTAAAAAAATCATTAAAAAATTGAAAAGTGTCTATTCTTATGTTCATAATCTGATAGAACTCAAGATTCATTATTTAAATCGATTTGTACCTTATTTTAAAAACCTTATTGAAAATAAAAATAATAAAAACAAAAATGTTCAGAAGTTTATTTTGAAAAAAAAAAAAAAAACGATTTAAAAAAAATCCATAGAAAAATTGTTTTATTCACAATTCATCATGTTAAACAGGTTGTACTCTGCTTTAGTTTTCTCGGTTACAGTGCAAACAGTAGCAAAATGCATCAACCTGCAACTCAAAAAGGTTTACTTTTTTCCGGCGAATCCAAATCAGCAATAAAAAAAAGGGGTTCATATCTATGATTTAAAAGTTGTCTGTCTTACATTCCACCTCCAAAGGTTGGGAGTGGAAGACTAATTTCGGAATCTTTGGGATAATTAAAAAAAATAATGAATGAATCTACTTTTATTTTGTCGATCACATGTATATTTTTCGAAAATTTTGACCATTTTAATGCTTTTTTTAATGGCCTATATATTTAGAAAAAGTTTTTCACATGTTATGCGATGAATTCGAAATAAAACACTGTTATTATATACCATTCTCGAAAATTTAGAAAAGAACAAACTCTTCTCATTTTAGACAACTCACTTTTTATAAAGTTACTTCTACATTTTGCACAAACCTTTTATACTTTGAAAGCTATAGATTGAACAAAAAGAAAAAAAAAAGGAGAAATCAGTTAATCACAAAGCTTATCTCTACAATATCTACCATTATCCACTGCTTTTGATTGAAAAGAAACTCTATTTTTTCTGATTTATCTTGTAATTTTAAATCAAAGCTTTCTTTCGTCCAAGTAACTTTTGATCATTGAGTGGTTTTATAACCCTGATTACGATCGAAATCAGTGCTAAAAGTGGGAATTAGATGGTAAAATTCTCAAACTTTAGCTTTTACTTATAAAAGTAGAGTTACTTACTTCATAGCATCTTGAGAACTATAAAATTTTAAGTACTGAAATAAATGCCTAACATTAAAAATTTAACTGCAAAAGTACAAAGATTTCATTGGCAGTAAAATTAAGAATTGAAGTTTTAAGTAGTTATAAAATAAATTAGTTAAGTTATTATTTTTAGAAATACAGCCGTATTACTCTCAAATATACAAAACCGTGTTTTTATACTCTAATTTTTGCAAAATAAAATACAGAAAATTTATTTTCCTCTTAAAGTCTTTTTATGCGAATGCAATAGTAATTTTATGGATTTTTTAAAACTTATGACGAAACGGATGAAATATATTTTTTTCGGAAAACGCAGTTAAAGCATATAAACTTATTTTCTTATAAGTAAGAAATTTATAAAATATTTCAAACATTTCAAGCATCTAGTGAAAACTGACATCCAGTAACTGATCTGAAAAACAGTTTATGCAAAAACTGATCTCTATTACTCTCTCAAGCGTTGTATTGTTTCATATCTGGCTTTGCTTACTGCTCTCTTACTGCTCTCAAAGTGCAAATCCATAGCCTAGAAATTTTGAACCCAACCCAGAAGACTGAATCCAAGCTTTTTTGATTAACCCAGAAGGAAACTCATGGGCACCGACCACACTGTTGACGCAAAATATTCTAAGTGGTAGACGATCGCGGGTTCGAAGTATCTTGTCATTGAGCTAACTATGGGAGGTATTCATGGTTTTCCTATCCATGTAAGGCAAATGCTGTTAGTTCAATTAAAAAAGTACTCCACAATGGTAGTTTGTGATCCAGGAGTTCCTTTGTCTTTTAGGTTGGTTTCAAAATTACAAGGGTATGGAGTTGAACATTGATAGTCGTCAACTCATAATAGAGTTGGTTGTTTAACGACAGTTATAAAAAAAAGAAAACTTCTGGATCAAGCAATAAGACAAACTAGCGTTCGAGGCGGAAATCACTTACATGCTTTATACGAGGGTTGTAAATTAAATAGTGGCAACTTAACCTTGAAACTCACAGAAGGGCAGGCGTGCGCAAATTGGATATGGGAGCGGTGAGGTGGCGCTGTTGTCGATGTGTAGAGTGCAAAAAACAGTCGATTTGCTTAGAAGGGTAGTTGTTGCGTGGCGTTAAAGTGAGGAGTTTCGTTTCCATCGCTCTAAAGCATGTTATGAAAAGGCTTAATGACGAAAAAAGACGAGATGCTTGAACTCATCGTGCTACTGTCATATACGGTAAAACATTTGCTCCACAGGCTTCCACTAATCCTCGATGGCATTCTGTTGCATTTATGCCGTGGGCTACCTCGATTTTAAGCCACGACAGCTGATCACCTTTTGAGAACATGCTTTAGAGCGATGGAAACGAAGCTCCTAACTTTAAGCCACACAACAACTACCCATCTAAGTAAATCGACTTTTTTTTGCACTCTACACATCGACAACAGCCCACCTCACAGCTCCCATATCCAATTTGCGCATGCCCGCCCTTCTGTGAGTTTCAAGGTTAAGTTGCCACTATTTAATTTACAACCCTCGTATATCCGGAGAATTCTAAATTAAAATGTTCTTCGTTTGAAAATTTTATTCTCAAATAATATATACATAGATTATCCCTTCATTAAGTCAAGATGATATACCACCAATAAAATGTTATAATTGTAAGATCTCGATATGATTTTCAATACCTTAAACGCAATGAGTTTATTTAACTTAAAAACAGAATAGCTGAATTCTAGTTGAAATAAAGCATTCAAAATTAAAAAATACTTGTCGAGAAAACGATAAAAATTTAATAATCAACACAAATGATACTACTTCAAGTAATTAGAATGATTCCTTGTTGCTGTTCTCCGTATTATATAGATACTGAAATATATACTATTCTATAAAGAAGAATATTCTATAACTATTACAGTTCTGCGCGTTCTGAAATCCCATTTATTAACGGGAATGAAGTAAGCAATGCAGTATTGAATAACTTCTCTTTAATTTATGATGAATTATAGACAAAACATATGTATTTTACCTTAATACACATATCTTTAACAGTATGCGATCACGAAATCGGATGTTATCGATTGCAAGTTTGTTGATAATAGAAGAGAAAAAATTATTGAGAAATTGTTCTTCAAATTTTGGGCGCGTTTTGTTTCCGAATAATTTACCAATGTTCTGGATCATCTTTTCAAGTTCTTCTGCGTTTTCCTTAGGGAGATTTTGCTTCTTATTTGCTGCTAAAAAAGCGTTCTTCTCAACAAATGATTCTAACAGAACTGAATGAAAGCTTAGTTAATAAAAGCCTGAAAATAACGTCTCTGCTAGAGGGTGTATTCGAGCTTTGCGATCCCGAATTTTAATTCTATACACTCAGAACGTTTCACTTGTCGTGAGAAGATTTAATAACTCATCGTTATCAAAATTTCATAATTAATTCATAATTCATAATCGCGTATTCAAATTCAAAAAACAAAATTAAACAATTTTAAGCTTACAAACTTGAAAATTTCTCACTAAAATAAATAAATAGTTCTTTAGTATAGTTAGTATACGTATAACATAAAAAATAACATATTTTTCTAATGAGGATGAAAATTTGACTCCTGCTATGACAAAACCAGCGCTCTTTCAGCTGCGAGTAGGATGCCTTAATACTTTGTAGCAGAATTTTTACTAAGCATATTTTTCATACTTTTTCATTATTTTGTATCAATTTAGATCGAATTAAGTTAAAAATTATTGTATTTAGCATTTTAATAGATCTAAAGGAAACAATTATTCATCGTTGAAATTTCTTTAATTTACAAAATTAATTATTGATATATTTTTAAATCTAAATGAAATTCTTTGTAAGCTACTTTTTGTAAATCTTACATTTTAGTACAAATATCATTCCGGTAATCTAACAGATTTCTTTTAGTAACTAGGGTAAACTAACCAGGGAAGGAACACTTAAGCTTCGCTTGCCTTTTGAAAATTCAAATTAATTTCAAAATTCGTAATTTTAGTTAAATACCACTGTCAACATATTTGCTACTAATTGCAAATTATGTAAAAAAATTGTAGAGAACTTACATAATATAGTTTTAAAGTTTTGGAGGTTCGAATAACAAGTAGTAAGAAGACCAAGTGAAGGAACAGCTCTTACCAGTGAATGAACACCCAGTAAAGGAACACTTAATTTTGGTTATTTTTTAATGCTCTTTATGNCGATTTGAACCCCATCGAGAATATATGGGGTTTAATGAAGAAACGCCTTCAGGATTTAGCTCCAAAGGACAAAAATGAACTCATAGAAAGCGTGAAATCCGTTTGGGCAACTATCAGCAAAGATGACTGCAAAAAAGTAGTGCATCGTATGCAAAATCGTTTGCGTGACGTTATTAAAGCTAAGGGAGATGCCACTAAGTATTAACTATTCATGCAGATTTCATTTAAATGAATTATGCTATTTTTGTTCATGTTATTCTAATTTTTTGAACCACTGTGAAAATTATTCTAATTTTTTGAATTTTTAGAAAAAATTCATTGTAAAAACTTTTGCAATATCATAATAATTTATTTATGTTATGTTCATCTACAAAACATGTAGAATGTGATAACACACTTCAAAATTCTCAGGTATTCATTTTTACCAAAATAAATGCATATCTCAAACCACTATGTGCTTTATTTATCATTATTCTAATATTTTGAATTGGAGTTGTATATGAAATGTGCCTTCACTGGGTAGTGTTCCTTCACTGGTTGGTTTACCCTATTAGACTGTTTACTATAATTAAAAAATACCGAAAATACCGCTATGGAAAAAAATATGTAAAAGGGACACCGATGTTCCATCTGTGATAAAGGATTTAACATGCGGTCACTTTCTACTTGGCTTTTTTAAATCTAAGCATTTAATAAGCTAAAACATTGAGGGGTCACATCTGTACCCTCCTATTCTATGCTTTAACCATGATTTTTAATTTTAGTTTGGTTTTGATTCATTAGAAATTTTTTCAAATGTGTATTTTCCTAGTAAGTAACGTTTTTTTGTTAGAAATTTATTTTCACTTCACGAATTACCCATGGAACGTTTATAATAGAATATGTAAAAATTGTTTTTAGAATTATTCTCTTTAATGTCCCATCTTTCATACAATTCTTCACAATTTTCACTTTTCAAAAACATAAATTAGTATAGAAGCAAGGATGAAAAACTAAATACTGATTGTTCACCAGAATCTTTTTCAAAAATTTCTCATATTATTTTTAACACCATTTTTATTTTGAAGAACTTTTTTGCCAGAAAGAAAGAGTAAAGTTAAATTTTTATTTCTTACCCATGGGGGATTGACTCTCCTATGGTGACAAATTGAAATTGTTCTTTTTATTTTATAAACTCAGCCTGTTTCTCTTATCACGAGAAGATTTTTCCTTGCCAGATATATTTACAGACCGCGGAACAATTTACATTCTTAACGGTGAATTCTATCTCACAATTGAAAGACTCTAAGCAGACATCAAATTTCTCTCGCAAAACAAGCAAAGGAAAAATGAATTAAATTTTCGAAAAGAGGTGTTTTTCATCGAAAAAGAATTGAAACAAATATCTGTTCGAAATTGCTTTTTGAGTTTTTCAAAATATTTAAACACTTGACATGTTTCTTAGGATTTTATTTCGTTTTGTGGATGATTATTTTGAAGTTAAGTTTTATATTTAAAGCACCCAAGTATTGAATATAATTTAAGAATACACTTTCTTTTTTTCGTTTAAAACTTTTTCAGCTTTAGGAATAGTTTATAGCTTTTGTCATTTTTAAATTACTGATTCATTTATTATTTACATTCAGTTCTTATTTTCCTTTAGTTTTCCCGTTCTTATTAAAATACACTTTCAAGAATTTATTTATTTCACATTTTTTTAACTCTGTGTGTATTTTGTTTTTGCTTTTAAATTGTTTTAAACTTAAATCGTTAATACATTTTGTCTTTGCGAAATTGGTCAGCTAAATTGACTATAAGCTATCTATTGCAATAAAAGATATGTTAACTGCTCAGGAATCGACAGAAAAGTTAAAAAAAAAAAATGGTAGAGAACTATAAACTAAAATTTTCAGATTTTCGGTTGAATAAGCTGACTATAAACAATAAGCTGATTATAAACTATAGGCGATATACTTTAAGCTATATTGACTAAAACCTATAATTATTGACTATATGCTATAAACTTAATTGAATATAAGCTAATTGACTCTAAGTTACCTAAGTTAAATTAGTTTTTAATTTGCTAGCCTGAAATTTACTATAAAGTATCTTTTGGAAATAGCTTACTTCTTTCATTGTTTCATAATTACTCATTCACTTATTCTTTGAATGCAGCATTTTTGCATTCATATTTTCCTCAACTAGCAAGGGTTTTCTGTAGTTTCAAAAAGCATGTATTTCTAGTGGTTAATAAAGGTGATATATTTATTTTTGAATTAATTGGAATTTAAAAATTTTGTCTACCACAACATACAAATAATTTAAACAGACATTAAATAGTCAAATATGCAAACTGCTATATTCTTAAGTAGCAATAAATGTCTTATAAAATTTCATTTACTTTAAATAACTCTGCTTTAGTTCACTACACTACCACTGGAAAAAGTTTTTCCCAAGCATTTCAGGTTTTTCTGGGATATTCATTTACTTTTCCCCTGTTCCAATTTGAAATATTAGTCTTGTTAATATCCTAGAGTGGTTGTGATAGCTCAGTGGTTAAGGTACTGAACTGTCACTGTGTTGAACTGGGGTTCGATCTCCAGTGGTGGATTGAAGCCCAGCCAGCTTCATATCAATGGGTACCAGCATGTCTGAGAAATAAAGGTGTGTGTGCATTGTTGACCACATTGCCCCAATCATGCCTTTGGTCAGTCACCAAATTGTGGAGCCTTAACCTCTTGTCTTACAACAAGCTGGGCGGGGAAGCTTTCATATCCTTGGGTTAACCCTTTGACGCAGAATTTTTATTAAAAATATTTTTCATACTTTTTTCGATATTTTGTATAAATTCAGGTCTAAATAATTGAAAAATATTTTATTTAGCACATTAATAAATTATGGTTATGAAATAAAGCATAAAACATCGATGTCTTTTCTCCGTTAAAGATAAAATCTTCCAAACGCAGATGCTCATTTCCAAACAATAATTTTTCCTCATTTGTACTTATTTGCGGTTATTTAGATCTAAGAAAAATAAATATTCATATTAGAAATTTCTTTAATTTAGAAAATTTATTATTGATAAATTTTTGAATATGAATGAAACAAATATTTTTAAGTAACTTTTATTGGATTTTATATTTTAGTACAAATATCATTCCGTCGATCTAATAGATTTGCCTTAGTAACCATTAGACTGGTTTTCCTAATTAAAAAATACCAAAACATATTTTCCTTGTAGTTAAAGCGTTAAAAACGCATATGGAAAGGTCACCGGCGTTAAAGGGTTAATGATAATAATTCAAACGATTAAGTTAGGAGTCTGATATCCCCCAAAGTCGAATGAATGAAGCGCTTGTACACAGTACCTTTTATACAAATAACAAGTTCTGCTCCACAACGCTCTCTGCTCTTGATTTTACGGTTATTGGTGGGCTGTCGTGTACGCTACTTTGTATAAATCAGTTGTTCCTTAGCAGTTGTCAAGCAGAGTATGTTTTTTAACCATATTTGAAATTTGCCTCATGTATAAATATGTCTTCATCATATTTGAAATATTGATATTATTCATGTATTATTCATTCAAATTGATATTATTCATGCATTATTCATTCAAATTGATATTATTTATGCATTATTCATTCAAATTGATATTATTTATGCATTATTCACTCAAATTGATATTATTTATGCATTATTCATTCAAATTGATATTATTTATGCATTATTCATTCAAATTGATATTATTCATGTATTATTCATTCAAATTTATATTAGTCATGTATAAATGTATTTTAACAATCTTTGTAATATGACTTTGTATATGTTTCAATCACACATAGTTTCCTTACTACAAATTTATATTTTTAAAAGGAATAATGTTAAGTTTTATGCATTCGAAACATTCAATTCTCACTCCACGAAAACATAAGTTATTTTATCAACTTAAAAAAATAAAGAAATAAAATCAAACTCAGATTTTTTTCGAAGGGTAGTGTCACTATTTTAAAAATATTAAGACTATTTTATAAATTTAGAAATAAACTTTCTTATCAGAGGCAAAACATAAGCTCTTACTTGACACTTTTTTTCCGTTTTAATAATAAATGTAAAGACTTTCACGGCAATAAATAATTATTAAATTAAACTTCTTTTTCTCACGAAACAAGAAATAAAAAACATCTAAAAGCTTTCTAGATATTTTTTTTGGAAGAAATGTAAATTAGATGCCACTTTACTCAGTATACAAAAATAAAATCTTGTAGATATATGTGCACCAAAATAAATACACTTAAAGTTCCTTAAAAACTAAAATATGTATTCATTCTTTTTCTGATTAAAGTTTATTTATTACGATTGCATAACATACAGATAATGATAATAATAATAGTATTAATAGTATATTGTTATTATTATTATATAACAATTTGAAGTAAAAAAAATTATTATAAAGGGTAAAAAAGTGGGTAATATTTGAGTGAATAAGGAACAAAAACTTTATCTGATGAATGACTAGTGAGGAAAATGTAATGAAAAAGAACAAAACCAGATTGAGTGCTTAACGAATTAATAATCAAATCAAAAAATGAAACTAATAATGTTATAACTAATGATGGAACTAATGTTTTATTGAAGGAAAAATGTCTTATATATATTACACAAATCTTCTGGTTTCGGAGTTGATTTTAATTTGAATTTAAAATGCTAGCGAAAATATTTCATTCAAGATGTAATAAATGTCATATTATGGTTTTGATTGAGGAATTGACCACCATTATTTTGACAGGACTTTATATAATGATGACCTCCAGTATATTTTTGACCACCATAGAAATATAATTGTATATAAAAATATTGATGGATAGGAAATTACGTTAAAGATTACTATACCGGTATATTATAAGACTAATCTTAATATATGCATCTCCTGCTTTGGGATAATATATATAATGAACAAAACTAGCCAAAATCAAATTCTGCAAAAAACTTCCTAAGACTCAATGGTACATCCGCAACAATGAAATTTATAAGAACCTCAAAATTGATCCTATTGATCAATATATATTGCCAAATTAAATTCAAACTTTTTGTTAAGGCATCCATATGTGCGGGTGTCTAGTTCAACGAAATGTTTCTTTAAGAAATCTAATAGAAGACATCTCAATAAAACCTATAGCAGCTTTCTAATGCAGTAACGCTTCCTTTTCTAAATATCATAACATGTAAATAACATCCGTTTATCACCTTTATGTATAACATAATCATCACTGTTTCTCTTTGTCTTCATCTAACATTCAACTACATGATCTGTTATGGACATAGAGACATTCTTCAAATAATTAGTTTTTATTATAATATGAACTTTATGAGAGCAAAAAACTTTCTATTATTTATAACTTTATTTGTAACATTGTAGAGCCTAATTGTCCCTCTTCTTATCTTCTACTGAAACATTTTTTAAAATTACCAAATTGGTTTTTACACATTCCTTGTTATTTCAAGAACAATGGGAAAAGTGCCGCAAGCGGCTCAAGTTGCCTAATTAGTAAATTCTGTTCAGTTTAGTTCAAACATATTTATAAGTGTATGAAAGCAATTTTTTTTAACTCTTACTAATTGATAGCTGCAGGAATGGGCTTATATATTATAACTAATTAGTAATGTTTTTATTTACATGAAAATTTTACGTAACGTTAATTTTACTCGCAAATATTATTATAATTAAAAAACTAAAGCAGTGTTTAGCTATGAATAATATTTACAATATTTTGATGAAAGAAATATTTACGAGCTGTTTTTATTTTTATGTCTTATAAATGTAGGTGATATTCATAGGTGATATTTAAATTTTTTTTTGTAAGTTATAATTTACGAATAATATTTATAACCTTTTTATGATATAAATCTACACAACATGTTACTTTTTTATAACTTATTAAAATATTCGTAAAAATAAAAGTGCTTTTTCAATTATTTTCAATGGTATGTTAAAGAAGACTCAAATAGAAAGGTTTTTCCTGATTTTATAAATTATTTATGATACCCAAATCTTTAAGGAAAATTTAATTAATAATAAGACACCTTCCTATGCTTAAATAATTAAAATAAACTTCTTATATAAAAATAGATAGTTTTATCTGCTTATTACAAAAATTGTGTCCTATGCTTATTCTAAAAATACAGTTCTCTCTGATTTTTCTTAAATTTTATTAACTGTCACTCATGAATTCTCTAAAGTCATTCTTTAAGAGATGATAACAAAGAAGGTAAACAACTTTCTGGATTTGGTAAATACAATTTAATTGACTCCAGATTAACACGAAACTCCGGATCAGAAATTATTTTCAAAGCTATTGTGTTTGCTTTCGGAGAAAATGAAATCTTTCTTCGAAGCTTCGTTTTACATTTAAGATACTCTGCTGAAGTTGAGAAAATAAAAGAAAGGAAATCAAATAGAAATTACTATTTAGATGTCGAGAGAGTAAAATAAATAATTTATTTCCCAAATACCTCCCATTCAGTAAATGGAAAAGTCTCTTCCATATTTACATTACTCAACGAATAGCTGATGTTTGCTTTAGCCTATAATTTTTTAATGCAGCTGCTTCCTTTTGAATGATTTTAAAATGCATGAAACTACTTTCAAAAGCAGCAAAATAAAGTTATAATTTCTGACAAAAATGGAAATAAAATAATTAATAGAATCAATTGACTAGGTGAAAGTTAAGAATTTTTAATCACTGGCTAGTCGTGTATCTTTCTGCCATTGAAATGCTATTTCCAATTCGACGAGTATAACGAGCTCCAGGCTTGAAACTACACCTCCTACGACACAAATCTTCCCAGTAGTTTCTTAACCTCGTAGATTTATGGTCTACTAATTTTTCTTACAAATATACTTCTATAGATTTCTAAAATTTATGTTCTGACGTTAATGGTGCAGAAATTTCGCAAAAGAATCTCGAAAATTAAATATTAAATTATTTAACTGTAGTGCAGTTGCTTACTGACTGTTTTCGAGAAAAATTGCTTGGCAACTATTTTCTTTACCTTACTAAGACTATTAACGCTAAATTGAAAGATAACATAACTGATTAAAAAATAATTTTTTTAATTAGATTCAGATAACTTATTAAAAAATTTATTTCCTTCAAAAAAAATCTTTTGCAATATATTTAGCTTATTATGTATAAATTCCAGATAAATAAATCTCTCAATGTTGCATATTTTGTCTTTGTCTCTGGTTTTTCAACAGTTTACAATACAGCAAAAATAAGTTAATAACTATTAGTAAGATATTTACCTTTACTGGTTATGAATTGAGTTAACCTATACAGCGTTATGGACTGAGTATGTCTGGTTGTAAGTCAAAAGCTTCACTTTTGGAGATTTTGCAGCCCGTAAACTAAACTGAAAGCATTGTGAACTTAGTATGTGCGTTTGTAGTCTATAAAGTTTAATAGCCTTTGCTCAAGAACTTTACTATATTCTTTGGAAGAAGAAACACTTTTGTTATAATTAAATAAAAATGTGTTAGCCTGAATTTGTTAATTTTTATTTTTATGAACTTTCGAAGTTACTATGTCTGGCTTTTCAGATCTTCACAATATGCTAAGAAAAAATAATAAACATCAGCAGAAATATTTTAACCCATTTAGCTTAGCGTTTTTTTTTATTAGAAAGGACGGTTTCCTTTTCAAAACAAGGGAGAAGTGGTAGCACAAGTATTTCACTGTTAGGATTTACTTCATAGAAGAAAGATAATTCTGGCAAATAATTTTAACAATATTGAAATTCTTAAAAACTTACAATAAAACAAAACGTTTTTTTAATATGCCTTGTTTTACATTATGAGATCCCTCGAGATGCATTTATGATAAAGATTTATTTATCAAAAGGAAAAAAAACCCAATAATAATTAGTTAAAGTAATGATTGTTTGATTTATATCACCATTGTTTCCAATATTTCAGAATCTTAGCAACACTGATAAAACCAAAAATCCTCATTGAAATGAATTTTTTAAATTTTTTTTAATTTTCTATAATATTTTTTTTAATTTTCTATAAAAAAAAACTTTGCTTGGTTTCGTTTTCAAAATTTAGTTTAAAATTTTGAAAATATAAGGAATCTTTTAGTTAAATTTGTTTCTAAGTTAAAATATTAATATTTTAAAATTGAATGTAAAAATTCTAAATATTTATCTTAAAAGAATTGTTTAAAATATTTAGGTTTTTGCAAACTATTGTGAGTTTAGGTAGTTCCACTTACAGAACTACCATTTTACACACGTGCCTATTATTTTTCTATAAAATGATGGTGATTCAGAGTCCGAACTATTTGCGGCTATTTCGAATTATTTTTAGTGACATTGAACTAGAGTAGAATTTTTTTAATACAAGTAGGCTTCTTTTAAGAGCTTTTCTAACTTAAGAACTTATACATTCGTCTGTATGACCTAATGTATATATGTTTAAATTACTTATATTTAGAGATAGACAAAATTCCTTTAATTTTAATTTATTAAAATATACCAAGAAAGGTATTTTCTGAAACTACGGAGAATCCGTAGTAGTTAGAGTTTAATTACAAGATTACAAGGCTACTTTGCTGAAAATTGATAGTCGTTTACTTAGAATTGAGTCGGTGTTTAACGCTGACTCTAAAATTAAAAGTAAAATAAATGTAAATAAATATAAAATAAAATAAATCATCCCTGTTTAACTCCTTCATTATCTCGGTCCGCTTATGTAGACTTTCGCATCTTAGCTTCTAAATACACGCTATAAAGAGATTTATAGTTTTACCTTCACTGAAACATTTGTGAATATTCAAGTTTTCATGGAATTCCGCACACGATGCAGAACATGTAAGTTATTTGGGTAGAAATCCGCATAAACAGAAGTTATTTTCGAAAAATGACATTAAATCCACATACTAAAAAATGCAACTAATTTTAAATATTATATAATTTAGGTATTCTGAAAATAATTTTTCTCTTTTGATTTAGTCATTCTGAGATCTGTATGAAGATTTTAAATTTGCATTTACTTAATGTTTAAAAATAATAGAGTCAAGAACATGCAGGTCCACAGATGCGGACCCGCCAGCCAAATGGCCGACTGGTCAGCGGGCCGGACTGTGAAGCCAATGGTTGTAGGTTCGAATCCAACTCAGGGTTTCAACTTTCTATGTATTTTTCTCTACTGTGTGAATGTGGCCCACCCTGTAAACAGGTATCTGTGGCAGTGGGGCGTGGGTAATGTAGGTCGCCTCCTTGACTTAGGTTCACAGGTGCCTTCTGGGTAACGTTAAATGAGTAACACTTCCGGCATCTTCTGGGGTGAAGAATGAAAATTTAGTGCCTGCCGTTAAATTATTAAAAAAAAAAAACATATGTGGGCTTAGGAACGTAAGGCGACGTTTATTTATGACAGCGTAGTAATCAAGTAAAATCTCATAGTGTTATAACCATTTAATTTTTTATCTATTTAGTAATATTTTTATGTGTATTTTAATTAATTGCTTTTTGTTAAGATGCATAAATATTTAATAACTTTATCTATTTTTGTTTCATACTTAAGAAATTTTACCCCCAATAATTAAATATTTTTTTTATAATTAATGTTAAATTCCTGTCAATAATTATTTATTTTGCGTCGTTAGAAACTGAGATTTCATGCAGTACTGCAATGGTTAACATTGGTATTGCATTTAGTATTG
Organism: Parasteatoda tepidariorum; assembly: GCF_043381705.1. NCBI lineage: Eukaryota > Metazoa > Arthropoda > Arachnida > Araneae > Theridiidae > Parasteatoda > Parasteatoda tepidariorum. Next base: position 15,064,930 of record NC_092215.1, on the reverse strand, counting down.
CATCTCATTGTAAAAAAAAAACTTCGTATTTAATAAAATTTACTTATTCTAATTTAATAAAATTTGCTTATTAAATTTACTTATTCTAAATAGTCATTAAAAGATACAAGCAAAATAGAGCAGAAATCAACAATAGAGTCAAAATGGCTAATAAGTGTTTCTTTGGACTGAGGAGACAACTAAGATCGAATCTTCTCAGCCGAAGCATAGTTAAAACTCTATAAGACGCTCATTCTTCCCCTTCTGTTTTATGAAAGCGAAACTTGGACCCTAAATTCAGATATACAGCGGACACTAGGCACCTTCGAAAGAAAGATCCTCAGTCATCTTTGACGCAATTCAAGAAAGGGGATGCTGGCGGACCAGCTATAACTTCGAGCTCTACCGACTCTATAAGCAGCCCAAATTACACAAATAATTCGTAGTAATAGGCGGATATGGCTGGGCCATCTATGGAGAAGNGTGAGGAGGTGGATAATGATGCAGTCACAAGTAGCAAGTCAACTGTTCAATGTGGACCATCCTACGAAGTAGGCGTTACTGCCGATGTAGGCGTATCCAGCTCAAAGTGGGCGTTTTTGCAAAGGTAGGCGTGTTCACATCACGTCCGGGTCACCAATGTGGGGAGGGTAGTTACAGATCATGTCAACCTTCATCTATGAAAAGGTACCTCGTGATAGAATCAAGTTAGCATGCTTTATATACTAGTGAATTGTAGTTGTAATTTTGTAGTGGTAGATACGCTACAGTTTCTTTGGACTGAGGAGACAACTAAGATCGAATCTTCTCAGCCGAGGCATAGTTAAAACTGTATAAGACGCTCATTCTTCCTCTTCTGTTTTATGAAAGCGAAACTTGGACCCTAAATTCAGATATATAGCGGACGCTGGGCACCTTCGAAAGAAAGATCCTCAGAGTCATCTTTGGCGCAATTCAAGAAAGGGGATGCTGGCGAACCAGCTATAACTTCGAGCTCTACCGACTCTATAAGCAGCCCCAAATTACACAAATAATTCGTAGTAATAGGCGGATATGGCTGGGCCATCTATGGAGAAGCCCTGGAAATAGCGACATGAGAATCATCACCTTTAAGAACCCCGAGGGGACACGTTCCAGTGGCAGATTCCCTACTAGATGGCTCAACGACATCGAAAATGACCTGAAAACCCTAAAGATTAGAAATCAGAAAAGAGTTGACATGGATAGGGGGCGCTGGCATTTGTCAGCTGTTGAGGCAGCCAAGGCCTGCAAGGGACTGTTGTGCTGACAAAGAAGAAGATGAAATAGTTATTAAATCTATTCATTGTATAATAAACCTATTCATCGTTGTATAATTATCATTAAATAAACCATAATATAACATAAAGCATGTTTGCTCCTACTTTAGGTGTAATTTAGCATTTGAAATATTTATATTATTTAAATTAGTTAAGACTGAAGTTCACGTACGTGTATGTAAAACTATAAACCACTGGCAGTATAATTTATATTTTGTTTATTTTATTATGACTTATGTCAGTAAAATAGAAATTTGAATCCGCGAAATTTTTTTGCTATGTTCCTTTATACTTCAGTAATGAAGAGGATATTGATTTTATGGATTTATGTCATAAAATATGCAGCTAAAAAACATGAATTTTGTATTTTGGTATAACTCTAACTTTGATGCATTCTTTTAATAAATAAAAATCATAAATTTCAGTTTTGACAAATAATTTTGCCATTAAAAGTTTATAATTTTTTTTATTAAATACCTTTATATATTCACAACTCTTAAAACACTGTTAGTACTTAAATACGTATCTTTAGAGATTTTTTTTATGTTTCATCAGTTTCTTACCACAATGTTTCAAGATGCTTTGAAAATAAATAACTTAAAATAAAATTCCTCCGGGATTTTTGTGTGACGTTCACAAGAAAGTTTGACATTTGTTGGACACGCAATACACAGAAGAGACTGATGATGGAGAATAATGCTTTATTTCTTCTATATTCTACAAAAAATCTGTGTTTAAAGCTAGTATTATACTGAGGGTTTGATTAAATATTTCTTTTTTATGGTGGCATTGGGTAATTATTTTGAAAAAGAAATTGCCAATTCTGGAATATTTAATTTGAAAATACTTATTAACGATATGTTATCAGGATATTATATTTACTGTATTTAAATTTAGAATTTATTTAAACAAAGTAGTTAGGCGATGCCATACGTATTTTGCTTTGGTAATGATATTATCAAAAATATCATTATCTAGTTCATTTAAGTTTACTCACATTTTAGATTGCATTTTGTTTATCGAAACAGAAGGTTTTTCTAAAAAAATAAATGAAAATCTTTACTGATGAAATCAATCCATACAATAATTAGGATTGCCATGAACTTTCAAACATTGAAAAGTGGTGACGAAGTTAGTACAGTAATCGGTTATTTTAACCCCTTGACGCTATATATATATATATATATATATATGTATATGTGTGTGCGTGTGTACAANGGATATATATATATATATGTATATGTGTGTGTGTATATAATTTTTTCCTCCTGACACTTTAATTACAAGCCAAAAAATATCTCTCACCTTTTTTTTAATGAAAAAAATAGTCAAATAATTATTACTAAAAAATCTGTTAGATTATATTTGTACTCAAATATAAAATCCAAAAAAATAATTTCAAATTTTATCAGCATTTGATTTTGTAGAGAAAACAATAACTGATTTCTTAGTTCTAAGTAACTGTAAATAAGTGCTGATTCGGAAATTTATTATTTGAGAGTGAGTCGTGTTTCTTCTGCATCAATGTTTCCCAAACTTATGACTTTTGTGTACCCTTTCTAAATTTTTCATAACGCTTTGCACCACTAGTAAAAAAAATGAATGTATTTTTTAAAAATATGCTTATTTTTCTTTTTTGGTGCAGAATTTTGTCAATAAGTTTATTTGCATCAGTGAGAAGGATGATATTGTTTCTGCTGTGATAAAAAAATTGTACGAAAGATAAAAATCACAACTGGCTGTTGATACCATCTATTCATTAGATTTACGCATAACAACGCGTACCTCCGCTAAACTGTTCCCGTACCCCCGGGGGTACGCGTATCACACTTTGAGAAAAACTGTTCCACATTATTATTGCAATGATATAACCATAATTACAAATTATTCAAAAACTAAATATAATATTTTTCACCTATTTTTATCTAAAATAATTCAAATTAATGAAAGGTATGAAAAAATGTGTTTAATAAAAATTCTGCTTCAAAAGATAACTGCGATAAAAGATAATTTGTGATATTTAAAACAGATGATTTTTTTTAATGTCAATTCAAAATTGTCAGACCTATGAGCGTTAAAGTAGTACCTTTAAACAATACATACTTGCATTACATAAGTTTATAGTTAGTATTATGCATTTTTAAAACTCGTCGATTTCCTGTTAATATAAAACTTAAAAATCCTAGGATTATCGAAAGACAGGCATATTTAATTGCCTAAAAATTATTTTAAACACGTATCCGGGCAGTTAGCATCTAAGGAAAGAGAAAAACCATTATATCTTACATCATCTTACATATCTATCACACATTCGGGCGGAGTTAAATATCCCTGAATACCGATACTAATTAACAGCTGTAATTTACTACCAGAACTGCTTTTTATTTCTGAAAAAGAAAGTAGTGTTTAATAGTTTATAATTAAGGCTGGTAAAAACTTTAAATTTACTTTTAAAGGAAGCTAAAATATTTATCAAAAAGAATAATTGTATTTTCAAAAAAGCAAATAAATTTGGTTTCACTTTTTACTGCTTTTAAAAGTAGTAGTTAATATGTAATTTTTTTAACCTTTAAGTAAAATACCTAGATTATTAAGCTTATTGTATCTTTAAATATTTTGGAACTAAAATATTGCTTTTTTGGGAAAAAATTCCAATAAAAGAGAAGGACAGGATTTAGTATACAAATCTATTCAGTTAAATTCCTGTCGTTGACTTCTAAACCCAATAGCTGTCAAGACCATAAACACGGAACTGCATAGTTATGTCAGGAATATTAATAAATTCTAATTTAGTGGATGCTTCTTCGACATTCCAATCGTCTTATTTGGAAATATGCAACATATTAGTATAGGCGTATATGTATACATTCATATGAGAAATATGTATATATGTATCAAATTTTATTTTTTTTCGACATTTCGCAAAGTACCTAAACTATTTTTGCTAATTACGAAAATCCGAATAATGAAAAAAGATTATTTATTTAATACTAATCAAAACGTATTGTGTAGAGTTTTGTAGAATGTGATTAGTTTATTGCTAAATTTTCACAAATTACGAATTCCAATTTAATATGATAATAAATTCCAATTTAGTAGACGCTTTTTCGATATTTCAATTGTTTTATTTGGAAATGTACATAATATAAGTAGACGTGTATATGTATATGCTGCGGTGAAGCACAGAAATCTGGAGAATGTCGACATTCACGTAGTCGCTTGGTGTATGTCCGAAATATTTGCTAAATACCCTTATATATGACTCTCTCCGGTGAATGTCAACAATCACATAGTCGCTTTGGTGAATGTCAGAAATATTTGATATATCCAATTTTATATTAATTTATTCATTAATATTATTATATTTATTTGATATATTTATATTTATTTTATATTTTAATACTTACTGACGATAGATTAGAAGAAACATCAGTGTTTGGAGTATCGGGCAAATATATACCGGGCAATGGCACTTGACCTTAAAAAAACATCAGTGTAGGGTATACCGGGCAAATGTATACCGGGCAGTGGCACTTAACCTTAAAAAAAATCAGTGTAGGGTTAAAATATCGAATAAATGTAATTATATCCACGAATAAATTCATATCAAATCGAATGTAATAAATATTTCGGACATTCACCAAAGCATATCTGTGATTGTCGACATACACTGGTGAGGGTCCGAATGTACAAGAATGTAATGAAATATTCGATCTTTCACAGACGTATTTGGTGTTTGTCGACATTCATCGGTGAAAGTAAACAACCACCGATTTCGGTCTTTCGCCGTGACATGTACATACATATGTAAGAAATCTGTATATATGCGTCAAACTTTATTTTTCTTCAACATTTCAAGTATGTTTGCTAATGAAAATATTTTTGCTAGCGAATAAAATTAAAAAACAAACAGATATTTTAGTTTGTTTAATACAAATCTAAATCGATGAATGCTTAGTTTATTGCTGAGTTTTCACGAATTGCAAATTATAATTTAATGGACGCTTTCGGTTCTGTTTACGGATAGAGGAATCTCCAGTCATAGAACTTTGGTCCCAGATTAATAAACATGATATACTCAGTTCGTAACTCTGTATTGGTTAGCTAAATTCGTAATTAGTAAATATTTCACTAATAATTGCAAAATATATTTTAGCTGCATTGTAAATTGCCTTGCATTATAAGAATCGACGTAGGTGACAAAAAATTCAAAATTAAGATTTTTATATATTACTTTGTATGATAAACTATATGCTGCAATTTTTGTATCATAAACCATATACTGCAACTTATTTTTTATTAAAAAAATCTATTTTTTATTAGTTACCTGAAATTTTAATTTAGTCTTAACCCTTTGACATATATATGTATATTTTTTAAAAAATATATACGTTATATACATATATTTTGATACTCTAATTACAAGAAAAAACGTATTTTGGTATTTTTTAATGATAAAAAACAGTCTTATAGTCACTAGAATAAGTCTGATAGTATATTGCAATTATATTTGTACTAAAATATAAAATCCAGAAAAGGTAGTTTGAATTTTCTTTCGTTCATGTTCAAAAATTTATCAATAATTCATTTTGCAAATTAAAGAAATTTTAAGGATGAATATTTCTTTCTTTTAGATCTAAATTACTGCAAATTTGAAAAATCATCGTCCGTGTTTAGAGATTTTACTATTAACGCAGAAAAAGACACCGGTTTTTCAGGCTGTATTTCAGAATTATAGGTTATCAAAATGCTAAATATAATATTTTTTATTTATTTTGTGCTAAATTAAAATTGAATAATGAAAAACGTATGGTAAATATGTTTAATGAAATTCTGCGTCAAAGAGTAATAGAAATATTAAGAATATAATTGCCAACTAGCTTTTTTTTTCGAAATCGATCTTGGAATATTTACGTTGTTTTTTCAATTGCACTAGGCTATAATAAATTAATATTTAGTTATCGAGATTCTAATCGCGATTTTTTTTACCTATTAATAACCAATCGATCACTAACAACGAACCGAAAAATTTGAAATGATTTAAGAATATTTCTAAGAAAAATGGTTGACGTAAGAAACTATGTGGAAGTTTTGTAATATCAATTACAATAGAGTAAAATAAATTGATATTAAGCTGTCAAGATTCTTTTTATTATTTGTAATTTTATTCTCTTAACATTTTTAACGCACTAATATCCGGACATAAATTTAAAAATGCTGTAAAACAATCTTAAGAAAAACTGGTTGACATTATATCGATGGTGCTAAGAAACTACGTGAAGGCTTTGTATTGTAGGAGGTAATGTTCCAAGCATGGAGCTCAATGTGCTTCTAGAATTGTATATAGCATTTAAAAAAAAAGAAAGATAAATATCTATCAGGTACTAAGAATTCAAAAATTTCAACTAGTCTTTTTATTATATCCGATCACTAATAAACTCAAAAATTTTGTGATGATTTAAGAATATTTTGAAGAAAATCGGTTGACTATTTATCTAAGGGGTTTAAGAAACTGCCTGAAAGTTTTTTTCAAGCTCTAAGCTGAATTTACTATAAAACATTTTAATGAAAAAATGATAAATATCTACCAGATGCTCGCAATTTTTAAATTTCACCTAGTCCTATTTATTTTGTTAATTATCTTATTTCCATACTCAGACAGAAAATAGAGTTTCATCTTGCTGTTTTAGAAAACAGTTTCGTGCATTTTAGAATCATTCAAAAGGAAGCAGCAGCATAAAAAAAAAATTGGCTAAAGCAAACATCAACTGCTCGTTGAGTGGTGTAAGTATGCAGACTTTTCCATTAACTGAAAGGGAGTCATTTAGGAAATAAATGATTTACTTTACTCTCTCGACATCTAAATAGTAATTTCTATTTGATTTCCTTTTTTTCATTTTCTCAACTTCATCAGAGTGTCTTAAAAGTAAAACGAAGCTTCTAAGAAAGATTTCATTTCCTCTGAAAGCAAACACAATGGCTTTGAAAAGAATTCATGATCTGATGTTTCTTGTTAATCTGGAGTCAGTTAAATCGTATTTACCAAATTCAGAATATTGTGTACCTTCTTTGTTAGTATCTTTTAAAGAATGACTTTAGAGAATTCTGGATTGTCTATTAACACAATTTAAAAAGAAAAGGAAATCAGAGAGGGCTTTGTTCATGGAGTAAGCATAGAAACCAATTTCTTAATTAGCTGATGAAAATATCTATTTTTTTTTTATATAAGAAGCTTATCTTTTGTTATTTAGAAATAAAAATGCATATTATAATTAACAAAATTTTCCTGAAAGGTTGACGTATTATAAGTAATTCATAAATTCTGAATATTTTTTTATTTTTAATGTATAGTTAAAAATAATTGAAAAAGTACAAATATTTTTACATATATTTAGGTATGTTATAAAAATAGTGACATTTTGCTTATATATATTTAATAAAAAATGGTAAATATTTTTATTATTTTTAGATATACGAATAATAAACATTTTTCATATTTTTCAATATAATTTTTTTTAGTAAATTGAACCTAATGTTAGATTCTCATGTAAATAAAAACATTACCACATATGTTAAACCCATTTCTGCTAACAGTCATCTCGGTCTGTAAGAGGTTAGAAAAAATTTGTTTTCTTACCTGTATAAATATAATTGATGTTTTCGTAACATTTGTAATTCTTTCAAAATATTTATGCAAGTGATATTAAACAAACGTAGAATATTTTAAAAATGAAGTATTACTACTTTATTTTTAAAAATTCGGGCTTTAGCCTTATGCACTCGGGGTTACTTTCAATGATTAAAAAAAACACAGATGAAAGCATTAACCCCTTGATTGTGTAATATATTTGAGACTAACGTGCCAGAAATAGAAATTATTTTTCTCTTTAACTTCGTTCGTTATTATCATCAAAATGTTGGAAATAGATTATTAAAAAAAATTGACTGAAATAACTACTATATTCAATATTTTCACATACATGATCAATGTTAATGAATTACAGTAATTCTTGCTCAAGTTATAGCAAAATAAATCAAATGACTTATGTTTGAAGATATATATAATAAACTAATAAAATATTATAAGTTAAAAACGTAGTTATTAATTTGATATAAGTAGGTATATATTATACTTAAATTAGTAATATAAGTATATATTATACTTAAATTAGTAATATAAGTATATATTATACTTATATAAGTAAAATAAGTTTATATTACTATTTATATCAACTGTCTTAAATTCCTTTGAATTGCAAAATTACTAAAATCCGACAAATAGCGCAAAACTGCCATATTTTTAGCGGGAAAATTTAAAATCATCTATTGGGAAAATGGTGAATTACATATTATGCATTGAATTAACTGAGTTCGGGCTTCATATAATAGAAGCACCGATTTTTTTCTTGCCCGAACTCAGGTTGGGCTTGATAAAACTGGCGTATTTGAGTTGCCTGAATTGAGTTCGGGCGTCACAGGCTGGGGGTTAAAATTTATAAGATGAAACTTATAATTGACTCGTTTACCATATGATTCCTTGTAACTACTAACTTAAGTAATCATTAAATATTAAGATATATATGAAATTTATAAGTGACAGTGCTGGTTGAGATGCATTTTTCGAGTACAGAGTGTTAAAACCTTTTACCAGCACTAAAAACATAACTATTTGTTCATCAGCCTTTTTATATTTTTGTTGAATTTATTTACATATAGTGGAGGAAAAATTCTTTAAATTCTAATTAATTTAAATATACAATGCATAAATTTTGCTACCAGCATTTTTCCCCCTTTCAACTAAGGGAATTCTGTAGCAGTTTAAGGGAATGTAGTTAAGCTTTCTCTTTTTAGTGTCAAGAAAACTGTTGTTGCAAAAAAAAAAAGTGTAGCAGAAAAAAAATTCGTTAAATTCTAATTTATTTAAATATATAATGCATAAATTTCGCTACCATTAAAAAAACTATTTTCTTCAACTACGGGAATCCCGTAGTAGTGGGAGGAAATGTAGTTAAAGTCTTTTTGTTTGTAGTGCCATGAGAGAGCTTTTAGAAAATAAAAAAAAATTTTAGACCTTTTTTCTTTTAGAAAATAAGCATTTTTTATTACAATTTTCCATTTTTGTTTACAAAATCGCAATCAACTGAATTTAGTTCGATTTGAAGATATTTTCATTAATCATACTCTATGGTGGACATGCCTGTATTAATTTATCAAAAGAAATGCTTTACCAAGTTAAAGTTTTCTTTAATGTAATTAAATTCCTGTTTTACTCTTAAGCCTTAGTAATGGGATTTCTAAGATATGCTTTAGATAATATGTTCCATAGCCTTTACGAAGAAGACAATTATATAATGGTATTTTGTCTTTAAATATATAAAGATTAGATACAAAATTTGAGAGAAAGATTTTGCAGAGTATACTTGCTGGTGTGAATGAAAACAATAACTGGAGAAGGAGATATAACTTTGAACTGTACAAGATTTATCAACAACCCGATATTAAATGCATAAAAATAAATAGAATGGATAGGATGGCCCGCGTGATTCGAATGAGTGATGACAGTACAATAAAAAAGATACTGCTTTTTAGACCCACTGGAACAAGAAAGCGGGGAAGGCCACGGTTGAGATGGACTGATTAGGTGGAGTCTGATTTTCTTACAATTAATGAAAAGAATTGGAGATAAAAGATAAATCGGAAGTCATTATGGAGAAATCTTCAGAGGAAGGCACTTGCCCACTTTGGGCTGTCTGGTCAACTATGATGATGATGATGAGATACAAAAATTACCTCCTCGCTTATTTATGAATCTTATTGATTTTCTCAGCAGCTACTCTAAACTTTTTACGCACATGGAACGATTTTGCTAATATTTTGAAAAAATGCTACTATATTTTACTTTAAAGTATGTAAATGATCTTTAAATTAAATAGATAAAAATTTCTGCTCCATTGAATTAAAATAGCTCATCTCAAAATATATTTACCAAGTTCCACGTGACGCTTAGCTGTTTACAGTTCTGTCAGCTGTCTACGCTTTTTGGGAAAAATTTCTTTTATTAGTTACCAAATTAAATGGTATTTAGGTATGTTTTAATGCATGAATCTTTGTTTTGTAAATTTGATTTAAAGTTAACTTCTACATCACTATAGGTAAATGTTACAAAAGTTCATATGAAGCGCTACTTTGTTCCAGTCCTATCGTGGTGAAACTTTTAAAATGTTGCTAAAATAATAAAAAAAAAGAAAAATATCTAAAAGGGTTAGTTTTTAATTTTCTACCATTCTATTAAATATTTTGCAAAAAGCGTAGCAGTTGACAATCTCTGTGTACACTTTATAATCACCATATAGATTTATATTTTAAAATTCCTTGTTTGCTTTATTGATACAAAAACTCAAGTTTAATTATCTTACGCTTAAACGCAAATTATTCATAACGTCAAATCATTTGACTAAGTAAATATTGTATCCCTTTTTCTAGCTGTGTACCAATATTATTAACTCCAAACTCTTGTGGGTTATTTTTTATATTATTTAAAATTTTCTTTAATATAATCATATTCTAGCTTTACTCGCAAGCCTTGGTAATGGAAATTCTGAAATATGCATTGGATTATATGTTCCATAGCTATTATGTAGAAGAAAATTATATAATAGTATTTTGTCTTTAAATGTATGAAGATTAGATACAAAAATTGCCTCCTCGCATATTTATGATTCTTCTACATTTTCTCAGCAGCTACCCAGAACTTATACGATCGATTAGATCTACTGAGCCACTAAGATCCCAAAAGCGGAAATCTGCTTTTTTGGAGATAAAAAAGGGTTCAAGTAAGGGTGGAATATAAAGTAAGTTTCTATGGTGTTGATGGAAAAAATTCCTTCGAGGCGACTAGAAAAATATAGAAATTATACACAACGTGGAATTTTTTTTCTTCCTCTTTGTGGATTTTGCATCAGAATGGATAAGAATAAATGTTAGGTGTGTCTTTTTATACATTCAATATTGAAAATAAAAATTAAATGAAAATGAAAATTGAATGAAAATTAAATTTAAATTTACTAATTTAATTAAAATAAAAATTGAGTTAAATGTAAAAATAAAGTTAAATGAAAATGAAATTTAAATTTACTGATTAAAAATGAATAAATTTACCTGTTATAATAAATGAATAAAAATGCTTACAAAAATGTTAGGCGTGCCTTTTTATATTCTCAAAATTGAAATTGAAAATGAAAATTGAATGTAAATGAGAATTAAATTGAATGAAAATGAAATTTAAATTTACTTATTTAGTTAAAATAAAAATTAAATGAAAATGGAATGAAAAGGAAAATTAGATTGAAGGAAAATAAAATTTAATTTTACTTATCAGAAATGAATAATGTATTTGTTTCAAATAATGTAATACATTATACATTATGAAAAACTAAATATAAATGTTTGCAACTGCTGATTTCTTATAAACAAGCACACCTATCAACGATTTATTGATAATTTCATATTTGAATATTTAAAATGATAGTAAACTTTTTGCTTTAATATTTTATTATTGATTTAATAAATTTAATTTAGAATGTTTTTGCCCACCACTTTTGTATCCCATTCATCGTGGAACTTTTTTGGTTGAATATTGAAGTAAGCAGGCAGTGGGATTGCTTTTGTGAATGCTTCCAGCACTTTGTTTGAATAGCTTAAGAGGAATCAAAAATAAAAAGAGCAGCATGCTCTAAATTACGTTTGCTTGAAGTTGAAGTTATGCAGAGTTGCATCAGCACGAGGAAACGTTATTTTCAGAAAGGTAGACGTAATTATTAGCTTTGATAGTTATGATATGAGGCGTCAGAGGTGAGATGTGCAGCTATTGGTCTGTAGTTTTAATCTTTGCTATAGTTTTCAAAATTAAAGATTTCATTAAAATTTGCTGACTTACATTCTATGGCTTGATCGAAAAATTCTGCGTTTAGTTTGTATATATGTTGTGATAGAGTTGATAGTTTGAGGTCTGCATGTATATTAGTATTCCGGATGAACCATCTGGCACAGATTATTTTTCTAAGGATCTTGTTTTGGCATTGATTTAATTTCTTCAGTGGATGTTGAGGTATTGTTGTCCAGGCAGGTGAGGCACAGGTAAGTATTGGGCGGATCATTGCTGCATATAGTAGCTTCCTTAGTTTAAGTGACATATTCTGATTATAAGCAGTTGGGTTCATATTTTTGCTTTAAATATGAATAATTCGAAATGTAAGTCATAGTGATAGTTACGATTGAATAATTAAAGAGAAATATTAAATAAATAAAAATAAATTGAGTTTCTATCAATTTTTACATTTTTAGTTGCCTATGCCTTCCCTGAGCCTTTCTTTATAATAGTAGAAAAAATAAACTTGAGTGAAAATCAAGAACTTAAGCTTTAATTCCGCGGTCTTAATAATTTCTACATGATTGCAAATTTCAGCAGCTTTCCTTCCACCTTAAAAAAAAAATTCGTTTTTGGAAAGTATAGATATTGCTAGATTTAAAAGCTATTAAAACAGTAATTAACAAATCGGAAAATAATACAATTAATCATCTATGATGGATAGATTTATAACATGCATGAAAATGTTCTTTCGCTTCAGAGGATAAAAAAAAAACGAACTAGTAATGATTTATTGAACTTTACATCCTCATATTTTCTTAAGCTCATCAAGATAATAAAAAAAACCATAAAAAATATGACAAATTTATTTGTTCGAGCATTACGGTAACGATAGCATCATTTATAATTGATTTTCTCTTTGAAAATAATGTGCGAGCATAGCGAGAGGTACATAGCTTAATTTTAAGAAAATGTTTAGCTTACTGTTGAAAATATCCGATATATGTATCTACCCAGAATTTAAAAAATTGGAAAAACGTCTTAAATATGGAAGAAAATACGTTAATTAACATTATAGTCAAAGAATCAGGATGTTTCGTAATCACTACCTTTAATATATATATATTTCAAATCTCTAAAAACTGAAGTGGAAATTATTGTATAGTGAGAATAATAAATTAATATTTAAATGAGAAATGAAAGTGTTAAAAAATTTTGAATGAGATGCCAATAAAATCATCAAAACCTACATGATTATTGGAAGAAATGTATGGGAAATGAAATATTTAAAAGTCAAAGTTGCTCTGATTGGTTTACTTCTCTTTTAATTTTTCATTTATTTGCTTAAAAAATAATTTGTTACAAATAATCTTCACATAATTTTACTACATTTTTACTATACATAGTTTCCTAAAAATATTAATATTAAGGGCGGGGATAATAGAACACAATTTATAATTAAGCTTACCAGCGTCCGCAAAAATCTGTAGTAAAATTTCTTTGCGGGTATTTTATTTTACTTTATAACCATCGTTGAGCAGCCGACCCAATTTTGGGTTTACAACTACCTATGTTCACTTCCATAATCTTTTAATTTTAAATCAAATCCCGAAGAAAAGGGAAGACTTGAATCAAGTATTGGGGAAAATGTGCCTTCGTGGAGGATTTTTTTAACGGAACTAGCATGCATTCGGTGAGGAAAACCACGAAAACCTCCCACGGCTTGCCTGATGGCAAGGGGACTCTTACTCGTGACCTGTCAACCACTGAGGATATTTTACTGCAGAAAAGGGAACACTTGAATCAAGTATTGGGAGAAATGTGCCCTTGCGAAGGATTTTTTTAATGGAACTAACACGCATTTGGTGAGGAAAACCACGAAAACCTCCCGTGACTTGCCTGATGGCAAGGAGGTTCTTACTCATGACCTGTCTACCACTGAGGATATTTTACGTCTGCTCTGTGATAGGTGCGATCCGGGTGCGGAATTCAAATTCGCTGGGAATCGAACCCGGTTAACCTCATTAGGAGACGAGCGCCTTATCCCATAAGCTACCATACTGGTATTCTTTTTTCTTTTTTTCCCAATGGCAGGCACAGAATTTGAATCTTCGCCTATGAAGATGCCAGAATTGTTACTCATTTCGCGTTACCCAGTGGGCACCTGTGAACCAAAGTCACGGAGGCGAGCAGCATTGCCCACGCCACACTGCCACAAACCCGTTTATAGGGTGGGCCACATTCACACATCACATACACACACACAACAGAGGACAGGACAAAGACAGAGAGAAACATTCATGCCCAGAGCGGGATTCGAACCCGCAGGCAATGGCTTCGCAGTCAGGCACGCAAACCGCTCGGCCACCTGGCCGGCATACTGGTATTTTAAACTTACTGCTTTACCTTCCCAATTAAATATTCTGAGAACAGAAGTCTCTCGCAGAGGTTCTCCATACCTGCCAGCTACTATGCTTTTTTGCATTATATTTTGTGCAATGGTAAACATTTAAAAACCAAAGCTTTTAGATTGTTTGGTAACTTTGCCAACATTTTAAAATTCTCACCATGAGAGAGCTGGAAAAAAAGTAGCGGTGTATGAGAACTTTTAAATCGTTTATTTGTAGTGGTGTGGAAAATAAGATTAAAATAATAAAAAAAGTAATACATTTAAATATTAACGTATCTACCACTAAAATAAATCTTTTCAAAAGTTGAAGAAAGTTGGCAGCTTTGATTCTCTTACATAAATATTTTTTTTAAATAATTGGAAAGATAAAGTGGAGAATTTTCGAATATCCTTTTAAAATTTTTGACATCAATTTTTTTTACTGAGAACGCTGTTCAGCTTAATAATACAGTCACTCGAAAAAATAGCTGAGCACCGTGACCCTTGCAAAATAAAATTGGAAACGCAAAACGACACAATAAATAGTCTCAAGCCTCGATTCTCACTGCTCTTTTGTCGTGACACCATGATTGGAAACGTTCTCACTGCCCTCTCGTGAAGCAGTCCATTGTGTATGTGAAATGGGTGACCCCCCCAGAGAGNCTTCTACATTTTCTCAGCAGCTACCCAGAACTTATACGATCGATTAGATCTACTGAGCCACTAAGATCCCAAAAGCGGAAATCTGCTTTTTTGGAGATAAAAAAGGGTTCAAGTAAGGGTGGAATATAAAGTAAGTTTCTATGGTGTTGATGGAAAAAATTCCTTCGAGGCGACTAGAAAAATATAGAAATTATACACAACGTGGAATTTTTTTTCTTCCTCTTTGTGGATTTTGCATCAGAATGAATAAGAATAAATGTTAGGTGTGTCTTTTTATACATTCAATATTGAAAATAAAAATTAAATGAAAATGAAAATTGAATGAAAATTAAATTTAAATTTACTAATTTAATTAAAATAAAAATTGAGTTAAATGTAAAAATAAAGTTAAATGAAAATGAAATTTAAATTTACTGATTAAAAATGAATAAATTTACCTGTTATAATAAATGAATAAAAATGCTTACAAAAATGTTAGGCGTGCCTTTTTATATTCTCAAAATTGAAATTGAAAATGAAAATTGAATGTAAATGAGAATTAAATTGAATGAAAATGAAATTTAAATTTACTTATTTAGTTAAAATAAAAATTAAATGAAAATGGAATGAAAAGGAAAATTAGATTGAAGGAAAATAAAATTTAATTTTACTTATCAGAAATGAATAATGTATTTGTTTCAAATAATGTAATACATTATACATTATGAAAAACTAAATATAAATGTTTGCAACTGCTGATTTCTTATAAACAAGCACACCTATCAACGATTTATTGATAATTTCATATTTGAATATTTAAAATGATAGTAAACTTTTTGCTTTAATATTTTATTATTGATTTAATAAATTTAATTTAGAATGTTTTTGCCCACCACTTTTGTATCCCATTCATCGTGGAACTTTTTTGGTTGAATATTGAAGTAAGCAGGCAGTGGGATTGCTTTTGTGAATGCTTCCAGCACTTTGTTTGAATAGCTTAAGAGGAATCAAAAATAAAAAGAGCAGCATGCTCTAAATTACGTTTGCTTGAAGTTGAAGTTATGCAGAGTTGCATCAGCACGAGGAAACGTTATTTTCAGAAAGGTAGACGTAATTATTAGCTTTGATAGTTATGATATGAGGCGTCAGAGGTGAGATGTGCAGCTATTGGTCTGTAGTTTTAATCTTTGCTATAGTTTTCAAAATTAAAGATTTCATTAAAATTTGCTGACTTACATTCTATGGCTTGATCGAAAAATTCTGCGTTTAGTTTGTATATATGTTGTGATAGAGTTGATAGTTTGAGGTCTGCATGTATATTAGTATTCCGGATGAACCATCTGGCACAGATTATTTTTCTAAGGATCTTGTTTTGGCATTGATTTAATTTCTTCAGTGGATGTTGAGGTATTGTTGTCCAGGCAGGTGAGGCACAGGTAAGTATTGGGCGGATCATTGCTGCATATAGTAGCTTCCTTAGTTTAAGTGACATATTCTGATTATAAGCAGTTGGGTTCATATTTTTGCTTTAAATATGAATAATTCGAAATGTAAGTCATAGTGATAGTTACGATTGAATAATTAAAGAGAAATATTAAATAAATAAAAATAAATTGAGTTTCTATCAATTTTTACATTTTTAGTTGCCTATGCCTTCCCTGAGCCTTTCTTTATAATAGTAGAAAAAATAAACTTGAGTGAAAATCAAGAACTTAAGCTTTAATTCCGCGGTCTTAATAATTTCTACATGATTGCAAATTTCAGCAGCTTTCCTTCCACCTTAAAAAAAAAATTCGTTTTTGGAAAGTATAGATATTGCTAGATTTAAAAGCTATTAAAACAGTAATTAACAAATCGGAAAATAATACAATTAATCATCTATGATGGATAGATTTATAACATGCATGAAAATGTTCTTTCGCTTCAGAGGATAAAAAAAAAACGAACTAGTAATGATTTATTGAACTTTACATCCTCATATTTTCTTAAGCTCATCAAGATAATAAAAAAAACCATAAAAAATATGACAAATTTATTTGTTCGAGCATTACGGTAACGATAGCATCATTTATAATTGATTTTCTCTTTGAAAATAATGTGCGAGCATAGCGAGAGGTACATAGCTTAATTTTAAGAAAATGTTTAGCTTACTGTTGAAAATATCCGATATATGTATCTACCCAGAATTTAAAAAATTGGAAAAACGTCTTAAATATGGAAGAAAATACGTTAATTAACATTATAGTCAAAGAATCAGGATGTTTCGTAATCACTACCTTTAATATATATATATTTCAAATCTCTAAAAACTGAAGTGGAAATTATTGTATAGTGAGAATAATAAATTAATATTTAAATGAGAAATGAAAGTGTTAAAAAATTTTGAATGAGATGCCAATAAAATCATCAAAACCTACATGATTATTGGAAGAAATGTATGGGAAATGAAATATTTAAAAGTCAAAGTTGCTCTGATTGGTTTACTTCTCTTTTAATTTTTCATTTATTTGCTTAAAAAATAATTTGTTACAAATAATCTTCACATAATTTTACTACATTTTTACTATACATAGTTTCCTAAAAATATTAATATTAAGGGCGGGGATAATAGAACACAATTTATAATTAAGCTTACCAGCGTCCGCAAAAATCTGTAGTAAAATTTCTTTGCGGGTATTTTATTTTACTTTATAACCATCGTTGAGCAGCCGACCCAATTTTGGGTTTACAACTACCTATGTTCACTTCCATAATCTTTTAATTTTAAATCAAATCCCGAAGAAAAGGGAAGACTTGAATCAAGTATTGAGGAAAATGTGCCTTCGTGGAGGATTTTTTTAACGGAACTAACACGCATTCGGTGAGGAAAACCACGAAAACCTCCCACGGCTTGCCTGATGGCAAGGGGACTCTTACTCTAGACCTGTCAACCACTGAGGATATTTTACTGCAGAAAAGGGAACTCTTGAATCAAGTATTGGGAGAAATGTGCCCTTGCGAAGGATTTTTTTAATGGAACTAACACGCATTTGGTGAGGAAAACCACGAAAACCTCCCGTGACTTGCCTGATGGCAAGGAGGCTCTTACTCATGACCTGTCTACCACTGAGGATATTTTACGTCTGCTCTGTGATAGGTGCGATCCGGGTGCGGAATTCAAATTCGCTGGGAATCGAACCCGGTTAACCTCATTAGGAGACGAGCGCCTTATCCCATAAGCTACCATACTGGTATTCTTTTTTCTTTTTTTCCCAATGGCAGGCACAGAATTTGAATCTTCGCCTATGAAGATGCCAGAATTGTTACTCATTTCGCGTTACCCAGTGGGCACCTGTGAACCAAAGTCACGGAGGCGAGCAACATTGCCCATGCCACACTGCCACACTGCCACAAACCCGTTTATAGGGTGGGCTACATTCACACATCACATACACACACAACAGAGGACAGCACAAAGAGAGAGAGAAACATTCATGCCCAGAGCGGGATTCGAACCCGCAGGCAATGGCTTCGCAGTCAGGCACGCAAACCGCTCGGCCACCTGGCCGGCATACTGGTATTTTAAACTTACTGCTTTACCTTCCCAATTAAATATTCTGAGAACAGAAGTCTCTCGCAGAGGTTCTCCATACCTGCCAGCTACTATGCTTTTTTGCATTATATTTTGTGCAATGGTAAACATTTAAAAACCAAAGCTTTTAGATTGTTTGGTAACTTTGCCAACATTTTAAAATTCTCACCATGAGAGAGCTGGAAAAAAAGTAGCGGTGTATGAGAACTTTTAAATCGTTTATTTGTAGTGGTGTGGAAAATAAGATTAAAATAATAAAAAAAGTAATACATTTAAATATTAACGTATCTACCACTAAAATAAATCTTTTCAAAAGTTGAAGAAAGTTGGCAGCTTTGATTCTCTTACATAAATATTTTTTTTAAATAATTGGAAAGATAAAGTGGAGAATTTTCGAATATTCTTTTAAAATTTTTGACATCAATTTTTTTTACTGAGAACGCTGATCAGCTTAATAATATGAAATAAGACATACTTGATTGGCTAGACGGGGAAATACGAATCTGAATACCCATTTCAAAATTGCAAAAAGTTATGATTTTTTAAGGCGTGGTATCTATCCATGTATTGGGAAATGATACCATGACTAATAACTGACCATTCTTAGGAGAAATATGTTCTTAAATTTCTTATTTTATGATGCTCAAAGTCAATAATGATAAGTAACCATTCTTAGGAGAAATAATTTCTTAATTTTTTTTCTATTTTATCATGGTCAAAGTCAATAATGATAACTAATCATTTTTAGGAGAAGCATTTTCCTAAATTTCTTATTTTATAATGGTCAAAATCTTTTAAAACAGAGATGGCAACTGCTTTGCTTTCGTAGAAATGTCTTATAAAATGTTAGAGAATTAAAAACAATAACTTTCATAATTTTGATTAAATTCGCCCATTTTTGTAAAGACTCATAACGGAATAATTCATCACATCAATATTTTATCACGGCTACTGATGCCTTTTACGGGGATAGGCATGTTATATTATGTTATCCACATATAAAAATAATTCATATTTTTGAACATTACAAATGCTCATTTTATTAACATTTAATAAATTTATATTATACGATTTGTTAGCGTGATAATACTATTTTTTATTCTGATTCCTTAAAAAATTTTTGAATTTGTAACTGTAAACTAAAAATTTGGAATTTTGTTCAAAATTATTGTTTTGTATGATCATGATAAAGATGAATGTCATAATATATGAAATTTTATAATGTGAAAATCTATTTTAAGGTCAAATAAATGCGTTTCAAATATCATAACTTAACGGAGAATAAGATGACTATATTTCATCGAAAATATGTCAATGCTCTTCTGAAGTTTTAAAAATCGAACATTCACTCACTTATATCACTCATACTTGATAAAGAATCCAGCCTCAGCTTTTCCTTTCTTTAGTTACTGTAATAAATTTCTTTAAAGATTTTTTTTTGGAATTTATCTTTAAAACTCGGGAGAATATTTAATAAGAACCAATTTAAGAATTATGGTTAAAATGCATACATGCTAACTTTTCCCAATTGATGGCGCGAAATTTAAGGGGATAGTAAACTTCTCGATTTATAATTTTATTTTTAAATTAATAAATTTTATTTACCAAGATTTTGATCACTGTGTGTAATCAATTTAAACCAAGATATAAGACACTTAAATCACTCAGTGCAGTTTTTAAATCTTCTGTTACAAAAAAAGGTTATTTTAATTGATATTTTGCTACCATTTTAAACATTTTGACCTATATAAAGTACCTACTTTAAAATTATTTTCCACAACACTACCAGGGCTGAAAGTTTATATATAACATGACGCAAAAACTGTAACGAAAGACACTTCATTCTAGTATTTTTTTAATAAAAATTTAATTTCTGTAATTACCAGGAATTTTTACAATAACAGCATATATTTAAAACTGTTTCTTTCTGAAGTAAGAGGGGGGGGGTCATCATCTTTTACCTCTAACAGCGTGTGATGCATGAGTTGCAATGTGAATATTAACCATTGACAAATTCAAAAATTACCACTGCGTTTATGTTAGCGAGAGTTTGACAGTTTTGTATCGGGAGAGAATTTTCATTGCTTTGTTTTGTATAACTTCGAATGTAAGTAATCTTTTATTTTTTCATCTTATTTTGAGTTGAACCCTCGTGGAGTGAAGTTCCCTCTCCCGTGGATCGGAATTGATGTCTCCCTGCGGAGAATGGCGACGAGCGGAAGATTCGAAATTCTAGGCGAAGTACGGGNCATTTTGCTCACCAAACACTAATTTTGTCATGTATGTTTCTTAGTCTAATTTCAGGATGAATGGGAAAAGGGCCGTAAGGCCTCAGACGCCCAGTTCCACTACAACGAACGAACGAAAGTAAGAGGGGGCCTCACTGGCTGAGCGGTATCGCCCGTCAAACGCTCTGCGAAGTGTGGAGGTAGCGGGTTCGACTCCCTGGATGCATCTTCATGCTGTCCTTCTCTGTATTGTGCTATCCGTCCTTCTGTTTGACAAAGGTTTATGAGACTAAATTGAGCACATAAGCCTGCAAATGTATGTAAATTCAAAAAACCAATAAATCTGAAGTGAGAGACTACTTCAATGCTCAACACAACTCTGTACAACTTTAAAAAGACATAATTTAGATCAAGCTGCTCATTTTATTTATTTCTTATTCTCTTTTAGTTATTCAAGCGAAGTGCTTGAAACATTCATAAAAGCAACCCCATTGCCTGCTTACTTCAATGCCTGGAAAATGGCCAAAAAATCTGGAAGCTTTAGTTTTTAATTGTCTACTACTCTATAATATATTTTGTAAAAAACATAGCACTTGAGAGTCCTGTGAAAATTAATAGTTTTTTAATTTCGGAAGTTTTAATTCCTCTCAGTATTCAAATTGGTAGCGTACTAACAATTTTAAATAACTTTGGTATGAGAAAAGGTATCACTATTCCTTAATGCGAAATCGAAATTCCACTTTAACTTATTTTGCATTCATTTAAATGAAATGAAATTTAATTATTTTTGTTAAATTTTTATAGCTTTAGTTTATTTAATTTTTTCCACTTGTTTGTTTTGTAAGGAGTATGTAAATTATAATACGTGTCATGTAAATAAATCTCTTCTCATTTCCTTGTTTCTCAAAGCACTTTTGAAAATTAAAGAGTTTATTAAAATTATTATTTGCAACACGATTCCAAATTTAATCCAGTAAGTAAATAGTCTACCAGGGCCTTTAATTTATAGCTTCAATTTAAAAGTTTCAAAAAACTTTTTATTGAATACCCGGGGTAAATCATATTTTTTTTATCCCTAATCAATACAAAAGAAAAAAAAAGTATCCAATTTCTTTCGAAATGATAAATGCAAAATATTAGAATATTTTGTATGAATTTTTTAATATATTCCAGACTAGATATATTACCATAGATTTATGAAATGATCGAAAGCATCTCTATCTTTATGGGAAAATTAAGTTCTGAACTGTTTGTCGTTAAAAGAGGACCACATATTTCGCTAAACTTCTCACAATTAGTCTTAACTTTAATGAATATTTCCAAAGAAAAAATTTCTATCTCCATTCAAGAACCAGTTACTATATTAAGTATGATTTTTGATGGCTCTGCTGCTCTTGAAATAGCTTCTTTTCTTTTTTCTTCAAATAATATGCTGTTTTCCTAAATGCTGAGAGTTTGCAACAGCTATTTATGATTGTTAGGTCAGGTTTAGTCTATCTTTAGCCAGAGCCATCTATGCTAATTCTTAAAAAGACAAAAATATATGAAGGAAAAAAACGGGAAAAGGTTTTGTGATCTAAATGTTTAGTATTTGAAAGTTTATTTTCACTCTGCATTATCTAAGCTGAAACTAATTTGAAGAAATTGAGAGTTACACTTTTGAACAAATTTTTTGTTGCATTTATATAAATACTTGGTTTTGCCTAATTTGAGTCTGGGATTATAAATCTGAAATCAGTTTTGATCCTAATGCTAATTTTTTTAAATGGCATTTTTAGTCAATTTTTTGTAGAAATGCTGTATGTAACATAGTTTTGCGTAAATGCTGCTAAAAACTCCTATGGGAGTTACAGCATATCATTAAGATACGATGTGCTTAAGAACCTCTATCCAGAAATGTCGTCGTACACTGCTGGGGTGCTTTTCTATTATGACCTGTTCAGAAGAAATGAAGAATGAGAATAGTAAAAAAAAAAAAGGTTCCCAGTGTTATTCATTCAACTTTTAAAATTATAAAAGAAAAATTTTTTAAACTGAAAAATGCTTTAACATTATTTAAATTTAAAAATAATATGCATTAATTATAATTGTTTTTTGAAGTTCTGTAATTTGTGTTAAACAACTTCATAAAAGCAATGCTAAATACATGTCACCACCTTGACCAATCGTTTTATGTAATTGTCAGAAATCAGAGAAGCAGTTTTACAAAAGATAAGTGATATTTATATGTTTTGCATATTCTGTATGATATGACCCTTCGGTTTAGTTGGTTTTCTGTAGTTGTAGACAGACGCAGGTTTGAATCCTGCATTGCAGCTGGCGGAAGATCTTTTGAGTAATTTCTTTGAGCTTTCCTTAAGACAATTCCTTGTACAGTGCCCAAAAAAATAAACTGGCAACACCTTGAATAACTTTCAATCTAATCATCGGATCTTCACGCTCTAGGACTTAATCTTAATGGTTGAGTGAGTGACCTCAAATATGCTGATTAACTAGTGCAACGATATTTTAAGTTAAGAAATCAGACACAAAAACGTATTTTTTCCAATTAAACATACCTTTTTCGACGGATTCTGATTTCTAACGACCAAAGCATAAGGGTTAGCCGCAATTTGAGAAATATGGTCCCAATAGTTTGATCAGGAGAACGATTCAAAGCTTGGACTCCTTAATGTTAATTCAACTTTTTGCATATTTAGTCATATCTCAAGAACTTTTCAAACGAATTTAAAAATTTTTGCACACAATTATTAAATTTGTTTATCTAAAGATGCAAAAATATGTCATTACATCCTCACGCTGTCGACTGTTGTTAAGTAAAATAATTGAAAATAATAAATACTTACTAAAATTTATCAAATTATCTTTGGATAAGCGAATTTTATAATAGTTCGCAAACATTTTTTCATTCCCTTAAAAACTTCTCTATATATGGCGAAATACACAAAGACTTAATTAACATTAAGGGGTTCAAACTTTGGATTGCTCTCCTGCCCAAACTACGGGCACCATATTTCCCAGATTGCGGCTACCCGATATATTTTGGGAGTAAAAAATCAGAATCCATCAGAAAAAAATTGTATATTTATTTAGAGAAAGCACGTTTTTGTGGCTGATTTCGAAACTTAAATACTGTCAGGACTAACTGATTAGTAGATTTAAGGTCAACCCTTCAAACCATTAATATTAAGTTCTGGAGCTTGAAAATCCGATCATTAGACCAAAATTGATTCATGGTGGTTCGCTTCTTGCATTTTTTTTTTTTGCACACTGTACGTAAATTTCTTGTCTTTTCCTTTGAGCAATTTGTTTGTACATCAACCCAAGGGAGCCGGCAGAATAATATCAAAGGGGGTGCAACCCTCTAACAAACTACCCCCCCCCCATTTTTCTATTTTGAATATTCTGTTATTACATTTTGTTTTGTTATTACATATGCTTTCGTCTGTTAATTTTTTCAAGATACATTTCTTCATTGTTAACAAGATATTTAAAAAAAGTACGAATTTCTTGTACGTACTTTCAAATTTTGCCACGAGAAACTGCATTGATAGCTCTGGCATAGCTACTGACTTTGAAACACAAATAATTACAAACAGTAGTTTAGTATACTAACGTGTTTGTGCACGCTTAACATTGGTATTTATTGTGTTGATGAAGTTTTACAGCTGTGAGAAGTCAGTCTGTGTTATACACTTTTGTTAAACTAAATAACTAATAGAAAATATAATATTGCTTGTAATTTATTAAATAAAATTTAAAAATGTAGCTTAGATATCTGCCAAGTTTATGCATACTCAGTGTGCATAAGAAAAGAGTCAAAGATGACTCAGAATACAGTGAAAAAGTTATAAACAGATTTGGACAGCAAACAAGACGATTACAGTTCTTGTTTGATTAAGCAATTTTTTAATTATTATGTATCAATAATTACTTAACTATTTGTTTTTCAGTAAAAATATGTTTAATAAAAAAATTTAATAACAAAATTGTTTTTCTGTATCTCTTTAAATGTTTAAAAGAAAAAACAAGGGGGGTGCAAGTGCATCCCCTTGCACCCCGCTGCCGGCTCCCTTGCATATTCCTGAAAATAAAATGCTTTCTGAAGAATATTCTCCCATTCTTGAGTTATTTTTTTAAAGTTGACAGACTAAATCTACCTTTTACTTCTCCCTAATTGTGTACTAATCATATATTCTATGACAATGACAATTATTTATAAACTGTGAGCAGAATACATTTTTTAAATATCATTTGAAAACAATTAATATGAATTTTTATTTTATTTATTATTAAGCATAAATATATAGGATTAGGTGGTCTTTACAAACTACGACTTACAAGCCCATATCAGGTTGGAGAACAGATGCACTCAAGGCTGGAGAGGGATTCGATCCCGCTACATTTATACAACAGAGCATTTCAGCTCAAGTTGGATATTCCCTTATAAATCATCTGAGCGTCTGAGGACGGCCCTTTTCTCATCCATCTTAGTCATTAAGACGGTAACAAAGCAGGGGAGATAGCACTGAGAAGCAGGGAGACGGCCAGATAGTGTCATTAAGACTTAGCCCTGATTAAGACGGTATGTACCAATAAAGAAAAAAAAAATATTTTTTTTAATTCTTAGCAAAGATTCGTTTCTACAAACTTCTTAAAAATTAATGACGAGGACATCAATACATATGTTTCAATTGCGTCTATGTTCCACTTCGTAAAGAAGTATTTTCGAGTGGTAACGAAATTTAAGTTACTTTTAGTTTAGTATTTTTCATTTTAAGTAATTTTTCCACCACTACATACCAAAACTTCAAAGTATCATACAAAATGCAACTTTATTGCAGTTATCCAGTGGTGACAGGGTGGGGCGCAATTATCCTTATTCTACAAGTTTTGCTATTTAATTTTCTTCTAATTTGTCAAAAATCTTATAGAAAGCATCTCTGTATAAGATATTTCAAAGTCATGTTAGATTTAACTTATTAAATCAAGAAAAATCTTTTGCTACCACTTGAAATATAGCGGTAAAAGTCTCCCAGAAGAACAGGAGAGATAGTAAGAATAGTGTACAGTTTAAAGAAAATCATTTTTGTAATTTTTGAACAGTTGTTCGGATCTCTTTTGCAATATTCCTATTGCAATATCCTATCCACTAAAATTCAAATAATTCTTCTTTTCTTTCCAATCTCTTCAATTTTTTAAACTGTGCGCAATTTGATAAATAGCTTTGTAACACAAGCAAGATGGTTTTATCCGAAATAAGAATATACATCGTGATCTCAACATAGATTTTTTAGATAATCATACTTCAAAGCTAAATTGCAATTTTTTTGAAGAGATCATAAATTATGACACCGCAGGATTTGGTGAAATTTTTACTTTTGAAAATTTACGAGAAGACTTAAACCTCAGGCCAATGGCAGCTGATTTTTGTAGCGACGCAACTTTATCTAAAATACAAAATATTTAACTTTCCTTTCATTTCAATTTGCATTCCAATTACCAGAAAGAGCCACCTTAAAGATAAAATTTCAAGATGGAGGGGAAAGGGGCCGCTAACGGCCTCAGGTGCCCAGATAAAATTTGATGATGATGATGATAAAAAGCTTCGTTGTTTCCCATTCTAATATTTGATTCCCAATAGACCAGTCGTCCCTCTGTACACCTGAGAAGCTCAATATGGGGGGAGGCGAGGTAGAGGGATGATGTAGTCTACTCCCGTATTAGTCATTGATTTTGATTATTCGCAAATTTGTACTTCCTTGTACTATCTCAATCAGATCCTCACTTGTAAATATTCGATCCGCTACTTGCAAATAATTCTTTTTCGTTCTTGTAAATATTATATAATATTATTAGGAATTTGACTTTCTTTTTTTGTTGATATAATTCACATTATTGTACTTTCAAATCTGACATAATTCATTATGGTCTACGGTTGAAGAGTCAGGTGCCGTAAGGTAGACACCTATAAATTTACTTTTACATTAAAGCATAAATAGTTTTGTAAGCATAAATTGAGCACACAAGCCTGGAAAAGTATGAATTTTCAATAAACCAGTACATGGCTTCGTGGATATGCATACGATGACCGCAATTCTCTTTGTTTTTCTTTATTAAATATTTTGGTTATTATTCTCTGCTACGCAAAAGGCTAGGTTTCAATGAAAGTTTAATAAAATTTCGATCTGGTTTTTATAAAACCACCGCTGGAAAAAAAATCTTTTGAAATTCAGTTTTACATTCTTCATGCTTTGAGGAATGTAAAAAACTTACGCTTCCTCGTTTGGATTAGACATCTTATATAGAACAGCTCCTCATTTTCTGGAGTTAAATTTGAAACATTTTTAAGTATTTTCACGGCTAAAAGATATGTAAGAAAAATATTTACTTTCTTGCAAACCGAAAATTGACTATTTCTAGAATGGCAAAACATAGTTATTTCCTAGCAGAACCACTTTGTAAATTTTGTGAAAAATTCACTTTTCAGTTTTGTTTACGGATTGCGTAAGAATTTACGTGCCTTGAACTAACCAGATGTCAATCTATATTGCAACACGAGGAAATTGAATTAAAAAAAAAGTTGTTTATGATCAAAATCTGCTGGAGTTATATATGTACATTAATATATATATATATATATATATATACGCAATAGAAAATTAACTAAGAAATTTAATGATATTGGCACAAAATTTAGGTCCATATACCATAAATGAATTATTAAAATTCTAAAATGTGCTCTAAATGATCTCAATAGTTTTTGTCTAAATGTTTTCAATTGATTATCTTTAGGTCTATTTGCAAAATGGAAATGGCTACTTAATCAATACTTTTTCTCAATAATAAAAACACTATAAACGGCAATAATAATTCAACTAATTTTTCTAAAATTAATTATACTATTAGACAATTTCAGGTGAATTTTGTGGTAACTCCCATAGAAAACGTTAATAATATATATTTATCTCTGGAAAAAAATTCTGTTTCGTATTTTATTAAATATGGAATTGATAAATAAAAAGAATTTCAAACTAAGTAATTTAAAATAATATTATCATAAAGTGTTTAACTTTCTATTAGTGATTAAATACTAAAATCATTTTCCATGTTTAATAACAATTCCATACAATTTCCATGTTTAATAATTTGCCCAAAATTTCATACAATATCCGTTATAAATTTCGAAGGATCACTTGTGGTTCTGATATTTATCTAACTTTACCTGGTACTATATTCTCTTATTACTTAAGAATATTGTTAAAGAATGTTTTATATGGGTTTTTATCTATCGGCCTATTTTAGAATCTATTTACATTATCTTTGATTTTACTCGTATTATTGTAAAAAATCTATTGCAACTTTTGATTTCGAGAATCTTTTTAATAGCATGCCACTTTTTGAATAAAGATTAAAATCTTTTATGGCTATAAAACATCCTAAACTGTTATTTTGAACATTGGAAAATTCAAATAGAATAGCTATCACTACAGTGGAATTTTTTTTTTTTATACAAATCATTGGAATACCACAAGGATATAACTTTTCGTCACTTTTGGCTAACTAATTTTTACACTAATATGAAAATAATTAAATATTAAAAATATTTTCGGGTTTATGAATAATTTAATTATTTTTATTTTCCAATTTTTTGTGAATAATCTATGATTTGAAGAAATTATCTTTCTTCGTAATACAATAATACTTAAATTTTTAAAAAAAATTAAATTTAAAGTAATGCCTGCATTTTTGACAAAAAGGAAGGATAAAAAGAAACTTATAGCATAGAATTTTAAATAGACGTTCTAAAAACATTTAGATAAATATTATTTTTGTCAAATTAGTACAATTAAATGCAATTGTTGTAATGTTTATTTATCTATAAACAAATTGGCCTACTTTTCCAAAATTTAATTAAAGATAGCTATTATCCAATAAATGTTATAAAATTCTATACAAAATAATTGAGTTATATATTAAGTTATATAGAATAATATAATTATTGCCATGAGCAATTTTAATTCGGGCAACCTCCCGTCAACCAATAATTAAAATTAGCTCTTAACTACATCATATATATATATATATATATGTACATA